>NW_006799978.1:455270-553894 GCF_000485575.1 Poecilia formosa | reverse complement strand
ATATATTGTCAGGGTCTGCTGTGTGGTCTCCCCCAGAAATGGCCAGAAAACTTCCAAAGGGAGGCTCCCAGAAGGCAATCTGATCAGACTCCCAAATCTCCTCAACTGGTTCCCTCCAATGTGGAGGAGCAATGGGTCAACTTCGACCTCCCTCTGGATGACAGAACTCCTTATCCAATCCCTTCAGCATGATTAAGATACCAGAAACTGCTTCGTCTAAGCCCCTACTTCACCTGCCACTTGAGTCCATGTCTGTAGTTATTTTTCCAGGCCGTGCCTAAAAAATAACTACAGTGCCTGGTACTTACCATCGAGTGCCAAGTACTCGATGGTAAGCTTCCCACCAGGTCTGGCTCCAAGAGGGAACCTCGTCTCCTTAATCTGGGAAAGGTTAGCCAAAATTGTAGTCTTACAAGGCCAAGATGTTTGATTCCCTTGAGACCAATTTGTTGTGGGAGACCCTACCAGAGTCCAAAGGCCTAGACTACAATAGTCAGTACTCAATCCCCAGAGTTGGCTATATGAGGGTCTTTTTGAAAAGTGGCAAAGGGAAATGCACCACTGCATGATTTCAATTACACCAGTGTTCCTCAGGGACCATTTCTCTGAATATTTGAAATGTGTCTCTGTTTCAGACAACCTGATTCAAATGCCATCAAGTGCTGCAGAAGCCTGTCAACCACTCACTTATTCCAGTCAGGTGTGTGTCAGAAGGGAAAGACCTAAAGAATTCAGGGCAATGGTCACTGGTGAAAAACACTCCTGAAAACAGGAAGTTGTAGATTAAAAATTAAAAAGCTTTTGGATGTTCCTGTCAACTTAAAAAATAGCACAAATTAAAAAGAAACTTTATCAGTGGTAGTTTTGATTAAAATGATAGCTTTTTTACTAAGGATTCTTCCCAGATTAAAGTGTGGATTTTTTTTTTAAGTTTTCCAGGATTTTGCCACTGATATAAAATGTGCTTAATATAATGATATATATTCACATACCAAGCAGCGGTAATAATCAATGAATCAATCAAATTTATTTGTATAGTATATTTCAGAAGCCAGACGGTTGAAAGTGCTTCCCTGCTATGTGAAGATCCTTGTAAATAATAAACATTTCTATTTTAATTTTTCAAAACTGTATTCAACCTGGATTTCATTCCTTCGTGCCAGTAAAACTGGTTAAAGAAATAAAAATAAAGTAAAATAAGGAATTCATTGTGTCTGTCTGTCTGACTTCCAGACACACACACCTAACCAAACTCAGTAAGATAAGGTGATTTCATAAAGCATACACTCATAAAAACAAGTAAATTGTGTCATTTAAGCATAAGGGCATGGAGCATGCGGGAGAATTTCAGTGGCTTTTGTGAAGGCCTTGGCTCCTTTTGATTGTTCATCTCTCACGTGATGTGATTAAAATATTACAGTGATATCCGAGCCCATTCATCCAGGACCCTCTTGATCTCTCTTTGAAATTTAAAGCTCTTAGGAGCACTTGTTCCTCTTGTGTACTACACTATTTGCCCTGTTCCCTGTTATCACTGAGCCATCTTATCTTCACGGGCATTTAAGAGAATAAGGGTGGAAGAATAACAAACGAAGCAGAGAGGAAGTGGGATCTAACTCCCACAGAAGGATGCAGGCTGGGAGAACCACACCATTAAAAACACATAGAGTTTAGGCAGACTTACAGTATTGTCAGTACTGTATTTACAAATGTCTATGTGGCAGTTACATATAATAATGTAAAGCAAGAAATATAAATAAATAATAAAGTAATGTAGCTCTTAAGATTTGCTTAAATATGGTATGACTTTCTTTCAGATACTTGTGAGAGGGTTACTGTTGGTGATGAAATGATGACATCATAGTGATCAGAAATAAAGTATGCAAGAAGATGCGGATAACTGAAACTTATACTTAGGAGAACCTGCCTGCTCAGGCCCAACATTCTCTATCAACCGGCTAAAATGGTACCAATTTATACATCCAAACCTGGAGCCGACGGGCCCATGCGAAGGATCTTCCAGCTGATTTTTCAAACTGAGTCCGAGGAGTCTCAAGAGCAAAGCCTCAACCACTAGACAGTTGCATGGTCCCTCTTTCTGCAGGCCTGATTCTAGGAACATGGGTGGGCAAATATTTTCCCAAAGCACCAAATGAGTAACATTGACAGTTGATGAGGGCCAGGTCATTTGTTGAACTCAAATGTTCAACAAATGACCCTGGAATCCTGGATAGGTTGTCTCTCCATTGTAGATGTCCCAAACTGACAGTTATATATTATTTTATTTGCAAATAATGACTTTTTAGAAAAACTAAATGTTGAATTGTTAAATTTTATCATATCGATGTGGAGATATTTCTAAGATGTGGCAAAGAAACACGTGATTAGATGTATTTTTACTCAATGTGAAGTAAAATTAGCATATTTTCAGCAGAGTCAGTGGAGTTATCTCATCTTTCTCAAGAAAGAGTAAAACATTTTGACTTTGTGAAAAATCTGCTTCTGGTCTTCTTCACCTTTCTATTGCAAATTTTCAAATTTAGGATTAACACACATTGTTAGAAACATCAGTTTTTAATAAAACAATTTTATGGTATTTTTGCTGGTAATTTTTTTAAAACAGTATTTAGCCGTTTGTAGAGTAAATAGTAAGTGACCAGAAACAAATATTGGACAAAGTCTTAGAAAGGATCCAAGATGGCGTCTAAGCCATAGTGTAAAATTATACTTTGTACATCCAAAGTATGTAATGTATAATAGATTCATTAATCTATTAATTGTTTCTAATGTAGCAACATAGAGAAACAATAAAACAGGAAATTTTTTACAGTCACACAAATATTGGTTATAATAGTAGATGCAACTCATCTGAGTTTAAGATGTGGTGGCCTAGTAGGAGCGACTTGGAACATTCAGAAAGATACACATCAAAGCGCTACACTGATCCGAGAATTTGTATGTGCGTGCATGTGTATTTATGTGAGATAATGGAGGTCCTTTGATTCCTAAGAGTGATTTGGTTCCAGCCTTCTGGTGCATTATTTCCCCGTTGGCCTCCTGTAAAGGACTTTGATGAGGATCCAGAAGAGAAGACCCTTATTGCCTGCACTTACTGTGTCAATATGGAAATTGTTTTGGAGACTTCCCCCTCCCCCGTCTCATCATCTTCTCTTCCAGCCATGCAGGCGGTCTTTCATCTATCTCTGCTATCTTCTTCCGTAGCATGCGAGTGTTGAGATCACCAAGTCGGCAGGCCACCACCTCTTACAGCTGGAGGAAGCGCTTTATCTGCAAGATCAGTCTTGATGACGCCCAATGTTCACTCTCACTAACATAGGCAGGATAAGAAGATCAGTGTGGAGTTAACACAAAACTTTTATAACGCATATTAAACAAGTTAAAGCAACTTGACCGTAAAAGAAAATCTGATACTAATGAATTAGATGACATTGCGAAATACAGAGCTAATTTTATTAGACCTGATTTATTATTTTATTTTGAGAAGCAACACAATGTCTTCAGGTTCTAATGAAATACCAGCAACAATCTTTATCATATATTTTATTTTTTTGTTCCCAGCAACCAGTATCAAAAAGCAATGTTTGGTAATCCACACTGTGGCTCATTTCTCAGGCTGTCCCTTCAAAACCGACTGATTAGAAATTAAGACCTAAGAGGGGCAAGATCCAAGGAACATGTTTCCTTGTATTCCTGTACTGTTCTTAATCTTTGTAATCTAGTGGCAGAGTTTCACCATCGCTTGACATTTATTTACTGTATGAAAAGAAATGGTGCCATCAATTATTGGCCTGCTAGTGCAATTGTTTACTTTTGCCAATCCCTGAGAGCCGAGGCTTGCTTTGAGAGATATAGATATCCCCTCTACTCTATTTACTCACCACAGTCCAAGGTGTGCTGCCTTGCTTACCCTTGGCTTTGGGTTGGGGGTAGTCTGGCTGCTTTGGGGTCTGTGATGTAGGCTCAGAGATTAGCATGGATAGAGTTTTGGCGGCTCACAGGTTTTGGTTGTTTGTTCAGTGCTGAGATGTAGAAGCAGACATATTCTTGTCTATCAACCAGTATCAGTGGCTGCATAACTTCATAGCTGGTTTTTGTGATCATTTATTACTTTTGACAGGATATCAAACTGGATTAAAAACAATCTAATAACATCTATGAAAGTTTGGGGTTGATTGGGATTGTTCCTTCCACCAAATACAAACTGTTATTTAGACATTATCAACCTCTGCATAAAATTCAACATCTAAAGTCCAAGAATACTCCCTGGAAAACTTTAAGTTTTGCTATTAATGCTTCTGAACAGCATGTTTGTTGATGCTGAACTTGGGCTGTTCTGTTTTCTACTTGTCTGTGATCTATGTGTTGTTTGACAAGTGGAAAGCACTTGCTTCCCCAATGGGGACAAAAATTATTTTCCCCCATTGGGGAAAATAAAATTACTATTACCATGTCTAAAACAAAGTGTTTTTGTTCTGCTAAATTAGTAGTTTCTGGAATAGAAAGCATTTTTTTAAAATGTTGAATTTTTTGCTGTGTTGTAATCTCACTTCCGTTTTGTCATTTTTTTCTTGATTTTGTCACAGTTGTGAAACATTCTGGATGTTTCACAACTGGTAATTTCTCCTTCTCACTAGTCTGTCAGGCAGAAACATTAAAGGGATGCAACCAAAAATCCACCTTTGGCTCTGCTGAAGAGTAATCCAAACAAAAATCTCAACATCCTGCTGTTAGATGTTTTCTCTGATCCATGTACCATGTCATCTGTGTCTCTTTAAATTATATCAAAAACTGTTTCTTTCTGTGATGTAAAACAGTCTGAAGCAGACACAGATCAAAGATGCTGGAGTTTGAAGTCAACCTCTGGACTGAAGTCAGACATGGTGCTCCTATTGTCTCCTCGTGTTCTTCCACTGTGCAACTTGGTCACAGCTGGTAAATGTGACATTTTGGCAAAGAAACCCAGTCCAGAGCACACATTTCCCAGATAACGAAGAATCAGTGCTGGAGCCTTAGAGGTGGGTGGATCAAAGATATGATATGATGAAAAGCTATCCAAACCACATTGTTCTATGTTAGATAAGTGGACAAGCGGTTCTTTTAGAGGCTCCTACTACAGGGTTTCTATGTAAAGCCTCACTATGTACTGACTCAGTGTGAAAATAATGATTTCATAGCTATTTTTTTATTATTTTTTTTGCAATTTGTTAAGACAAATATTGTTTTGTTGTAATTACTTTCCTATGAGGCCTGTTTCTCTCAGCCACTCTTCAAAATGGGAAAAAACAGGATAACATTTGATCCTAGTAATAAGTAATGATGATCCATGGCTACAGAGGACAGTGGCTCTAGATAAACGGCAACAAGGAGAGCAATAACTCTTAAAGCAACTACAGATATGACTAGCTTTACAAGGATCCATATTAATCTTGCCACCATGGACAATGAGGAGGATGGTAGGGAGGTAAAAGAAATCTCCAAAGGTCATTAGTAGAAAACTCTAGCAATGACTGGCAAAACAAGTCACCATAAGATGGTATATACATACAAATTTGTCATTCTGTAAGAGAACAGTTGTTTATTCCCTGCTACTGTAGATGTAAAAATAAGCAGCCCCACTGGTACTTTAACTAGGAAATGTGCTACTGTTAGAAGGTTTAGCCTTTTGGCAACAAATGTTTAAAGAGGGTGTGAGGTGAAACAAAGGATAACCACCTCATGTCTGGTGCTAAGTATGATGGAGAATTTGATTCTTCCAAATGCCCTGTAATTCTTATTTATGTACATAGCATCATAAGCTCAATGAGCTTTACTGGAAAACTGAATGTGGATCAAAGTTGGATCTTTTGGCAGATTGAGGATTCAAACCAGAAAATCAACATTTAAGTGGTTCCTCAACCTTCTTCCAAGAGCCTCTCAGTCTCTAAGATTTGAATATTGAACATATTTGGTGAGCAGCAGAAAAAAAAGAGCATAAGAAAAGAGCTTGGCAGGGCCCCAAAAAAACATACAAATTGTGTTAGAAAATGTTCAAAGATCCTTAGTGGGAGGTCCAACCTTGCTGAATGTTATTTGAGAAGTCTGAATGCTCTATGGCTCTCTGGCTAAAGAGGATAATAGAAGTTATTATTGCACAGGCGTGGCACCTGTGGCATTGTTACAATCAATTATTTCTGAATGGGATATCATTTTTCCAATTGAATAAATGTTCTCAAATTAAAGACTTGACTTTTCTAACCTTTTTCTGTGCAACATTAAGCTATAGAATATTTATCAGTGGAGAGCTGGCTCACAAATTATACCTTTCATCATGGATTTGCTCTAGTAACAGTGATAAAAATAAACAGTAATATCTGTCTCAGGTCAGGAGGCTCTACAGCTGCAGCAGCTGGTCAAAATGATTGTTTGTTCTTTAACAATATTCCAAATACATTTTAGTTTAAAAAACAAGATCAAATTTATTTCCTCAAACAATGAGCAACATGATGAAATTAGTTCGGCAACAAATCTGAAGAAACAGTAACGAAAGGTTACAGGTGAGTGCTTATGCAACACTTCATTACTTTGCCTCAGGAAAAGTGCAGTTATGCAACTCTGATGAATTTGGAATGGCTTTAAGTCATTAATCAAACTGAAGGGCACTTAGATTCACCTGCTGTGATTCACTATTAGGGCATAGAGTTTGTTTTGGTTTAGCTAATAAACAAAAAACATATGGTGTTTTGCAAAAGTACTCATAAATCCTCAACTTTTTCCTAGATTGCTATGTTGCAACCACAAACTTCATTGTGTTTTGTTGAGCTTTTATGTCATAAATCATCAGAAAATGCAGGCCTGAAGTGGAAGGAAGTCATTGTATAGTTTTCAACATTTTTAACAAATAAAAATGTAAAATGCATCACTCTCTTATCCTGTTACCCTTTCACTATATGACAGTCAATCACATAAAATCTCAGTAAAATACAAAGAAGTATTTAGTTGAAAAGTAACAAAATGTGGAAAAATCTGAGATATAAATATCTTTTTCAAGTTTCTGTGAAGCATAATTTGTGTGTTTAAAAATATAAATATCCTTACACAGATACACGTGATCAACAGGATAACCCAGGCGGTGTTGTTTCCATGTTACTGTTTAGGAGGTCTCCTTGTGGTCAAGATCTTTTCCAAATGTGGCCTCTGCTCCTCACAGATAATGATAAAAAACAATCCACATTAACTCATCCCTAATCAACTAAACCTAAATCAGGCTGCACTCTTTTTTAATCAAATACCCCCAATCAGTGCTTCCCTGCTCGTAACGTTGATAAGAAGGAGGTAAATCTTGTCAGCTCTGTGCTCCACCATCTGTAGGTGGTCTAATCATCTCAGCTCCTTACCAGGACTCATCTTAACCAATTTTTGGGGAGACTTCAGTTTAGTTTGTTTTACGTACACACAGATACACATCCCACATATGTGGTGCTGGTGATCCAAGAAGACGAATCAGAAAAGCCTCGAGGGCTCAGCCTGGCAGACCAAAGAGATGAAGTCATCCGACAGAACCTCATTTTCCCTAAAATTGCACCTCTGATCAGCGCGGCCTTTCCTGCAACAATTACAATGACCCCAAGTCCTCATTAGTAAATAGTGTGTAGGAGGGGAAAAAAGGGACAAAGACTGCCTGCTTATGAAGAGCAGGATGTTTTATTAAAGAGGGTTGCTTTGTTTTTACATCCCTCCTCTGTGTCCCCCGTCATCTCGTAAGGCTTCTTCTCAACATCTCATTTTGATTAGAGAAATTCAGCATCATTCAGCTTCTCTAATGATGGGAGTGCTTGATTAATGCAGAAGTCATGTCAAATTCCCCACAAGAAGTCAAGTTAAATGTCTAACAAATGGAGACATGTTTAACGAATGCACAAACCTACAAGTAGGTTTGTGCATTCGTTAAACATGTCTCCATTTGTGCATTAAAATGTGCATTAAATGTGCATTAAAATGATAAATCCAAGAACAAAAATGTGCCTTGAAGACTCAAAGTGTAAATGTCTTTATATTATAGAGACAGAAAACTTGAAACTCTTAAAACTATGACACATAAATTAATGTCAGGAATACCATTGTTTTTATTGGAGATTTCAAAGTAAAATAATATTTTGAGTATCACCTATTAAACATAAATTAACTACATATGGATGATGATATGAAGTCTCTTAACAGCGATACTTCAAAATCTCTCACGGAAATTAAGACCAGATTGATTCTTATCAAAAATTCAATCATTTTACCAGGAATAAAAAGATTGCTGTGACTGTGGGGCCACTTAGAAAAAGGAGTTAGCATCTGTGTAGGAAATATGAGTGAACTCTACAGTAGTTCACAGGGATGGAGATGGATTTGTACACACACATCACCATCAAAATAATTGGAAACTTAGATTTAAAAGAGGAAATAACCCAAAGCTGAGGGAAGAAAACACAACACACTACAGCTTAAACTAATAGTTTGTGACGTTCCCCTCCACTCTACGTGGAAGGATCCGTCCTTTATTAATTGTGTTTTGTCCCGAGGCGGACCGGAAGGGGCGGGACCAGGATCCGCTAGGGCCCAGCGCATCCTGGATATATAAGCAGCCTGCTCCACTGCGTTGAAGCTGGCTCAGAGCTGAGTCGTCTTCTCCACCCAGCTCCGCTCTCCAGACTTGCGCTTCCCTGACTTGCCTGCCCACCCCGTCTTTGTTTGTTTGTTTGTTTTTGTTTTTGTTTGACTTTTCTTTTGCAGGACTCCCCTGCTCACACCACCAGCTTCGGAGATGCCATCGGCCACAAGGGGGCCGCCTGCTTGTTTGTTGGTTTTTGTTTTATTTGTTGCTCAATGAAGAGCGTATTTATTGTTGAAGGCCGTGTCTTCCTGGTTTTTGTTACGGCTCAACGAGCCGGGTCATATCAAGTTCATACAGGAAGTCAACAGCCAGACCACTGAGGCAAATGTGGCTGTTATTTAAGAGCATAAAGCTTATCAGTTCACACATGGCTCCACGATATAAGGCAGTTTGGTGAGTTAGCCACTCTTGGGTGTCAGAGTAACACTGACTGAAGTAGAGCTGAAGCAGAAATGTTTTAAATTTTCTTTTGGATTTTGGATTTTGCCAAAAGCAATCATTCTTCATTTAAGTAAATTACAACTAGACTGGAGTTAATAAAGCTATTACATTTCTCCTGATCCTCACACGATAAACTGACGGGTATATTTTCTCTTATTGAACTCAAGATAGAGCTGGACATTTTGCTTTTTTGTTTGCCCATGTTTGGTGTTTTAAACTTTGGACACCTTCCAGCCACTTTCTTGATTGCCACATGCTTGCCATCTTCTTTCATATATATATATATATAAAAAATTCCCCTCTCACCCTCCGTGGGTGGTCTCTTTCATCCTCTGAGCTCGGGTCCTCTACCAGAGGCCTGGGAGCTTGAGGGTTCTGCGCAGTATCTTGGCTGTCAATTTTAGACATCAAACTAAATACATCTGGAAAGAAACATAAAATGACAAAATATCTAATTGAAGTGTTTTTTCATGACTAATTCATATATTTTTATTTTCTAACAGAGCCTAATGAAAACAAGGTTCAAAGGGATTACACTTCTATTTAACAAGCTCCGCAGGCCCTCACACAAGGCCCCCATTAGGTTGCAGTATTCCTTTTTCTAATAAAATACTTGCACTTAATGGAACCAGAGATTTAACTGAGCTAACTATAATAAGTGGACCTCCTGGCTTTCAATCTACCTCCATTTGAAGGTAAAACTTCTAATTTTGAGAAGACCTGCAAAGCATCAGAGGTGTTGTCTAACTCACGTCCTGATTGGAGAAATATATGGCTCATAGGGCGAGTGTGAGGTGATCTGTTAGGATGGACATTTTGGCTCTATAGGAGCATGAATGGGGGCCCACCAAGTCAGAGCTGGAAACAGTTATAATTCACTCACAGTGCTCGAGGCCAAACAGCTCCCCGCTAGAGTCAGAATGATCTATGAGCATCTGAGAGCCACACACACACTTGTAAATGTACACTTCACTAATTGGGACTGCATCAGTGGGGGGTGTTAAATCATCATGTAAGTCACCTGTTCTTTTTCTCCTTTTTGTTATTAGGTTTAAATAAAAGTTCTTTATTAACCCTGTTCTAGATTAGGTTTCAGCTTAGTGATCAAATTGAGGTTTTCTGCCTAAATTTGAAGCTATGACTTGTGGAGAAGAAAACAATATTAAATACCGAACAGAAACAAAATAACTATCTGGTGTTTCAATTTGGTTAATTTCTAAGTTTAATAAATCTGCAAAAGTCAGTCTCTCTCAAAACTTTTAGGGTCATGACTTGAAATCAACACAGACATGCAAAATTGCTCATAACCTTTCAACTTTTCTACATTTTGTCACTGTTTTACACACAAAATAGAGCAAAATTATTAAATTAATGATTCTAATTATACATATTTAAAATTTCTCACAAGCTATCTGGAAAGTGTGGTGTGGCTATTTATTCACCCCTCCTAAGTTAGAACTTGTACAACCAACCACCTTTTACTGCTATTACTTCTGCAAGCGATTTAGATTTGTACTTTGACTAAGCCGTTCTTGAATAAAAAAAATACTAGTGAATGAACAAGGGCGGGTTCTGGGGATAACTGTTCAATATCACTCAGGAAAAGTGCTGTGGGTCAAGCTGCTTTTTCCTACTGTGTTTTTCACACTTGTAATACAATTCAGAAAAACATGAGGAACCTTTCACTTCTCCTCTCATTTAAAAAGCATCTTAAAAACTGGCTCTTGGAAAGTTGACAATGCCATCATTGATTACTATAGAGAATTATCCGTTCTTCATGTTGAGTTCTTGAGGCTAAAGAAGAGTCAGTGAGTTGAATTCATTAATACCAAAATACACCTGGTCCATTTCACATGCCACCTTTAAGAGGTAACAAGTCAGAATGGCCCCACAAAAGGGGTTGTGATCTCCTTTGTTAGCCTCTATAAGTGACGCCCCAAAGAGGGCGTTCCCTAGCTCCTACTATCGTCTAATCTTAGCTTTGAGGGCATTTCCTAACATGTCGTTTCTTGTAGCTTTAGCTTAGTAACTAGCTAACAGAGATAGAAGGAAAACACAGAATTATTTATTCTCAACATTACATACAAGGATGTATAGATTTTGGTGTTATTTTATGTATTTCTCATAATGCAGTATTTATTTATTTTTTTCTAAATAGATCACATTTACGCCTCTCGCCTGAAATATCTCCCTGGAGATAGGCACCAGCACCCCTCCTAACCCCACTAGGGACAAAGGTGTGAAGAAAATGGATGGATGGATGGATGGATGGATGGATGGATGGATGGATGGATGGATGGATGGATGGATGGATGGATGGATGGATCACATCTAATCAGAGCTCTTTCACATGTTTGCTGCGCCCCCTACATGCCATGTGGTAATTTTCAAGTAATAATTCTTAAAGCTTTGTTTCAACAGTGGTTTTCTTTTTGCCACTCTTTCAAAATGCCAGAGTTGTCCTGTCCATATATGCTGAGCTTTGGGTCTCCGCAGCTCTTCCAGAGGTGCCTTACCCGCCTCTGCTCCTCTCCTTGTGGCCTTTTGGTTTAGGTGGATTGGCAGCTCTTGGTGTGTTTGTCGTCATCCCATTCTTGTTCCTTCTTCAAATGTTGGATTGAACAGTTCTTGGACCTTGGCCTTTCCCAACTCTCTCTTTTCTGCCTACTGTGTGTATCTGTTTTCATGATGTTGTTTGTTTGTTAAGGTTCTCTGACGAAACTCAGAGAATTTCACTTAAAAATAGATTTCTATTATATTTTTTTATATATATTTTTCAGTTTGCTATGTCTTTACAAATATTTGTCATTTAGATATTTATGTAATTTCTACAATGTATTATTTACAGTTTAACTGTAGCTATTTTAGAACTGCAGATTTCAAACATTTATCTTTCACAATTTGTTATATAGTATGACTTCCTGGTTTATGAGTTTTAGTTTAGTTTTTTAACTGTCATTGATATAAAGGAGGTTAGCTTTAGTTTTAATACATTGCAACTATACGTGTTAAGATTGTATATTTTTAATTAATGTAAATTGTTTACAACTACCTCCGTCCAAAAGTGAAAATTCTCAAATCGTCTTCACTGCCCTGCAGTTCACCTCAAACATCATTTGAAAACGTTTCTCCAAAAAAGTCTGACCTAAATAAGAGAACCTGTCAAACACAGCATGCTTCCATTTATCTCCAATGTGCAAAATTGACACCATACCTCGGCTGCCACATCAAGAATGGGTGGGAATGGAATAAATATTTGACGTGTGTTAAGGAAAATATTAACATATTTCTGCAGTGATCCTGACCTGGCTTCCACGCTCATCAATGCGAAATAGAAACTCTCATCGTTTGTTTAGATGACGATGAATCTAATGTCCAAGCGGCGCTTTTTGATGTCAAACGTTTTTGTTATACTGCAGAAACAGTTAATGCAGGCCATATCTGAGCTCAACAAAAGTGACAAAACATGCTGGAGAAGCTGTTTAAACTGAAATAACCTGAAGGAGCACGGCAGAGCACAGGCAGAGGGTTCTCCTGACAACTTTAATTTGCTGAGCAGGCAAAACAGACATGGTGGAAGAAGGGCAAAAAAAGAACCTGGCATCTAAAAGAAATGATAGTTTAATCAGGAATTGGAAAAATTATTTACTAAACTCATCTTATACAAACAGAGCCGGCCTAAGACATAGGCACACTAAGCTGCTGCTTAGGGTCACCAAACCATCAGGGGCCTCCTGTCAAATGCTGGAACTTTAACACAGACCATAGTTATCGTTTTTTTCTGTTTGTTTATTGACAATGAGAATACCATAAAATTGTGATTAATTTTACATTTTAAATTGTTTAAAATATTTAATTGAGATTAAATGAATTGGCAAGTTTGCTTTGTAAAGCTGCAAAGAATAATGTTTATTGTTTGACTGCTGTGTTTAGTTACAATCTAGTGGTGCACGTTTATTCTTCTCCTTTTCCATTTTTTTGGAAATAAAGGTCACAAAGTCTAGAAGAGTGGAAAAATACAGAGGACATGGTAAACTCCATCTAGAGACTAAACTCATGGCAGGACATGGCACCTGTCTACACTGCTAACAGCACTAGTGCAAATTATAATGTGCAATAAATAAAGTAAATTAACTTTTTTGTAATATCTGACTTAATTATTTAATTACTTTATTTTTGTGGGGTTCTTTTTACATTGGATAAACTGGCTGTAACTGTATCAGAATTAGAGTAAACCTTTAGGTTTCCTAAGACACGTTTAGTTGATTGATATTTATTTAATACAATATATTGTCTTACAAACATTCAACATCTCTCAACAAGTTATTTCTGTTTCTGTGTCGCTGCTTGATGGAACAGTTGTCTTCTGACAGAAACACTCCAAATATCCAAATGTCTTTTTCCCCACAGTGGAATGTGTAATCTATGTTTCAGTAAGTCATCCTCTTTAGCATGTAAAGCTGGTCAAAAGTCCCAGGCTGACATAACTTTTCTGCTACTTTGAATTGCTTTTATTCTTTTCTTTGCAGCAGACACATCATTTGACTGGTGCGCCGATCAGGTGTCTTACACAAGCTGGTGCTTGCTCCCTGACACACGTTGAAGCCGGGCTGCCAGCAGAGACAGTGGTGCTGTCACTGCAGACACCTGAATAAAAAATGTTGCAAATAGCTTGCAAGCAGAATATGTGCTGGCTCGTTGGGAGAGTTGTGGGGCTTTTGTGGTTCAACAAGAGGCAACTTAATCCAAATAGGGAGGGAAGGTGAGGTAAGGGGCTGCATGCACAAGCCCACACAGAAGAATTTGGACCTGGAAATGTGTGGTTAAGATATAATTTATGATTACTGACTGCAATATCTTTATAAGTGTTGTGTACTTTTGTTGTAGCAGGCTCCCCTTGGATGCCATTGGTGCATCATGGATATTAATTTGTGATAAAAGTTGTATTAACAGATGGCAATAACTACAAGTTTAATCCAAATTGACTAGATGATGCTTAACAGCAAGGTTTTCAAATTAAAAGTTGGCTAGATTTTAAATTGACAGATTCAGGTTTAACTGATGATAAAGGTCACCTCACATAGACATCTATGTTTTCATACAATTAAATCTTCCTTGAAAATCACCAAGGTACATCTTCTTACTATCCGCAAGTTTGTGTTTTTATATCATAAAGATAGCTTACAAGCAGAATATGTGCTGAACCACAAGTTTTTGTGCTAAACCTCAGGAAATTGTTCTGGTGTTTTGCTTTATTTCAAATATTAAAAACTAAACTGTTTATTTTCTCCTGATTCCTCCCTGAACTTTGGGGCCTGTTTCTACTTTCATTTGGCTGTTTAAAGTAACAGTAAATAAATCAACATTACTGCCTTTCAATTTTTTGTACCATCTAAAATGATCAAACATTCCTTTCCAAAGAAGTACTTAGACATGTTGCAGTTTTTAATTAAAAATGAATACATTAAGCTTTTCAGAAACGTCACTTTAAAAACACTTTAATAACCTACCACGCTTTGCATTGTGGAGCTAAACTTGGTGGTTCTTTGGGAGTATGAGTATGAATGTACTGAAGTCATAAAGTGCATACGTAGTCATAATAACCAATCAAAACACTTTACACTTAGGCCATATTTACCCAATCACATTTACAAACACACACATTCATACACCGATAAGTAGGCAATTAAGTTAAGTGCCTTGCCTTCTGTGATGTTGAGAGGAAGTTGGAATCAAACCAACCATTTATGGATTGCAAGGCAACTACTCTTCCCTCTGATCCACCAAAAAGAACAGCATAAGTCTTAGTTTGAGCTTTAATACAAACCAGCTGGCAATATAATTTATCTTTACTCACCACAGACAGCAGCTGTGCATTATGGTGAGTTCATACTACAATATTTAATGTTTTAATGTCATTTTTATCGTTTCACATTTACGTGTTGGTGTTCTCACAGTGTCTCCAAATGCATGTTAGGTTGAAAGTGATTCTCAACTGACTTTACCTGAGTGTGTTCGTTGTTTGTGAAGATCTCTGCAGGATATATTCCACTTCTTGCTCTTGCTGGGATCGGTTCCAGCCGCCCAGTGAGCAAATAATGAAATCAGCAATCTGTTTTTGGGAAGATCTCACTGCTACACCCACAGCAGGTCCAGAGCTTCTTCAGAGAACAAACATTAGTCGGACACTTTGGAAAGATGATATCTAGTGCCACCCAAGGACCATAACAAATGACTCAGTATTTGTGAGCATCAAAGCCGAATACTGCAATATGGTGTCTGACCTGCGAGGTCGCTGGTCTCCATGACATCAGATCCAGTATCACGTCATGGTCACCCTCAGCCCCCGTGTGTTAATTAACACCAGACAGAGGGATTATGGACAAATCTCAGGGCATTACCAGTCATCACAGAAAAGCTCAGTTTGTTTGCAGACGTAGTTCAGAGCATAAAAACATATTGTTGAAATTAGAGGGAAGAAAACCCAAGGGATACATGTAATTATCAAAAAGCAGGTAAATTTAGCTCAGGAGTTTGGTTATATGGTACATCACTGTTGATTACTGCAGCAAAGTAATCCAAGGGTTTTTTTTTTTTCCCACACAATAAATTACTCCTTGAAGAGTCATCAACCTTTATGAGATGGACAGGCCCACAGCAGAGCCTTAAAAGCTTGTACATAAAAAGAGACAATGTTTGTCTTCCTGCCTGTAAATGGACACAGCAAAGAGCAGCAGAGAGCAAAGCAAAATGAGCGAAGTGAAAAGGTGAAAAGCAGATACAATTGATTCATGGAATATCTCTCTCTGAACAGTGAACATTGAGTCCTCCCTCTGCTTTTAAACATGAATTAATGCTGATTCCAGGCGTATTTCAAGTCTGCATGTTATGCTTCAACTCACCGGTACATTGGAATTTTTTTGGGGTGTGAGAATCTGGTTGTAATGGGCATTCCTGTGCAGCAACTTTACCATTTCCCAGCAATCAATCAAAGCAAAGGCTACAACAGTCTTCATGCATAATTGCGACTGCACGCAGTAGTAAGAGTGTTTTGATTTTCTTTTGCATGAAAGATCTTCTGCTGATAAGACAGCAGAAGATCTGAAATTGTATATGCATAAAAACATTTGTGACCTCTTTCATATCAACATCTATCATTTTCAGAACTGAAGTCTACTCAAGGCCAGCCTGAAAGGTGAAGCTGTGGAGGCTGGATACATATTTTTTCTAACACAAGATAAGAAGTCAAATAGGATCTATGGTGGATTTTCTTAGGCTGAGAATTTCTCTGAGTTATCTTAAGTTGTATGTCATGTAGTGCTCAATGAGGGGGAGAAAAACACCAAGTTACAGATTTAACTCCTTGTGATGATGCCTTAATTAAAGAAAAGAACTGAATACAGAAGTTCTCCAAAGTCTAAACTAAAATGCTGTTATCTTCTGCATAATAATGTTATTTTCGTCAGTTGCAATAACTGGATTGCATAAAGCCTTTAAATAAACATTTTTGCAACACTTTTGCTTCAGTTTCAGCATTTAGTCTGAATGACACCATGTGTTTGGTGTAAGGCAATATAACTAAAATGAAAAATGTTCCGTTTTCTTTTCCCAACATTTGCACATTTCAGTTACCTTTTAGTTTGCAGATGGATTACAAAGGAGGATTCAGACAGGAGGAAGGTACAGGTGTAACTCCACATTATTATGCTCATGCCATGACAGTGAAAAGAGGCAGTCACCAGTAATGGGAGAAATAGTGGGACACAAGAGAATTGCAAAATAAACAAATAAATTCTCCCAAAACCTTGTGGGAGAATGAATGCACAAGAGTGTAAATGGAAAAAAAAATAATGCAAGGAAAATCAAATATTTAACTGTTCAGCTTATTATAAGACACAGTTTATAAAAAATATAAATTGAAGCAATTCAGGACATATGAAGATGAGGAAGAAATGTCGTGTTCTGGTGTGGTTTACAGTGGTTCAATCTTCTTTGGTGACTGATGAGATATTCAAATATATTGTTTTAGAATGTAATCCTGCTTTACACTTATTTATAGACTTTCTTCCTGATCAGTCTGCTCTGCTGTTTATTACTAAGGCTTTCTAACAAACTCTGAGGTCTTCAGAGAACAGCTGGATTTATACAGAAAATAAATTTGACAATTGGAATTTATGTAAAAATTAGGTGGTTCCTGAAAGCATCTGGTTACACTGGATTTTATTTAGGGGTATCAAGGTAAAATGGGTTGTATACAAGTCCACACCCCATGTTTTATTTTCCTACAGAAAAATCCAATAAAATCCATTGAAGATTATGGTTATTGTGAGACAAATGTGTGGAAGGGTGTGAATACTTTTGCAAACCCCTGTATATGGTTCTTTTTTCAGATAAATGATAATTTCAACCCACATCATGTCATGGCATGAGCATAATAATGTGGAGTTACACCTGTACCTTCCTCCAGGTTCTTCTGTTGAACAGATTATTATGACACAGTTCTGTGAGGCTGTTTGAAAGAGACCCAATCATCCCTTCATTTTTGAGTACAGCTGAATATTTAATTCAGGGCAGCGCTTTAATTGTTTGACAAAGACATTGCACATACATGTCGTTGACTTTCTGAAACAAATGTGCCATACTTTCCGTCAGATCATGTCCGACCCAAATTAAAAAGGGAGGTGGATGATGTTGTCAGACAAAACAAGAGGGCGTTCACTGCCATGTTGCACACACATTCAGCTAATCAGGAACTGCCCTGCTTGGAGACATTGTGTCCACTGAATGCATCCAGTGATAAGGTCACCAAATTAACTAAAGCTGGAATCAAGACTTAAGCTTTTTCTAATCCGTGACTAACAAGATCAGACGGTTTCCATTCAACATACAGGTTGATGGAAGAATCACCCTCAGCCCAACAACACAAACAGAAAACATTCACATTATTATATAGGTGCATGCTTCAATGTTAGTATGGCAACAATAAACATTTTATTCGCCAAAATCTCTTATTTTGAGTTAGCTTATAAACAAAGTCACAATTTGCATCTTATCCTTATCTTTAAACCAGTGTTGTCCATGCAACAGAAATAATTTCCAATAACCATATTAACACAGCATCCAGAATTGAAAATAAAATAAGTTGTGATTTTATTTCTTTGGAAGGTCCAAATCAAGGTCCGTGGGCCAAATCTGGGCCCCTGTTTATGTGGCCCTCAAGACTCTATAGAAGGCCACATTTTCAAGGCAACTGTTGCATGCTTGAACATTATTTGAAAAGCTAGTGTGAAAAGATGCAGCTAATCGTATAACTCTGTGAGTACTAATATGCCTCAGAAATGTTTTAGATGATTCATACTCTCTCCATCTGTAGCAGTGGAGTTGAAGAAGCAGCAAAAAATTCAAACTTTTGTTTGGGTCATTCTCCCAGTCTTAAAGAAATGAAGGGATGGGTAAAAATTTAATTCCATTTAAGATGTCAAGGTTAATGTT
This sequence comes from Poecilia formosa, assembly GCF_000485575.1. NCBI lineage: Eukaryota > Metazoa > Chordata > Actinopteri > Cyprinodontiformes > Poeciliidae > Poecilia > Poecilia formosa. Next base: position 535,302 of record NW_006799978.1, on the reverse strand, counting down.
CCCACATGTTTTTAGCCATGTTTCCTCAACTAAGCTAATGTGCCTCCACACAGATCACCTGAACCTATCACACATCAAAAAGCACAGTAAGGCAAATCTGTGGGTGTAAGAAGAAAAGATCACTATGCAAAACAACCTTGTCTGTGGAAGGTTCCCTTCACGAGGTACAGAGGAGAATACCACGCAGGCGAAAGAGACGAACTGGGGAGAAAGAAGAATACAGCTCCTGCCTCCTTCTCCTTGCTCATTGATCCAGCACAGGGAGTACAAAAGCTCCTGTTTGCTGGACTGTTGTGGAATCCGACCGATTTCATTAATGAGAAGGAATGACTGGGGAAGTGGTTTAGCTGAAAAACACCAACATCACAGTATGACAGATGCGAATACTATAGAAATCAACAAACAGAACGCTATATTTGTAAAATGATGAAAGATGGCTGAAATAGGTCTCATGAAATATTTACATTTGGTTTATAAATGTGTAATTTATGCTAAATTATTGCCTGTCTTAATTTCTCAATCTCAAACTGAACTTCTATTTAAAGATTTTATATTAAAATGGAGAAAATATAGTACTGTACAATTAAGATTTCTCATGAGTTAAAAACGTCATTTTTTTATAGTTAAAGGAAGAAAGTCAAATGCTGGATTTTGAGTCAAAGGTCAAAGTTTACACACTCATGTTTAGTACAATGGCATTAAATTGGTTCTTAGACTTTGGTAATCCAAAGCAGTTCTTATATAGAAACAGCTAAAAACTGACTCTAGCATCAGATTCTTAAAACACTGTAAGGTGGATTAGAAGATTGCATCCAGGTGTGGAGGCAACACTCAGACTACACCCTGAAGTGTAAGATCTACAACTCAAACATCTCAAGCATACTCACTGTAACCCGTGACCGCATGGCTGGCATGCCATGCTGAGAGCAAAATTATGATTTGCTCTCAGCAAAGTTTTGCAGCTCACCTAATTACTTCACAGATATGATCCAGGCTCACTGACTATACAATAATGCCAATGTTTCTACACTTTAAAAATGAAAAATGAAAAAAAAAAATAATAAAAATCCTGTGTGCACTAACTCATCTTAAAAGTCAGAAAACCTGAAGACAATCTACTTGCATTATGGTTGTTCAGTTTTATTATGGATTGATTTGATTTCTGTATTCCAATATGTTGTTACGAACAGAGTGTGTATCCTACGTTTTCTATGTCCTCATTAACCACAGGGAATATATAGAAAACTTTGGAGATTTGTTGGAGATTTTTTATTTGATGTCCTTTTTTTCTCTTCACCATTGTGAAGAGAAAACACAGATGCAAATAATAAATGGAAAAAATGGGACATGTTTATTCAAGCAAAGACTGAATTAGGCAAGTTTAGTAAATAGTTTTAAATATGTCATATGTACATGACATCAGTTCCATCAGGTGCAGTAGAAGAAAACCAAAATATCTCCCCTGATGTCATAAAAAGAAAATCATAGTAAAAGAAGGAAAATACAGTTTAAAAATGCTGTCAAAGTAAAATAAAGCATACTATGACATATAAGATGTCAGTTCAAGTCTAACATCATACACTAACAATAAGTTATTAGCAAAATATCAGTTTAATGTCACAGGGAAAACTCTACCTTATCCCTGTGACATTTAAACCCATCAAAACATTTTAGTCGCACAGAGTTTAGACGATAGTGCATGTTTCCATTATGTTACAAATCAATTCCACATATCAGATTGGAAAGATGTTTGATTAAACAAAAATGGATTAGACTCAGAGCGGGACTTCTTAATCCACCTAACAACCATGACGTAAATCAACATCCCTAATATCCATAATAATTTGAATGGCCAAGGCTCAACTTCACAACCTTTTATCTATGAGTCATCCTAATCCTATTTCTGTCTGCCCTCTTTATACTTTCTCAGGTCAGGATTTTTTTTATTGTTGTTGTTTTGCATTTTATCTTTCTCCTATAGACCTGGTTTTGTTGCTTGAGATTATTTTCTCCAATCACTTATTTGGTTTGACAACAGGGACCTCAGTAGTACAGTACACATTTTTTTCTATCACAGTTCTTGTTTCTACATCCTCTGTGACAAACCTGCTAAGACTTGTATTGCTGCTGGTCCAGCTGGTACACTTTGTACCAAAACACAATCTATTACACTTAAGCTTTAATTCTGCCTCCTGCTATTTGCTTTGTGTCCCACTCTCTAGTTAAAATCCTCTTACAAAACTCCTGTCATTTAATCACACATCAAAGACATCTCTGTTTGATCACAGAGAATCAAATTATATCAAAATATCATTGCTGTCACCGGCTCTGTTGTTATTAAGACTTATGGCTGTGTTGTCGGGACACTTTGCATATTTTTGATGGAGCGTGGCCAAGTGAAACAGCCATTGTGACATCAGATAGTTTTGGCTACATTCAGCTGTAACTACCACTATAAGGACGAAGCAAAATGTACCTGTTGTTTCTAAGTATGCATGTGGGTACAGCTTCACAAACATGATGTTAAAAAAGATGTTACCAAAGTTATGACATAATAGAAAAATTGACAGTAAACTCAAGATTGCCAGGTAGAGATTATCCTGCCGGAAATGACAGAGCTCATGTATATTAATTTAGAAGATACCTTTACTTGAGCTTTATTTGTTTAAAACCAGATTTGTTGAATCTATTGACATCATTGTCACATTTGAAAACCCTGCTTGTATCCAAATACCACCTACTGTTCTATCAGTTTGAAGTTAAATTGAAGAAATTAGACAAAATCCTTCTTCATTTTCCATCCACTTTGTGAAATATACCAGAGTCACTAGCAGTGAAACAACCCTGGGATGACACCACTTGTTTTCTTTAGGTTTTTTCAAGTCCCTGGTTCTGGTGCTGCTACCCCAACTGATGATGGCAGAGATGACATGCTCCAAAACAAACTGATAGATCTGCAACTTCTTGCTGCAAACTCTGAAGGATATGAGCTTCTTCAAGAAGGACATTCTGCTTTGTTCCGTCTTCACTGTTGCCCAGATGAAGACTGATGTTTTTCCACCACTTCCACTTCTTCTCATGTGACTGAAATAATGTTTGACATATTCCTGTTTCTACTGAAATCTACCATCTTTTCCTTTGTTTTCTTCACACAGAATTAGAATATTGCTGAACCATCTCTCTGGACTCAGCATCTTGTCCATTTCTAATAATCTAAGTATTTATGTAGATGAGAGGATCTGGATTGTACTGGAAGTCTGAGGTATACTGAGTGAACATGGAAGGTAAGTACCCTGTGGTGCTCCTCTGCTGCTGGTTATACACACAGTCCTTTACTATCACAAATAGTTGTGTTTGTCAGATAGTCATTGATTCTGAAGTTTGTTGAGGCCTCCAGTTGTGTCCTCTTAAATTTCTGAAATCAAAGATCGTCACATGATTGCTACCTGCTTTGTCCAGATGACAGTACAGTATTATTTCTCTTATGTTTTAAATTTGTCCTTATTATACATTCTTTTTTCCATTCTTTTATTTATTTTTTTACCTTTTGTTTGAGTCTGCCTTTAACGTGTTGCAGTTTCACTTGAATTTCCCCCAGTGGGATGATGAAGATTATTTCTGTTCTACACTATTCTAGTTTTTCATTGAATAACTCTGATCATTCACAGTTGCTTTCAGCATTTGCATCATTTTCAAATCACAAAATGACAACCTTACTTAAGTGATAGATGTGGATATATCCAGTCAGCATGTTTTAGCTGACAAAGCTTTAAAGAAATTGAACCCCACAGCCCAGATTCTCTCTATGCCCGCCTCCTCAAACATGATCAGAGTCTCTCACAGGTGACTTTATATTTAACAGTCATGTACTGTACAAACATTACATCAGCCAACTTTAGAATTATAACAACAAACTTTGTTAAAACTATTTCACTTCTGCTTTCAAACGTGAATAATGAAATATCTTCTCTTCTACAGCTGATAATTTGAAGTAAACTTCATTAGCAGCAGATAGAAACCCAACTCTAGTGGGCCTGATAAAAGACAAACATTATTAGGGTAACACACACAGGATAAGTCTGTTTAAGACCGAGGCATTTTCTTTAACAACCTCTTGGCACTTCTAAAGCATTCCACTTATTTTGTTCCTCCTCCGCTCATCCATAAAAATCTGATAAAATAACCAGACTTAAACATTTTGTGAGCAACTGGACGTATTTCTTTTTTGTGTGTGTAAGTCACACAGTGTATATGCCCTCTCCAAGGTCTCCCTTAAATGCAAACCAGACGTTTATTAGTTTAAGAATATCTGTGGGAAAAGACACGACACCACAGAGGACCACACTCTAAACAAAGGATCAGAAATCTGTTAAGGCGCTCTTAGAGTATTTTTGCTCTCCAGACAGGAGTTGACACAGGCACACATCTGCAATGCCTTTTTGACACTGTCAAGTGATACTTTTAGAAGCAATGTTATGGCTATACTTATAATTATGGCAAAGGATTTGTGTGGAAATATTTCAAAATACATTCTGCTGATAGGAGCAAGATGAAAAATGCCCCAATTAGAAAAATATTTTTAAATATATTTTCTTTTTTTCTACTAATTTATCCTTATCATCATACTCATGTATGTACATTCCAACAGCTAGATAAAATAGACTTGGATTCTGTCATGGACTGCACATTGGTTAAGTTGTAGCACTATTGTCTTGTAGCAAAAAGGTCCTGGATTCATATTCCTAGCCTGGAATCATTTTGCATGAACTGTGCATGTTCTGGGTTTTCCAGGTACTCCAGCTTCCTCACACAATCCAAAAACAAGACTATAAGACTAATTTGTCTCTCTAAATTGTCCCTTCGTGTGTGTGTATGCTTGTTTGATTGTCCTGTATGTTTCTGTATTGCCCGGTGATTGACTGGTGACCTGTCCAGGCATAATAGGATGTGATTGACCAAGAAAGTTTAATGTTCACCTGTCCTGATATGTATCTTTAGACACTTTTTTCTTTCCTTTACTTTTATTTTTTTAACCAATTTTCAAGCCTTCAGCAAAGAGACAGTTCCGCTGTTGTAACATACATGGACTTAGGTGCTTTCCCATTGAAGAAACTTTTTTTCTTCTTGTTGTCTTTGCCCTAAAGGGACCTTTGAAGGTTTAAGTTTTGAGAGTTTGAGTTTGAGCTTTTGTTTTTATTTATTTTGGAATTTATCTTTATTTTTATTTATTTTTTTCATATTTAGTTCATTTCTGTTTTTTGTCATTTGGGCCTTGCCCTTTTCTTGTTTTAGTTTTATGAGTTTCTTATTTCTGGTTCTGTTCTCTGTGCATTTTGTTTTCTACTCCTATGTTAGCAGTAGACTTTTCTTTCTAAACCCTTTGTAATTAGTTCAGCTCTCTCTAGGTTCTGTTTTTTAGTTTGTATCAGATCTCTCTTGTTGCCAATGTTTGTCTCCTGGAAAACAGGAGTAAATTATTTAAAGCTGCAAGTACACACACCTCCTGGATGTTCAAAATATCTTGCTCTAAGCTCTTTGACTTTGAAAACATCATCCTGTTGGTCGGTGCTACTACTCCCATTTTCCAGTTATGCATGTAGAGAAGAAAACAAAGTTTTACTGAATTTTAAGAAGCCAACTTTATTTTATTTACGCTGACTATTTGGCTGCAGATGTATCTATACAATTGATTACTTCCTTGTAAACAAACTTGTAATTCTAATAAATCCAACTATGGAATTTTATCTGGAAATGTGGAAGAAAAGACGCAACCAGCTGACAAAAAAAGTAGATCCTATCTGCTATCTCATGTTTTCTGCAGCCTTTCCTGACGGTTTGGTCAAATCATTGTGTTTTGAGGATACCCGCGCCCATTTACAACAGGAGCTACCGTAATCTGATCATAGATAATCTGAGGATAGTCTGTGAGATCATACATCACAACCAAATGACAACAGCTTCAAGTTCTCTGAAGCCTCACACACCAGTGAACTCTGTGCAAAGAAAAACTCTCTGACAGGCAATCAGTCACTATCTGTTTAACCTTTACATGACAAAGCAACAAATTGCCTTTGAATTGCTTGTTGCGGGTGAAATCCCAGCTTCAGGGGAGAGTTTTTCTCCCCTCTTAGGGCAATGAATCATAAAAATGTGACAAATATGCCTTGACATTGCTTTTGGAGCTGATTAATGAGTGTAGCTATAGTCACAGTGGAAAGTCCCACACAGACAAGTTTGAAGGTTTCTGTTGAGCACAGGAATGGTGGAGAAAAAAAATTCTCTTCATGTGTGTTCTGGCATTGAGTGCAGGTTAACTGAATGATGTCCAAGCAGGTTGTTCCCCTTATCTGAACTCTAAAATTAACTTTAAAGGACACTAATGCATTATTGATTATACTGAAATCAAGAATATCACTTTCAATCACTCATCCTTGAAGTACAGGTAATAACCTACATTTGAAGAGATTATGAAACATGTTGACAGGTTGTTATACATAAGCAACAAACTGTGATTTTGCCTTGCCAGTTACATATTCTTGTCATTGACAGCTCTCTTTTCAACACTTTCTTGCTCCCTGAAACATTTAACTTTGACCTGCTATCAAAAATCAACAAGGATCCCTTTGATTGGAAACAAAATGTTCTGTCACACTGAAAGCTAATATAACACAACAAGTTTATATTTGGACAGTTAAAGACTAAAAATGGAAAGCAGCAGAAAAAAGAGGCAGAAACTCAAAGGGGCAAATAAAAGAGTGCTCCTTACTCACATTGTACAAAGAGGACATATGATTGTGTAGCTTACTTATTTCATCAGAGTAATCATCTGCGAAACCAGCAACATCACTGGAAGATAGGCTCAGTTCTTCCAGTTTGTGTTGTAGTTGTATGTGATATTTCTTTCACAAAATCTGTGTACTGCTGACTTTTACAGAATCTGATATTAATTGTTCTGGCAATAAACAGTATTATTTTCACAAAAAGGCATTATATCGCATAGAGGTGTGCCGATCGATCGGCCACCGATCATAATCGGCCGATTTCCGTGAAAAAGTGTATGATCGGTGATCGCCGATCACGGTCTCTTGTTGTCGATTTCACAAACCGATCACCTGCATCTCATTTCGCAGCCTGCCTGTGCAGCTGGTCTCCTCTTTCCTTCACACTGCGCAAACGCGCAGCAACAAATCCTAAGCGATGTGGAACTATGACGCACTGAGTGAATGGGGAAGTTTGCGTGTTGCCGCGGAAAATTGAAGCACGTGGGGTGAAGCAGGTCAAAATGCATCAACATGATGAATCTAATATGGCATAAAAACAGTGCCATACTTGACGGAGTTTGGCTACATCGAGGCTCACTGCAGTAAAAAAGACATCTGGAGGATCAGACAGCAGGTAAAGCAGCGCACAGCTACAAACACTCACCCGGATTAGCATGACGGTCAGAAAGCTAAACAAATAACCTGGAAAATGATTTAACCTGTCTGTCACGAGAGGACCCAAATTTGGGTCCTCTCGTGACAGAGGTGTCAAACTCCAGTCCTCAAGGGCCTCTGTCCTGCAACTTTTAGATGTCCCTCTGCTGCACCACACCTGAAAAGAATAATTAGGTCATTAGCAAGGCTCAGGAGAACCGATCTACACAGGGAGGAGGTAATTAAGCCATTTCATTCCACTGTTTTTTACCTGTGGCACATCTAATGATGTGAATGACAACCTGAGACCAACAGGTTCGAGCTGCGATGTCAGACGCTGGTTCTGCTCTCGCTGTTGAACCGCAGCTACGCTACAGGTAGTAATATTTCACAGACGGAGCTTCGCTTCTGCTCCACCTTGTAGTGACTCTCACACCGAACCTGCTTAAAGCTGCAGCATCTAACTTAAAAAAAATAAATTTTACATACGTATTAAAACTTTCGCTGTCCTAACATGAGACAGATAATCTCTAAAAAAATAATCGATCTCCTCCCTGTTCTGCATAATTATTCCGCTCAGTCAGAAACAGCCAATCAGAGCTAGCAGTAATCAGCTAGCCGCCATGCTATCAGGAAGTTTTCATTCAGTAACTCTGGATTGTTTATTGTAATGGATCCTGTATTTGCCTTTGAATGTAAAGTTTTATACTTTAATTTTCTGGCAATGTTGAGAGGTTTTATTTTGACTCTTTGCATTATTTAGCCTCTTCAGAGCCTTCATATGTTTTAAGTCTGTTAAAGGTAGTATTACCAATGGCAGTACAATTTGCACAATGCCTGTTTTGTTTTTTTTCTTAGAAAAAGTTATTAAAAACAAGCTTTTTTCTAAATTAAGGTGAATTCATGGTTCCTTTTTCCACATAATGTAACTGGTAGTGCTTATGATTGAAAAAATAATAGTTATGTGATCAGTATCGGTGATCGGCCGTGATCGGCCCTCATGGGTGATCGGAATCGGAATCGGCAGAAAAAAACCTGATCGTCACATCTCTAATATCTCATCATATTTCAGTATCTTACCGGGTAGAGTAATATCTTATAAGAAGTAACTTCTGTGTGTCCATTTCATTGGCTTGCACAAATTTAATGCATCTAAGAAGCTTTGTGTGAGAAGTTGTGAAACTTCTGTCTGTTTATCCATTCATCCAGTTTGTATACCTGCAGTGCTCAAGCCGTGGGATCTGGTTCTTGTACGGAGTGTACTGAAAATATTATTTTTCCTTCCCTTATTTTCTGTTGTCATCGTAACTGGTTTTGTTAATCCTAGGAAGGAGGAGAAATCACAAGAAATTAGATTTTTTTCTCAACGTAAACGCATCACCTGGTGCTCGAGGAAACAAAGTTATTTTAAGAGTTTCAGTCATTACTGATATGATATTTTATGTTTTTGTCTGTCCCAGCTGTTACTACCATCTCTACAAAAGCCTGTGTTCAGACATGAACACCGGCTTTATATGTGCTCTCCTCATATCAAGAAAAAATCTACCTCTGCTATTAAATAATTCACCAGCACATCTTGTACAGTTTAGCAGGAGAAGAAGTTGTAGATGTGATGCCTTTAAGAATTACTTCATCCAAGTGAAATGTCACTGGTATTTCTGGAGTCCGCGCCTGAGATAGTAACCATGACTTCATATGGAGCTGTTTGGAAATAACCTTTACATATTTTTAATCTCTCACCAGTTTATTTTATTTGTCACCTGTAGGAACACGTTCATCTGGATTTTATTTAGCCACACATTCCAACTGTACTACATTTAGAGAAAGGTTTATCATACTTGTCATTCTTTTACAGTTATTCTCCTCCCTTACAAAGCCTAATATGCTCGGACAGACCACACAGATTATTTGGGAGCATCAAACCAGGATGATGCAGGATCCATCCAAAGACAGCCAGTTCATCTAGGATGTCATGAGGTGCAGTTATAACAAACGGCAATAAGAGCAAGAAAGACATCAAACTCCTGGTGGGGAAAATGTGTTTTATTTTTTTTTTCATGATACTATTTTACAGTTCTGAAAGGATTTCCCCAACTGATCCAAATATTCACTGCTTACATTTTTGCTCAGATTAATTAGCTTGTATATCTAAAATAAACTGTTATTTTAATATGTCAAATTATATTGCTTTAATTTATTATTGTATGTCTTTCAAAAATATACATTTTGATTAATTTCATTCAGTATTTGCATTGCAAAAGAAAGTGCAAAAAGGACAATATGTCTGCTGGTGTTCATTTAAAACTACAAATAGGCAAAAAATTAAATGTCCTTTATCTTTGGAAAAAAACGGCTAAAATCCTTCAACTCAAAGAGCTTAGCAAGGCCCAATGTTTTTACAGAAACCTTCGGAACAACTACTTATCAAACTACGCAAAATATCTACTCCCGGTCAACATATTTTGTTGTGTTACAACCACAAACATATAGGCATTTTACATCATACATACACTCATCTTGGTGCATAATTATAAAATGGGTGGATAATTTGGGATATTTTCAAAACTTTATTATAAATTAAAATGCCCCCTCTACTCCGATACCCCTAAATAAATAGTAGAACAACCAATTGCTTTAGAAATTCAATAAACCACAGGACCCCTGGATTTCAGTATAAATCCATATTTCCTGTGAAGAGCTCAAAGGTTTGTTGCAGAACTTTTGTGAACAAACAGGCAGAACATTGTGGAAAAGGTTAAAACAGGTTTAGGTTGTAAAACATCAATTCAAAGCACGTTTCCATCCATCAAACTGGAAAATGTACAGCACAACTACCAAGACATGTGGCCATCTACAGACCTGAAAGAGACCTTTAAGAGGCTGCCAGAAAAACTGGTTAGAGCTTCACCTTGTAGCACAAAGAATGGACAAAGAAAATCTCCAGAAATTTCAGTGACGACTTTAAGCTTTCATTGCACTTGGTGATTCTACAGTCTAATGTCCCAATGAGGTTGCATAAAAATGCATGCCACACTGTTTCATTTTACTTCTATTTTGTTTTTGGAAATCATAAAAATTTCCAAGTTTGTAGTTAGAACATAAAAATTATTGAATCTGAATGCTTTCCAAAGCATCTTATCCAGTCCTGTATTTGAATGAATAAAATATTGCAATATAAAAGCAAAATCAATAATAATCATCTTACCTTCTTGTTTCTGTCACTGATGAAATATTTTCTGTAGTCAATCAATTGTGTGATTACAAGGCACTTAAAACTGTAATACTGTTGTGTGTTTTGTAAAGCTCCCAGCTGTACATAAGAAAATAGACATTCTTTCCATATTCCCGTTGTGATTCTGTTTCACTGCTCCTAAATAGCTAAAATAACTGTTGTCCCAATACAAGAGCCTGCGTGATTTCAGCATTGTTTGGGAATTTCCCCTCAGAAGCCTAATATTGCAGAGTATTGTCGAGACCGCACAAAGACTTGCAGGGCTTCGGAATAGGTAGACAGTTTTCCAGATGGCTCGACTGCTGCAACAACAAACACTGAAATTCCCTCCTTTATCTTGCAATCTAGCACTACACATATGCAGCCCAAAGGAACACGATGTTTTTCTTTCTATGCTCAATAAAAAAATTATCATGCACAAGAAGATTTGTTATTTTGACAACATGCTCTCAACAATTGCTGTTTGAATTAGTAATACGTACAAAAAGCATTTGCCCATACTTACGTTATTCTAAAAAAAATATTGCGTGTCAGTGTATTTATTTAGGACATCATATGCACAGTGAACCTTCAATAACAATAAGACATCTCTAATCACCAAAAGGTGTGTGGGCTGGAGCAGGCATGCATCTTTAACTTGCCAGACTGTGACTCTCAGGGACCTCCAGAGATGGAGTTCCCTGTTTTATACCCTACAAGTAATTAATCAATCCACTGGAGGAGGCCAGAAGCAGCTGAGTTGTTCCACTCCACGATTACAAATTAATTCTTTGTGTGCTTTGGAGTTTCTGTGCTGATGACATTTTTGCAAAGCGATAAAAGCTGGGTAGCTCTTGAATTGCTCTTGAATTGCTACAAAATAAAGCTGTATTTCCATCAGCCCACTGGCTGCAATGTTGACATGTTGAGATGCTGCTCGTTATTTTGGTAATGGAACCGAAACGGACAGAATTGCGCAACACCTTGTTGAAACAATAATTACAGAGATCGTTTGTTGGGTCATTAATTTGAACATGTTTTGTTGATTTTTTTGTCGTTTTTTAATAAAGTTATGAACGTTTTGATAAGGAGTCAGAGGAGGACGTGCTGGTCTCAGCATCCTGGCGGTGTTCAGTTTGTCACCTAAAGCTGAGATCGACTCAAAACCTTCCGCAATCGACATATTGCGTGCCTGCTGTAGCAAAGCACGAACAGTTCAGAAACAATATGAAATGGGAAAAAAGTTATTTATTAACTGATTAAGTCGTGATTTAGATTGTTCTTGAAAAACTAATCAGTCACAGCTAATTAGTGGGTGCAACACGGCTGCACAGTGAACCCAATGATTTTTTTACAGCAGACAGCCGCTCCCCTCCCTTGCAGGTACTGCGTACCCCCGCTAAATCTTTTAGGGGTACGCAGTACCCTGCCGTACCCCCTTACTTTCATACTTGCTTATATTACAACAATTTATAGTTTAACTGTAAAAAGAAAATGCCTGCTTATCATTGCCTTGACATTTCTGAGACCTTTTTGTAGTTTTCAACCTCATAAACAGGAAAAGGTGATTTTATCTTAGAAAAAAAAGCATGTATTGTAGCGGTCCATGGACAGTGCCTTGTGGAACTCCATGGGGATCTGATGATCAGCAGTTGTCTATTTTTAAAATCTAATTTCACTCTACACACTTTACACTACTTCACTAAAAAGAAATTTATCAGTTTTGTAAGTGATTCTTGCAGCTAGCTGATGGGCAGTGTGCAGCAACAGGAGAGGGAGCAGTTATGGATGAATCTGTCATTCCAGTACTTTTGCTAATTTATCATTCAAAGGCCTTTTAACTCTGGTATTTCGTAAAGATTTTTATGGGTTTTGATCACAGTTATTTTTAAAACCTTGACATATCTTGATATTGGTGTAACTGGCCCACGTCTGCCTCTTACAACTCTGTTCATGCAGCGAGCACTTTCCAATCATGTAGAAATTTACCAACTACATTATGAGAAGTGATTTAAATTAAAAACTATAAAAAATATTTGTACATAAATGAGATTCTTCCCTACCGTCCATACAAAGTGCTTCCTCTCTTGACTGCCTTTCACTCCAAAACCTGTTCTTGGAATGTTTGATAACTCCCATATTTACACAATTCAGCATGACAATACAGTTTTCTCCTGAACCACTCAGTACTGATGAAAGCAGCAGACTCTCTCTCTATACAAGTCTTCCCAGACTTCGTCCAGCCGTGGCAAAGTGCTGTTGGCAGTGTGTGTTGCTGCGATCGCTGGTGTTGATACGTTTCATTAGGAGGTAACTCTAGCTGCTCATATCTTGGTTTCATCCTAACAGAGTCTCCCGAGAGTGTGCTGGAAAACAAAGGCGGCAGGGTCCTTTGTGGGGTACACTTAGGACAGGTTCAGTTTACAGTAAACACACAGGCAGGGGTGCCACAGAGGTCACATATGAGTATTTGTGAGTGGGTGCGGAGGCTTTTGTCACAGTTCTGCTTAAGAGTTCAGAAGTACTTAGTGATGAAATTGAAATGTAAAACAAATTTGATAATTGGCTGTTTTTGGTTGAGTAAGTTTAACCCGCAACATTCTTGCTCTTTAAATTCACAATGGATAAGTTCCTTTTACTAAACAATAAACACAAAAATGGGGAAAACCAAATCTACTATAGTTTTTAACATGGATTACTGCAAATATATTTACATTTGTATCTAGTTTATTTGAGATGCTCTATTTATCCTAGTTACTTTAATTAACAGTGCTGAAAGTTTTACATACAGCCTTTTTTCTGATTTTTCTGCTAACATGCGAACATAACATGCATTATGCATATCTCCCATTCTGCTGTATTCCAGAAGTGCCTTGTTGGACTGAGATCTGGTGACTGTTGCTTTCCAGGAAGAAGGTCTTTGGTTCAAATTCCAATCTGGGGTCTTCTTTACAGAGTTTGCATGTTCTTCCCATGCATATACATGTTTTCTCTAGGTACTCCAGTTTCCTCCCACAGTCCAAAAACATGTTAGGTCAATTGATTTCTCTAAATGCTCTTGAAGTGTGAGTGTGTGCAAACATTATTGTTTGTCCTGTATTTATTTATTTATTGCTGTTTTATGGACTTTGAACCTGTTCAGGGTGTTTCTTGCTTCTCCCCCAATGACTGCTGATGATTGCAACCAGAGATACTGAAAGGACAACCATGTATAGACTATTGATGGCTGGATAGATGAAGGAACGTATTTAAGATAACCTGTGTCATGGTTCATTATCGTGCTGGAAGCCCATTGGGTATTTTCTCTTTTGGACCGGTCTCTGTACACTATTTGGTTTGAATTTCAGCAAGATGTGTTCTCCACCACTAGATGCTTCTAAGTGCAGTTCATGAGTTTGACTCAATCACTATTTGTGTTAACAGAAAATTTAAACTAATAAAGTGACGCGTGAGTATATTTTGACATACTCTATAAGAATGTTTGTAGAAGGCCTTCTTCTAGATGTTTCTATTGAGAAATTCTGCAGTTTCTTAATAGATAAGAAACTGTAGAAATTTAAGTCATGTATGCAATTCTGTTTAATTCATACAAGTAAAATAAGTCAACACAAGTCAACACAATCATTGCTCTTGCAGTGACCTCTAACCTATCCAAAGCAAGCATGTTAATTGGTGGCTGACCAGTCAACATGAAATCAATTACTCTGAGAGATTGACTTGGTGTTTACCAGTTGTCACCTTGACCCTGACTCATATATCAAATATTAGCTGAACCTTAAAAGGCACTGGCTCTGATCTGTGTATGTATGTTCACTTGTTATAATGTGTCAAGAAACATCATCCAATAAAGATTAAGGCAAAGACTTATTGGTTAGGTGTAGAACTGATTATAGACTGGTCGGATGGTTAGAATGGAGTTTGTTGGAGATCAATGAAAGGCCATCCAGCGTCCCATGAAACAGGAGAGGCAGGACTTTGTGTGTGCTGGAGTGTTTGCATTTGTACCTTTTCTGACACAGAGGTCAACCAGTCAACTAGGTGCTGAGGGAACCATTTTTCACAGGCTTTGATTTGCCTGTGAGTAACTTGGCAAGTATGCTTTCAAAGTCCAGTAGTCTGCGGTCCCAACAGACCACCACAATGGAGGTAATCCCCTCTATCACAGCCAGCGCAAACACATTAGCCGCGCAACATCAACACTGCGCTCAAGAGCCTCATTGACAAATCCTTCTTGGTTTCTCAATGAAATTCAGATGAGAGGCCGCAATGTTCCTTTCCCAGTAAACAAGGAGCTCAAATGTTGGGTGTCAAGGTTTGAAAACTGCAAAGTCCAGTTTGTGTATAACACCTTTTTTTTTTATTTCCATTCTGGAACACTAAAACACAGATACACATTTTTTCTTACTCTTTTTAAAGTAAGAAACTTCTCAACAATCTTTGTTGTGAAGTTGTATGTTTGTTAATGGAGTGGGTTATTAATTAAAAATGTATTTAAAAACTTATGCAAAATTCTTCCTTCAAATGTGTGATAGTCAAACAATATTTTAAACCTTCATATCAGTCCAACAGTTCTACTTGAGAGTGGAACATTTTCTCAACTTGTACTGTATTTTTCTTGCTCCAACTGCTTCTGGATGTTTGCACACTGGAGTTTCTTTTGGACTGGGCCATGATTTAGATGTTCTCCACTAAATTAAAAATAATATATTTTCTGAAAAGTCTCCAAGAAGTGTTTTTGCCAAGTTTCATATTTTCTGTGGAGTTGCTGCTGCTAAAGAACCATACACAAGTCATCCTTTGTGTTATTTTACCCATGTTGTAAAATGTTTTACCCAAACATTTATCAGTGTTGGTAAATGTTTTCTAGATTGTTCATGGAAGATAAAATGCATGCCATATAAAACAAGCTATAAGTTATTAGTGTTTTGATTCTTTTTTTGTGTTCCCTTTCTAATTATTTTGTCTCCAATCTGATGCTGTTTTATATAGCACCAACTTTCTGCAATGCCTTTCATTTATATCAGATAGTTATTGTGATCGAGTACAGAGACAGCAGACCAGCATAATCTTCAGTGTAAGTAACTACATGCAATAATGCAACATGTGTCAGAAGTTTATTTGGGATTGGTACTGGTTCCAGGAAATGTTATATTAACTCTGAGAACTAATCTATTTCCCAAAGTAGACATGACTAGGACTGATGTATACTGCAGGTAAGATAGTGACTGCTGACAACTATTTCACAGAAACCCACCAAAATGATCACATCATTATAACCTGTAAAGAGGAAAATTATGTATTGAACACATTTCTTAGAAAATTTAAAGAGTTCTATTTACATGAAATCCAAGAAAATCATTACAAACATAGATAGGAAACAAAAACAAATATGTTTCTGAGTTAAGTGTTAATCCTAACCCTATCGATCACATCGGAAAAAAATTATTCAAAAAGCCAATTAACCCAGTAAAATCTGCCAGGATTTAGAAAGCAATGGTTTAAATCTGATGATTGTCCTATAAAATGTTTTTATTACAAATGTGTAACCCAAAAAGCATCTCATGATGGGCGAAAGCCAAAGACCTCGCTTTGCAACCTTGCTGTTGTACACCCTGCTGATGTTCCACAGAACACCAATGGGTCAATAATCTGGAAGTGGAAATAATATAATTTCTCCCATAAACCAATTTCTGCTGAGAAGTTTGCTGCAGAACATTTAGAGCAGCCATGGAAGGCAAGGAGAACATGGTACAATTGAATGAGGGTGGATGTTTCAATAAGACAATAATTCGAAACACATCCAAGGAAACGCTCAGCTGGTTTCAGAGAAAGTGCTGAATAGTCCAGTTGATCACTTCACTCAGTTCCAACTGAAAAGTTCTGGGAAGATCAGGTTGCATGGAAGAGGCAGTCAGACTGTTCAAGCTATGATGTTTCTGTGGAGAAATGAACCAAAATCACATCTGAACAATGCATGTGACTAGTTTGGCTACACAGGAGGTGCCTTGAAATTTGCATTACCAGTTAAGGTTTTTCCACAAAGAATTTCAGTAGCGATGTTCCGCAGTTTTTACCCATCTCATTTCACTTTACCAGGGTTCCCCGATATTGTAGTCTCCAAGGTGTGTGTTTCGTGGGCGGAATGGTTCTTTTGAACTTTCCAGCATAAACCACAAAAAAAGGACATTTAATTGGACCAGACCGGTTACCTTCCCCACTCTCACTGACAGCTTGTATTCTTTCCTGATCACTTTCACTACATATCATAACATTTCTCAAGCATAATCAATGGAAGCAGATAGGCAGTTCTGAGTTTTTCCAAATAAAAATGGTCACTTGCTTCTCTCCTTAGTACCACTGAAGTTATTAAATGTCTAAGACCAAGTGGTTGGGGACCGCCACACTTTCCTTCGTCATTTAATCTGTGGACTAATTTACTTTGATTTCTTTGTGTCAATTACTTAGGTTGTTTTCATCATCTTTTTTATACTTATTTTCAAGAGTACCATTCAGATACATTTAAAGTGAAAAATGTTGATGTCTTCAATAACTGATTTCTCTGGTGTATATTTCACAGGCAAGAGAACAGAGAAAACCTGGGTTTTCCCCTGAGACCAGCTTATTAAGGCTTCAATCATCTCTCTTTGTTGTGAGAAAATAAAGTTTTGGATTTTTCTAGAAGCCAACAACAAACCTGTCCTTTTTGACATTCTATCTCTGTGTCAATCATTCATCTGAAAAGTGGAATGGCAACATGTCTAGAAGCAACATGAACATTGAATTTTTGATGTGTTTAGAGAGGGCACCATCTCAGGCACAATAGTTAGTGAGCAATGGGCCCTCAGGCCCCCGTTGGGGATGTGGGCTCCCAAGTGAGAGCGCTGTAGACTCCCAGCTGTTTTATGCAACATGCTGAACAGTAGGGGGTCGCCCTGTGTTTGTTTAAAACTAACAGGAGTCCCATTAAAGCCCTGACTCCCCTCATTTAGGACTGCCATCGGGACTCAAAGGACAGCCCTGGGAAGCGGCACGTTGCAAGGGACACCAATTATCGAGGCGAGGACACAGACCAGCTTGTTCGTGCTCAAGGACATGTCAACTCATTGGACGACCCCCTCCGTCAAACCCATTAACCAGAGCGCACAGAGAGGCATCTTAATTGGTGTTGGGCAAACAGATTTTGTCACAAAGTTGCAAAGGAAGCTAAGTAGCTGAATGTTCACATTGTCTAACCCCTGACCTGGGCTTCAGGGGTTGTTCAGAGACATCATTATGCTCCATTACTTTGAGCAATCGTCTCAGGCTCATCCTATACCCCAGCAGGGAATCCAGGACAGCAATTAAAAGCAATATTCCAGCAATAAAGATGGCATAAATACAAAGTGAGCTCTTTTCTCTCTGTCCAGTGATATTATAGTGGCGAGGGGCAAGATTTGGCACAGACAGTAGCTGGTAGGGTCCTTTGGTTGGCTCCAGTCACTGGGGGTCATCTCAATCTTCTCCTTACATTGAAGCTGTTCCTTCTTCTCAGCGCAATCCCCTCGCTGGACCCCCACATCCCCCATACTTCCCACCCTTTCTGCCTCTTTCATTCTGTTTTAAATGAGATTTTGTTTGAGGGAATCACTTGACATCATTAGTTTTGGAGAGCGGCCACCATGGCAGGGTTGCTTGTCTTGGCTCATGAAAACATATGTCAGATTAGCAGCAGAGGACTTGTTTTTCGACCTCAGGTGAAAGGTCTGCACTGTTTTCTTTTTATTTCACTTTGGTTTCATGCTCTTCTTCCTCTCTTCTCCATTATTAGTTATTAGTAGCTGTCTTCAAGTTTAATCTGTACAAACAGCAGCTTTTTATCTCTATTAAAAGATACCACATGAACAGCATGAGCCATATTATAAACTTAAACTCTTGTTTTGCCACTTGCCTTGGACAAGATAATCACAAATTTTCTCGTGTAATATTTCAAGAAATATTTCAAATCTTAATTAATCTTAAAAACTCAAATGAAAAGTTTAGGATGGCAACAACAATGAATGAAAGCAAGAGAACTTCTTCCAGTGTGCTGGGACTCGTCCTTGTATTTGCTTGCTGAGACTGATTATTGCACTCACAGAGGCTATTAATAGACTCTTACAATTTTGGATTACCCTGTGGGTCATTACTGAGATCAAAGTAGATCATTTTGGTTTAATTGCAGCCCATATTTATCAAAGCCTGAGTTCATACACTGCAGACTGAGGAGAAAAGTTGTGCTGCAAAATTTGGCACTCTGGGACTTGTGTTTCTAGCTCAATGTAATCCCAGCTGTGGCCTCTGTGCACAGTCAACATGCAATCATGTACTGGTGCAGAAAAAAAAAGATGTTCTTGAAGAACTGCCACTGTTTCCCTTTGGTAATTTGCCAACCCGTTAAAATTGGGCAGTACCCTAACTTTGTGCATCGAAAGTGCACAAAGTTTGGGTACTTTGTGCACTTGTGCAAAGCTAGGCTCCAAAAGCATTACAATTACTGAATATGTAGCTATGATAGATACGCCCTGAAGGCAACTTTTTATTTGCATTTAAAGCTTTTCTCCAAATGAGAATGAAATTTGCTCAAATATTTGAGAAAAGTCTTGGTTTTGCTTTGTTCCACACCATATAATTTTGAAGTTATTCATTTAGTCATCATGCCCATTGATTTGCCAATGATGCATAATGGAAACTCCTGCCATTTTTTTTGTAGTACTAATTCCACTGGCTGTGAACCCTTGAACATGCCTGACAGCTGAGGTTATTAAGTGTCAAAGCCTCACATTGATTGCCCTAAATACAAAATGTGTTTTTATTGTGGCCAAGCAACTCAATCTTTGTCCCTTTTGACCAACAAGAAGGCATGAGGTTTTTCATGTGGTTTCCCATCTGCAACTTACAGTCGGGCTCGAAGGTGTTAATTTGAAGGCATGTCACCAAGTTTTGCAAAGTCCTGGTCATACACCATTCAGTTTTCAGGTGTGTTGTAGCAGGGATGCATCCAAGACTTGCAGGACAGTGGCACTCAGGCGCTGGAGTTGCTGACCCCTGCCTCAGAGTCAAGCAATCCCCTTTATGATGGCAAAGAAAGTGCCAGCTGCAGTCATTCAAAAACACAAAGAGGAAGTTGAGCAGTTTTGGAATCAGAAAGTGCAGAACAAATTCAAACTTGTACACCTAATTTTATCGGTACCAGAAGACGGTACCGTCTTCTGGTACCGTCTTATACCAGAAGACGGGTACAAGACGGTCTTGTACCCGTCTTCTGGTACAAGACGGGTCAAAACTAACTAATGAAAGCTCAAATTGAATACATTTATGCCTACCTTGATAACTGTATTTTGTTTTAATTTACTTTATCTAACCTGTTTGCTTGTGGGATTTATTTCTGTTGCCATGTTTTGTCATATTTCAGAAAAAGAGGGAAAGGTGTGTTTTTAATTGAAAATCTTTGTGTGCTATTTCCTCTACATCTGCTTTTATAATGTAAAGACTTTACGTCAGGTTCTCGTCACTTTATGCTTTTCTTTATGCAAAAGTATTACAAATTTTGACAAAAAGTGGAGTTGTTCTGAATATAAGTAGGATGCATGACTGAAGAGAAAGAATGAAATTGTGGAGCATGCAAGAAAACGAGGTGGAGCTCCTGTTGAGTTGCAACATGCTGATGTCATTTTTGTTCAGTCTCTCACTTTTTTTTTCTTTTTATGTAACATAGCTCTGAATTCTGACTCATGGACTGACCTAAACAATGAAAACTGCCATTTGAATGTCTGACTACTGAATGTTTAGGAGAGCTTGATGCCTCTATTAATCTGCCATTCTTTGGTTGCACCATTTATTATTTAAAGAAAAAAAAAAAACCTCTATTGTGTGCTAGTTTTACCATTACTGGAAAAAGGCGTCAGAACCTAAAAATGTGGCCTTGATAGAATCAAGCAGCTTTTGCCTATTGGTGGGAAAGTGCTGATTAATTGTGTCGTAGCCCTGTGAGAAAGTACGCCCAGCGCAAAGCACTAATTATGGGCCCTGCCTGGCCGAGAGAAAAGGGGACAAAACTCTCAACAAAGGCTCATCTCATATCTCAAGACAATGAGGGGCCAAAAGAATAGGAGAAAGGAGAAGTTAATGAGCTGTGTCACCTGGCATCTGTTGATGCTGGGACCGGGGCTGACGTGTGTGTGTTTGTGAAAGAGACAAGCTTTTTGCATTTGTGTTTATGTGTCATTTTATGGTTTTCCCTTTATGTTATATTACACACAGACGAAGGATATAAGACCTTTGAAATGTTTCCCATATTAGATTAGTGAAGAGGTTCATGTTTTTGAATATTGTAATGATGCATGTTTCACATGTTTTTTTTATCTCTTCCTCTCTATGCCTCTCTGACTTTTAAATACATCAAATATTTAAAATGCTATCAAACTTGTTTCAAAGGTGAAGCTAGGGCAAGAAAATAAGAATCTAAATCAATTTAATGAAATACTTAAAGGGTGCTCTACTTCAAATGAATTATTCATTGTCTTATTTAATTTAATATAAAGACAGACAACTTTCCAGGTCACTTGTGGATCAAGCTCCAAATGTTGGTGTTGTTTTGTTTTTTACTTAAACCACAGATTTGAACAAAATGTATTAATTTAATGATACAATGAACTGAACCATAAAAATAAATACAGTGCCATGCAAAAGCTTTGATATTGAAGTTTTTTCAGTTTCTTTCATGCTGCAGCCACAATATTCTATTGAGATTTTATGTGACAGACCACAAAGTAACGTGCTTTGCTGGAAGAAAAAGAACATTCTGTTTTTGTTTTCTGTTTTTTAAAAGTAAAATTACAAATACATGCAGCTGTTCTATGAAGACCTTAGAGGTTTGTTAGCGACTGTTGATGTAGAAAGAGCATCATAAAAACCAAGTATCACAGCAGGAAGGTCAAGGAGAAAGTCAAAAGAAGATTAAAACAATAAAAATAAGCTGTTAATCAGACAAACTCCATCCACATTTCTGTTTTTTTCTGGAAGAATAGCCAGAAGAAAGCCATTTGCACCTGGTATCAAGTTAAGCAGGTTACATAATATAAATGCGAAAGAAGGTGCTCTGGTCAGAGTAACCTGAAAACACAGTGAAACACAGTGACCTCAGCATCATGCTGTGGGGATGAGGTCATTCAATAGGAGCAGGGAAGCAGATCACAGGTAGAGGTAGGTAAAAACATCAGAATTTAATGACAGATCTTTAAAACTTAATTGTGAAAAATAGTTTCTTCAGTTTAAATCCAGTATTTGGTATCTTGATGTTGGCGTTGTGGAAATGAAGGACATTTGGGTAGAAACTGTCCTGAAAAACGTCACACCTCAGCATGACTAAAATCAGCTCTGAGTGCACTAGAGTCACACAATAAGACAAGTGTAATTCCAGTATAAATTAGTTTGTTTTACATCATTGTGTTGGAAAGATACCAAATTCTCATCTGATTCTGAAAAAAATAAAAATCTACAAAAAGTTTTGTTGTTGTCTCTTAACTGTTTGACTTTGCATGTTGTTCAGAGGAAAACAGAAGAGGTCTGGCTTTGCATGAAGTGTACTTATGGTAAGCACATTTGTAATCCTGGAAAAACACAACTCAGCCATTTATTTAAAAAAAATACTTTGAGCATCACAGAGTGTTTCCCATTGGAATCCAGTCATAAAAGGCAACCAGTCAGCTGTGGTCAGCATTAGGGTAAGTTAGACGGGTGGTAGCAGCAATGCTGTTTAGACAGTCAATGACGTGACTTGAAACTACATTTAGCGACACGAGGTATAGAGTAGCTTGAACTTTGTTTTGCTTGGCTTCGTATTTTATATTTTTCTACAGGCTTAGAGGAACAATTTCAGTTACGTTCACAGAGACAAAGCTTGTTTTATGTCTCAAAGAATGTACTTTTCTGTTGACAGGGCTAATTGTTAAGTGTGTGGCTGCTGAGCTCCAGGCCAAAGAAACCACTTTGTTGTTGTTGCACTAAAGCTTGTATAACTTATTCAGAACCACAAGGTTTTCTCTCTCCATATTGACACAGCCCTGGTCATACTGTACCCATTGTGCAAAGTTTTAGCATGCAGAGATCTTTCTAATAATAGAATAAAACCTACTTGGCAGGCAGGACTGCTTTTAAAGATTCTACCTCCTTTCAGAAGGAGGCTAAGCTTTGCAAAAGGGAATTCTATGTTTCGTTTTGAAGTTATTGGTCCACTTCCAAGACCATCCTGCCTCCAATGATCAAAGGTTGAATCAGAGAAAAGCCTAGCGGGAGGCTTATGCAAAAAATGCCATCTCCTTTTGCGAATGGGCTGACATGTTTTAAACCATTGGCACTCGTTTAAATGTCAATATACCCAGATGCTGTTTGGTTGTGCTTGGTCAAGTTTGAAGTATGCAGTACGAGGGGTAAAAGGAAAGAAAAGCCTCGTTCTCACATAACTAGAGTTTGTAAAGTTGGATTGATTAGATTCCTCAACTAGTTAAAGGGTGTTTTAACTAAACAGTAGATGCTAATGCCATAAGAAGTAGAGATTTTTAGTAGCTAGGAATAAATTTAAAGTACTTATTTGTATTGACCAAACAAATAGGATATATTTTTATTTACAGGGAAACAGAGGGAGCAAAGGTTGTAAGTATATATTATATTATATTATATTATATTATATTATATAAATATTGTTTAAGAGAACAAAAAAAAAAGCTTTGATAATTTACAACCATTATTTATTTATCTTACCAAGCTTTCCTCTTGTCCCTTCATAGAGCCTCATATTGAAATTGTGGACACCGAGTATTTGTGTTCAAACACCAATTATACATTAATAGATTAATATTAGTACTGTAGAAACAAACATCCTTTGTCTACCTTAGTTTAGCCCTTGACGTTACATCAAACCAGTACCAAGGACAATAAGTGATGGCTCCGAGATTGGTTGGTTTGCAAACACTAGTCAGTAACAATCAGGTTACTTAGTAGTTACTTAGTAGTAACCTTGTCATTACTAGTTAGTAACCTGATCATTAGAATATCTGAAATCTGCTCTACAGAAAAACCCATGAATGAGTCGGTCTTTCATGATTGTGTCAAGTTCCACAGAAACATCTGCACATACTGAATCACGAACGGGTGTACTTGTTACTCTCTTGGCCCTACGATCATATAGCACCCGGATCTTATATTTATGTCAAAAATACCATTGCAACTGTTGCAGGGGGCCAAAAAAGCATCTCCTAATTGATTTAATCTGGTACACACATACCTAAAAACATATTTTAACAGGTTATTTGGCTGAAACAATGTCAAAGACAATCAATATTTTTATTTAATTCTGAAGTACGCCACCTGAAGCTAACGAGTGGCCCAGATTTGGTCACTCACTACAAACCTTTCTGGAAGCCCCCTCCTGCCGTTTTTATTATTATTATTTCTCACGCAAAGTACAAAAAAAAAACACGACATCCAGTCAAGTTTAAACCACATAAAGCATTCTTCAAAATCCCCCAGTCCTCTTACAGCAAACCCCTGAAGACAAAGAGTGTTCAGCGCGGATCCATTACGTTAATGGTGCATCACCGGGTCACACGTCGAGCACTCTGTTTCCACCTTTAAAAGCAGGTCAGACATTTGAAATCCCATGACAGAATGGGGAATCTCTGGATCTGCTGGAGGTGACTACCAGAGTGGAGTGAAGGAGGGGGGCCCTGATAAGATCGCAAGGAATTTAAACACGAGTATTTTTCCCCCTTCAAAGCCTCCATCTTTCAGTCTGACAGTAACTGTAAACATCATTCCTGCACACAGTATTATGAGATGTGCTACTCTGCATTCCTTTAGCACTTTAAAAAACATGCAAGACTCCAAAATAGTGTCAGTTTATACATTCAAAGGGCATAGCATTTACATCAAAGTTATAACTTACGTGCTCTTTGTCTAAGGAACTTTTCTCTCATCGCTTTTTCTTTTATTGCAAAAAATATCCTGTTTGTGTTTCATTCCACTATTTTTGTAATTTTAACAAAAACTAGACACTGAAGTACTGCTTTCTCATCCAATGATGACTTTTGCAGATGTAACCCTATTAACGTTGCAGTAAAATCACCAGATTTGTGAACTCTCAGAGGCCTTTGTGGTGATATAAAAAGCTCTGAGATGTTGCAATAGTTTTTTTTTAAAGAGATGACCTTAAAAGCAGTCCTCACACTCCTGAGTTTGTATATAAAAATGCATACCTTGGCAGTATGCGGAGAAGGGAATGTACGCTATGTTGAACCACCTTCTACCTGCAGCATTCATCTTTCAAAGACTGTCATATTCAATGGGTACATGGTCAAAAATATTCTGAAACTGAGACACATGAAGGTATTTCTGTAATAAACACAAACTTTTTTTTAAATACAGTCCTCATTTTATTAAAAGAGGCCAAATAAAACTCACATTTTATTTACAAAAGGAGACAATAAATATCTTAATAATAGTCATAAAATTATTTTTTTGCTTAGATTTGTTTAAAAAAAACATAAATGTGTCATGTTGTTAGTAGCAACTCATACAAAAAGACCTGCCAGGGGTCAGGTAAATACAAACTACTGGTGAAAAAACCTGGAGTTTGTTGTCGGTGAGAAGCAAAGTGTTTTCCCTTTTTATGATTCAGACATGAAATCTGGCCGAAAGGATTCTCTGAATCCTGTCAACTCAGTATTTGAGAAGAAGCTTTAATCATCAGATGGAGGTTTATAAAATAATGTAGGATAATGCACAGATTTCCTGTCTGTGGATGATTGGTATGCTTTCTTTTCCAAAAGCATCTTCAAGTGAGAGAAAGAAAAGAAGAAAAGCTGAGTTTAAGGTCAAAGTTGAGATTAACTGAACACAGACAATCAGACCAGGTAAAGATAAACAAAAGAGGTAGAGGAAGTCATTGTCAGCCCCAAAAAGCTGGCAAGCTCTCAGTTTAGGAATAAAAGGAATCCATATCTGAAACAGTTTTAACACATGTGACGAAGAGCTGATAGAAACAGACAAAAGGGATTAACAACCTTCCCCACGTGTGTTGAAGCTGGAAGACAGTGTGGAATTACGCTGTTTTTTCTGTTTGTACTGTTTCCTTTCAGTGTTTAAACAAGACTAAAATCACAACGGGTGTTGGACTCGTCAAAGCAC
Source organism: Poecilia formosa (assembly GCF_000485575.1). Lineage (NCBI taxonomy): Eukaryota > Metazoa > Chordata > Actinopteri > Cyprinodontiformes > Poeciliidae > Poecilia > Poecilia formosa. The sequence goes on along the minus strand of NW_006799978.1, from coordinate 509,475 downwards.
GTTGCATTTCAGCTGAATCGCAGGCTGCATGGAAATGTCATGAAGATCTCACCGGGGACTGCGAGGTTTCAGCGCATTCCAGGAGCCACAAGTGACTTTTAGGGATGAAAGACATATGGAAAGAACGTAGCGGACAAGAGACTTGTAAAATATTGCACTCAAAGCTACACAGTTATCCCGGCAGCGTGGTGTCACCTGCCGCCTCTCTCCGTTTCATCTCCATGGTGTCTAATTCCAGTGGAAAGTATGGGATCCGCGTTGTCAGGGGCAACACAAACAAAAACCAACAGGTATTCCAATAAATCTCTAGTTGGCTGATTTTTATAACATTGCGTCAGCTCCTGCTTCAGCTCCCATTGTCAAAAAGAAAGTATGCCTTCAGCTTGCAGTTCAAACGTGGCTGAGGACAGCAGCGACACGAGTTCTCTCAGAGGTCCTTGAGTTTATCCAGTATAAATAACATGACAGAAACATTAGCACAATGACATCAACCCAGGAGAATCCAAGAGTCAGGAAATATTCAGTCATCCTGAAATACAAAAATAAAACATCTTTGACTTTTTGTTCCTTTAGTTTGTCTTTCTTTTACAGAAGCAGAGTCTTTAAGGTGATTCTTTTAAGAAGCTTGAGATTTTCAGTTTCTGTTTCCTCCTGTGAGGACATCTAGTGCTTTCCCAACGGTCCCGTCAGTTCCTCTTGGGGTTGGTTTTTAATCGCCGAGCCCTTCGTGTCCGCTTAGTTACTGTGGTGAAACGGAACTCCTCCAACGGGTCCACTCGACCTTTCGGCTGGCGCTTCATGAAGTGGACTTCCTGTTGCCTCTGCGTGGTGCGTGAGCCTTTCTTGGGCCGGCCCTTCCGGTTGAAGCCAAGGTACCATCCTTTGTACTTGGCTGACACAAGAGCCGTGTAGTTGTTCTCCAGGAATTCCTCGACAAAGACACACTCTTGCCTCCTTCCATCAGGCTGCAGAACAGAAAATGGACAACATCAATAACACAGAAACACCTAATCTTTTTCAGTTACGCCTATGTTAGCATCAGTGTGTTATTAACATTGTGAGCACAAAGTTAATCAGGTGAAGATGCGTGCTTTGCCAATGTTTATTCTTTATTTGGCATAAAATTTCTACTGATGTTTTTGGGTTGTGTTGAATCAATATTACTTCTCTCTATAAAATCGTGTTAAATGGTTAGCCATACTCGTTAGCTTTAGCTATAACTTATTTTATTCCTTGAGATTATATCAAATAGTTGTGACCGTTGCTACAATTTGACTGTATAACAGTTTTTCAACTGCTGTTCAGTCTAACACGTGTATTGTTAGCCTTTTAGGAAGAACATACTGTTATGGGGAAACTACTGGAGACAGACTCATGGAGTGGTGTAATGCCAGTCCATACCTCATGAGAAAAACACAATAATTATGTCAGATTTGAATAACCACTGCATGGCTTGCTAATTGAAAGTATTCTAATGGTATAGCTATTAGAAATAAAAGTGCTGATCCTTGTCTGTGCTCATCAGAAAAATAATGCTAGTCAGAATTGGAGCAAAATTTATTTTAACATCTAACATTAACAAAATATTATTATGTAAAGCTATTTTCTGGATTTTTATCTGATTTGAATTGAGAAAAACCTAAGTCATTTGTGTAAGTTTAAGAAAAATATATGAGGGCAATATCAGTGCTTTGGATTATCAAGAGCACAACAATATTCTATTTACCTTACGGTAGCTATATTCCTAAATTTGAAACAACCAGATGTGAAAATTAAACACTTTTCCATTATTGATCTGGCCAGTAATCACCAGACCAAACACTAAAAATACACTTCAAAACTAAAAACACATCTTTTTCCACCACTAAAGATTTCTAGAAAACAGGAATATGCTTTCATTTGAGTTAGGTAAAAAATCAGAGGAAATGCTTTGATGAAATAAGAGTAATATTCTATCTGTTGTTTTCTGTCATCTATCAAAAAATCTTCAGCTTGTTTTCATCCAATAGGGTTTCTTACATTAAATTATTGAGATTGCATAAAGTAAGTAAAAAAACTTTTTAAGGAGAACTCCAATCTGCTTAAATTGCTAACTGCTTGCCTTTCTTGATTGGTACATCTCTAAATATCACCGTGACAATTGATTAGGACCACTGATGACAAGGATCTTACTCTATATGTGCGTAAGTTTGAAGTAAAATGGAGTCATTTTGTGCTTTTGTCATCGTTTATTTTTATTACCACATTTATAATATAAAACACTAATTTTCAGTTTCCCCAAAATAGTAGCTGAAAGTAACTAACAGTTTAGTTGAAATGTCAACAACCATGTTTGCATCTGTGACTTTATTTCTGTCATTTGTTGGACAAATGTAAACCTCAGTTTTCTGAGGTTTTATTGGGCGTAATGCCATGGAATAGAAATTTGCCAGATGAACCTTAATTAAACTACATTTAAATTAGTTTTGACTATTTGACACAGATCCTGATAAATATTTAGTCAAACTTTATTTAAAAAAACAACTTCAAAATTTCCCTGAGAGTGCAAGAGCTTGCTCACAGTCAGGTTGTTACACACACACATTTGTTTTTGTGGAGATCCGTTACTGACGATATACCTACATGAAACTATCAGGCCATTTTAAAAAGCACAGCTTATGAACGTCAGAAATGCAAACACGAGAGGATTACAGACACAAAAATCACCTGGTAGACAGCAGATTGCAATATTACATAAGAATTACTGTATTTAACAATTTGATTTTTTTTGTTAATGTTGTTAAGAATCTATAAGTGACAGTTTAAAAGTTTGTGTTGGGAGGAGGAATTTAACTCAGAATATTTGGATGGTGGACTATGAGCATGAATTAATTCAGGTTAAACCTCTGAACAAGGTGGGCTTCATAGTGCAACATAAAAAAAAGCTGTTTTTTCACACTGATCAGAATTTCAACTGTAGTATTTTGCTCTAGAAAATAGGTCATTACACTGAGGCCTGAGTCAGTACAGCATGATACGGCTATCATTAGCATGTTAACATCCCAGGTAAGTTATTCTGATATTGAGACTTGACAAAAATGCAAAAATATATTAAATTTATATTCCAACTGTTGATCAGCTCTTAAAGCAGGTAATCTCATAATCAGAACAATCTAAAATCACTTTAAGCACATTAGTTGTCACATGCAAACAGTCAGCATCTTGAAAGCAATCTGTTATTAATGACATTTTTTTTATCTGAACAGTTTCCAAGAGAGATAAATATCTTCAAAATCAGTAAAGATTTTTAGTCATAGGTAATAGAAAGCCCAATAATCTGAGAACCTATTTAAAAGAAAAACATATTTGCTACAAGACACCTGAACATATTGTGATTTATTCTCTCCCTGGAAGAGAGTGAGAGAGAGCAAGACTTTAAGCAGATAATAGGAAGGATGGACTGAGTACAAGATGTTTATTTTTATCCTTTTGGGTTTTTCCAAGTTCTGTTATGAAACAGTCTGCAAGTCAATGTGTTAGCAGCCTTTCAGAAATGTCAGAGTTCAGGTCAGCTGCTTCTTTCTACAGGAAATACACAAAGATGACACTATTTTTGTAATGCTAACCATGCCAACCACTTCATAGTCACTATATTTTAATTTTTGAGATTAACAGTAAAACCCTGCTTTACATTGGCTCTGCTATCGAACAAGGAAGTGACTTCTCTTCTAGTCCCAATATAAATTATAAATAACGGCTCATGCCAGGGTTCTTCATCTTTTTATATTATAGGCCCCAAAGATAATTTGAAAAGTTGTGAAAAAAATAAGAATCAGAAATTGGACACATAATTCTGATCAGTGCATTTCTCCTAAATACTGGTAAATCCATTAGATTTACCAATATATTTTTATGGGCAATCCTATTCTATGCATAATGAAGGTTTTTATATAACTGTCAATCAATCAAGTTTATTTGTAGAGAACATTTCGGCAGCAAGGCCGTTCAAAGTGCTGTACATCACAAAATTATAGCTTCACTCCATGCTTATTTGTATTGAAAAGGTTTTAGAGTGAGTTAAAAATGTGTCATAAAATAAAATATTAGTTTAATGGAATAATGAAAATTGAGTAAAGATGATAACTTATGTCTTTTCAGGCAAAAACACTGGGTTCATAACAACCATTACTTCAGACAGTGGTGTGCATTCCAGCACATCCTGTAGTAAATGTGTAAATAAATCTAACTGTGAACACTCTGCTCATTACTATGAAAAAGCAGTTTATCCTACTTTCATTTTCTAAAAAAAAAAGAAAAACTCATCCCATTTACATCTATAGAAAAAGGGAGCTAAATATACAAGCAGTCTGACTTATTAATGGAACCAAACTATGTGTCTCTGAGGATGACAAACTTTTTCAACTATTTTTGCACATCTAAGTGGTTCTCTGCGGTCAGATGCAGTCATCTTACTCTTGTGGCCACCTGGTGTGACTAAGTGATAGAATTGCAACAAAATTCCTCTTAAGTGACCATTAGTCTCTCGATGCATTGTGATGATTGCAGTCAGTAATTGACTGATCGAGTGTCAAAGGAGTTGGCCGATTACGTAATGGAAGAATGGCTTTGAGTTATCAAAGAGGTTTTGTTCGGTTGAGCAGAAAACACAAGGAGAAAAACGATACGAGGTCCTACTAAATTCAAGAAGGATTAAAAGCTAGGTCTAAAATACAGGTTCGAATATTAAGGTTTTGCCAAATTAATCTTTTGAAAATATTCCAAAATAAATAAACTCAGTGATACTCACCCTTCCAACAATTTTGCCCTTGTCGTTCATGCAAATATAATGTTCACTTTCTTTTCCTTTTATTCGAACGTGACTTCCGAATGTTTCCGTCTCCACAACAAGAAGGGCTGGAAAAGAAAAGACACAGCAGACTTAGTAAGAGTCACTGAATTGTCTTCTAGCACAAACTTTCTTCCTATAAATTTCTTCTCGCAAGACAAAAAACACCTTTACATGCATTGTATGGTTTCCTTAAATGTAGCTTTCAAATACTGAGCGATTCAGTTAAAAATGCACAACAGGTAATTCTTTGTTTATTATAAAAAAGTCTCTAAGATTCCAAGCATTAGTAGGAATCTACTCTTGATATAAATACCAAAGCTATTTTAACCAAGTAGCTTTGGTAAAATTAATGACCAGTCAAACCAACAGGTCTCTGTCATGACTTGACATGGCAATAATGCGCTCTAAAGATGTATCCTGACGGCTCCTTTATTCTCCCGAGCCCCCGACACCCCGCTCCTGCTCCCATCCGACATGCTCACCCCTGCAAGGTCACCTTTGTCTCCGCTCGCCCTCAGACCAGCAAAGAAATCCGCCAAACGTTTGTGGAGCAGTTATGTGCCCCTCAGGATTAGGTTTCAAGTTCCCTTTAGTTTGTGCTCACTCAATCAAAAAGTTAAGATGATCCATTTGTTTAACACACAGGGCCATTCAGTAGCGCTCAAGGGAGCAGGGGAAGAATAGTGGAAGGGAATGGGATGGGCTTGGGGGCAGAAGTAACTCCCGCCCTAAAATCAAACCTTAAGAGAAAAGGTGGGAAGTAGGTGACCTCTCTGAAAAGTTTGGGAGGGGATAGCAATTCCCTCTCCTGTGGTACCACCTTGGTTTTACAATTAGATAGATTAGTTTGGATCTCTTGAGCTGCACTTAAGAAAAAGCAGAATCCAATCCGACCAGTTCACATATTTATAGAATAGTTTTCAACCTTTTCTTTCCTCTCCTTTTGCAAATTCAATGTCTGTAACCCAACCAAGCTTGTTAACCTAAGGTTTGGATTCTAAGCATATCAGTGAAAGTGTCATTATCATAATAAAATTGAAATAGTTTAGCTTTGTACTTGTATAGCACCTCATCAAGTCCAGAGGACCCCAAAGCGCTTCATACTACAGTCATTCACCCATTCCGAGCTATTGTATGGTAGCCCCTGCTGCCCTGGGCAGGTCTGACAGAGGTGAGGCTCCCATGCACCAGCGCCACTAGACTCTCTGTCCCCCACCAGCAGGCAAGGTGTGTAACTGTCTTGCCTAAGGACACAATGAGGCGGGTAGAGTGGGGATCGAACCATCAACCCCCCAACTGCGAGGCAAACTCCTATTACAATTACCATTTCCCCTTTTATAAACTTTATTGTCATCAGTACCACTAACTAAGTGTTACATAATTACAATCTTAATCCAAACATGTTTATAAGATGAGAGGAGCACATCAATTATTTGACCAAACAAAATTAAAGTTTGCACAGCTTAACAGTAAAGTATTAGTGCAGTTAAATATGGAGTCCCACAAGGTTCAGCCTTGGGACTTTAAACATTTTAATTTGTGTATGACATGTGTGGAACTACTAAAAACTGGAATAAAAGCAATCATTTCTGGAAACTAGAATCTATTTGATTTTACAAATGGTGTTTCAGTAGGAAGGGGACATCAAATTAGAATTCTAAGAGAAAAATGGATCATAAACATACACTGACAACCAGATGTGTATTTCTGTTTCTAAAATAAAACCATTCAAATATTTGGATGATGATTTCATAACAGCTAATCTCTTACTCAATTTGAAGTATCTTATTAAGCAAAAAATTATGACACATAATGTTGTATATAGTAATAAATATATTTTAAGGAGGATAGCCATCTGTAGTTTATTCTGTTGTGTTATAATCTGAGAAAGCTGAGTTATATGAGACGTTTCCTTTCTTTTCTTCTTTTTCCTGTTTGTTTAATCCCAATATTTTGTATTTTCTTTGTATTTTTCCTGATTTTGATTTTGTTACGTGAATACTGGTATATGTACATCATGAAGAAAACGCACCCAAAATACCCAAAATACATCTTTTAACATCCTCCCTTGGTAAGAGATTGCAAAACACAAGAAACTGCTTTTATTTTTATTTTTGAATAGCATTTTGAGTGCGGGTTTTGTTCCATTTTCCTAAGGATGTCAAGCTAAAATTAGATAAATTTGAGTGAAATCTGATCAAAACGTGAGAAACAAAAGCTGAGCAGACTGGATGGCTGTGAGTGAAAGAAAATATTAATCTCTGCTTTGCAACAATATGAAAAATGGTAGTTACAGCCATATGTTGACCTCAACAGATAGACGTCTGTCTAAAAAGTCAAACATAAATTTATTTTTGTGTTATGTTTTTATTCCACATTGCAGCATTTATCAATTAGATTTGTGTTTTTACATTACACTGCCCACTGTTAGAGGACAACAGACATCAGTTACAGATCTGGAAGATGTGTGTTTTGTTTTTTTTAAAGAAACACATATGATATACTATTACCTGTGATGGAATATAATTCTTGTACTTCAGATGTAGAGATATGAGATCTGAAGTCAAAGGTCTGCAACCAAGTTTGGTATGTCTGTTTTTTTTTTGTTTGTTTGTTTTGTTTTTCTTTTCTGGGCCTTTTGCCGCCAGACTACAATCTTTCAAAGTGAACATTACTAGTGAGTGCAAAGGAGTTCACAGGTGCCAGGTACTGCAGCTGGATGGGGAGGAGGTGGTGAGGGACGGGGAAGAGGGGGAGAGAATTGGCAAAGGCTCATGGGAAAAATTGGATCTGCTTCCACTCAAGCTCTAACAAGCAGTGAGGAAACTTCGCCTGCGCGCATCTGCAACTGAACACACTGACTCAGAGGCATTCAAGACCGGCAATTTTGGAGCTGTGAGTCAGCTGTTATGAGAAAAAAATATCTGCAGGGAAGCGCGGCACAGGCTACATCAAAGAGTGCTTTACTGACCATCAATTTAGCCATCCGCCATATTTGATCTGCAGTAATGAAAAAGCATGTGCAGAGCTAAGTGGTGAGATTTAAGGCAGATAATTCATTTCAGACCAAAATCCTCCAGCGGCATTTTTTTTTTTGTGGTTGTTATGTTTAAATGCTTAACATTTTCAAGTATAAAAGATCTATCAGCTCTATTGCTTAAATAACCAATACTCAACCTTCACCTTAAAGAGGCAAAGAGTAACTTTTCCTCATGAAAGAAATATCACATTCACCAAAACATTGATGGAAAAAAATGAACAAAGATCAACACCTTCTTTGTGAGATATCAAGAAAACAAACAACAGATATTTTCTAGAAATGCAACTAACCAACTTTTCTTGGTTTTATTTTAAGTTCAACCTGCCATTTTTTTTCAGGGTCAGTAACAGATAAAAGACAAAGTGTATGCTACATGTTCCTTTACAGAATGAGTGCTTTTGAATCCAACATGGTATGATGGCTTCATAAGATCATTAAGGTCTATGCATTAAAGCAAATTTCTTTAACCATTATCTGATTTTTTCTGTTAAACTTCAGGAGGTGAATCAAGTAGAGGCTGTTTATTGATGAACATATAGACTGAAAATGATGGATGTTAGTTTAGATTAATTTAATAAAACATTAAGAGAAAAATTAAGACATTTTCAGCATAGATCTGCTAGTCACTGGTCAGAGCCAAGATCTGTCTGACTGATTTGGTGCAGCTTCGATATTTGGCATCACAGAGATCCTCAGAAACGTTTGTAGTTTCGGCAGTTTTTCATCCATCCTCATTCACTAATGTCTGTCTTCCAAAACCAACTCCTCCTGCACTAGGCAAACAGAAAACCACCTCAGAAGAATGAAGAGCAAACAGCCTAAAGGGTCGGAGTTAAGAAGGAGTTTCTAGAAGCACCAAAACTTTTATTTTTGCTGGATTTGCGATCTCAGACTAGCTAAAGTGTCAAGTGAGATGCACAGAAATTCTCCCATACCATACTTGCCCCCATCATCTCCATTGGCGTTGATTTTCTTCCCCAGGATCTGGACATGTTTCCCCGTGGTCCTGCTGTAGAGCTGGTAGATCCGGACCTGCTTTCGGCTCAGGTCGTCCGGGTTCCTCGTGTGGTTTTCAATGTAAAACCTGAAATCGGCAGTGCTCTGCTGCGATTCCTGCACAAGAGGAAATGTACAATGAGACTGTCAAAACACAGGTGTTGATAGTAATATGTGATGTTGGTTTTATGGGCTCTATGTCAAAAGAAAAGTGCTGTAGGGTGTAAAAACCAAGATAACAACATAGAAATTTGTAGCTGCAGAGATTTATTGTTTCTTCCCTTTAAGGTGGCACATTTTATATGCACTGCATTTACAAAAGCTAACTACGTTAGCACACGCACTAATGGAGAGTATGTTTGAGTAAAACTCCAACAGAACAAGTGCAAAGCCTGCAGAGAAGCCTTGTTTGTGAGCACTGGGGCACAGTATATAGTGTGCCTCAGGCAGTATTGAGAAACCTGTACTTCATTTCCACAAGCAACCAAGCCACTAGCAATTATACACCTGAAGCATCCAGACCTGTTGCACTATCATCAAACAAATATCTGCCTGTAGGCCAAATAGGGTCCATAAATTAGAAAATGCAGCAGGCAGAGGACATGAGCAAGGAAGAAAGAAGCACCTTAAACCACAAAGACTCTCTTGTTGGATATTTTTTTTAAATCAAATTGCAAAAATCTCCCTTCTGCCTCTCACCATCTTGATGTTTCTGAGTTACCTAAGACCTGACATAAAGATGTGGAAAAATATTTGGCAGCATGTCAGAAAAGCAACTGTGACCCAACATGTGGAAGAGCGAGAGGAAACGTATACTTTCAGAAGCCCTGGAATCTCAGTTCACGCCGTGATCCCATCTTCCCAGCTGTATATGGTGTGGTAATTGCACAGTAATGGCTTTTTATGTGGCTGATCTCAGGTGGCTAATTATATACAGATTACATACTCAGAGTGCTTGTTGATTTAACTTCAGTCAATTGATGACATGCAGCAAAAACACAAGGGGAAACATTAACCTCCGGAGAACAAATCCTTTACATCAGACAGGAAACACAAACAACTTCTTCAAATCCAAATGCAAACTTGTTTAGGCTCCTGATGTCCTTCATCCTCATTCAGATGTTTTCTTATCTCTAAAATGCCTCGTTTAAGCTTTGACATACACATTCTGCCACAAATAAAGCCTCAAGAACAACCATTCTTAAAACTTAAAAAACAACATATTTGAGAGTGTAATATTGATTTTGACAAATATAAAAACTGCTTCTTACACCGACCATTATCTTCTGTGTTTTAATTTCTTTGAAATCACTTGGATACAAAAAACAATTGGACAGAATGTGACAACAACAGCCTCAACAAGAAAAACCCAAACCCTACCCTGCTCTAAAGATTCACATTTTGCAGAGTAAAGCACATGTTTGGACTTGGACCGAAACAATAAATCTGGATATAAATATATATGTTTCCAAACAGAAAGTCATGCTTTGCTGCTTTCTCTCAGCATGTCGGTAAAACTGCAACAGCCACAACGGCTAGACAAATGAGGGGAGAAGGTGTCACTGCTGCAACAGCCGAAGATGTTGCATTCCAATTTCGACTGAGACATGTTTCCAACTGCAAGCACTTCATGCCAAACTCTCCACAAATATGTTCAAAGCTGTTCATCAGCGTGATCTGTTGTCAAACATGAACCTCAAAGCTGAGGAGTGAAAAAAGAGCTACCACACAACAAAACATAGCTTCGCTGAGCTGCTGAGGGATTTATCCCAAATCTTCCCCTCTCTAAACAAATACAAAGGTGTGCTCGGTAGACAGTTGGATTTCATCTCAATGGAGAGGCAAGCCTAAGCACATGGTTGAGGTGAATGCTTGCGACAATAGTTTTTATCACACCGTCTCCTTCCTGCAAAGACGCAGCATGAAAACGGATATTGTCTCTACATCAAAAAGTCTGGCCGTGGCCTTCACAGAGGAAGCTCAGTTGTTGCATCCATCTAAGATATGCAATGCTATCTACAGAACACACACACACACACACACACACACCTACACACACACACACGCAAACACAAGCAGGCAGGCAGGTACTGAAGCGCACTCTCATGCTGGTGATACCCTCACTTCCAACTGCAGTTCATTTCCTATGTTTTCCTTCATAAAATCATAAACATCAGTTTGACCAGAAATATTTATGAGCTACAGGAAGATACTTAGAGATGAACAATGAGAATTATCTTTTGCCTTTTTCTAATATCAAAAAATAACAAGAGTGCACATTATTTTTATCCATGATTCAATATGTTTAAAGCAATAAAAAACATGTTATCCTGTTAGAACCCAAAAATGAGTCAAATTGTGCATGAGTTCACCAGAAATTGTTTCTTTATGAGAATACCCAAATTTGAACATGCAATAAAACAATCTGGAGGAAAAAAAAAATCTAGACCTAAAACGGGCAAGAATTTTTTTCATCAAATATTTGCTGCGTTTTTTATTTGATACTTTGTTAAATTTGTGTTTTTATTAGTTCCACGCTATTTCTTTTATTTAATAAATTTAGTATCTTTAAAACGAGAAAAGCATGGATTTTTATTTAAAACAATCAAAAACGACACACAATGAACTGATAAACAGTTTAATACGGGAAAGGTGGGGTGGGGGGAAAGGGGCTGCGGCTGAGTCAAAGCCAACGCAGTCAATTAGCTGAGTGGATGTCTGCAAATCGTTATGGTTCAAAGTAAGACGAAACTAGTAAAAACAAGGCAACAAACGCCAAACGAGTCATCTGTTCAAACTGCAAATTTCAACCCCAGGCACCTACATGTTTACAACCCAGCTGTTGCTGTGAATTAGTGAAAAATGCTACTTGAATCCTCAACTGCAAAACTGCAAACAAGAACGTTAAATATTTACGACTTTTATAATTAAACCTATTATAAAAGGCTCGCTTTTGTGATTTTTAATGCAAACAGATTACATTCAGTCAAGTTATTGATATATACTAACTTAATAAAAATGTTTTTTTTTGTTTGTTTTTTTTTTCCCACATCTGTGTTGATTCTAGTTTGTAGCGTTTTATATTATAGTAAACGCCCTGAAAACAGCACATGGCCATTCTTCTATCATGACTCATATAAAAAAAAAGCTGCACATGAACATGCAAAAAAAGAATATAAGAGCAGAGTAAACGTACCTGCAGCTGGAAGTAGAAAACCAGAAAGTGTAAACACCTAGGAGGAGAGAAGGGGGAGTGAATCACACGGGCAATTACATGGAAAATAAACGCAGCCTACCTGGATGACAGCAATGCACAAATATGAAGTTTTTGGCGACTTCTATTGGTAAGAATGCATGAGTTTATGTGTAAAAAAAAAATAAAAAAGCAAAAGCAAAGAGAGATGTGGAGCGCTTACAGGTAGAGGAACCTCGAAGGCAGCACGGACATCTTGGCTTTCAGAAAGACGGCTCAAATACACCTGCTTCCACACTCTGAACCCCGGGAAAGGTTGGCGCGATCGCCTCCTTCTCTGTCTCTCTCTGACTTTCGCTCCGCTGCGCGTCTTTTTACGCACACAACTCCGGCGGTAAGCAGGAGACTGAATCCCAATGTAAGGATATATGCAGCAGGAAAGGCACGGAGTACAACATTGGGCGCTTCCTTGTTGGGGGAACTATCCCAAAGATTAACTTCTCAGATCAGGTCCTCGGAGTATCAAAAGTTCACCTTAAACTGGAGCCAAGCTGCGACGTCTCAAAAAATTCCCCTTACTTAAAAAATATCCTTTGAGCTTCTGCTCCTCCAGAGATCACAGGCTCTTCATCTTGGTCCGTACCTGTGGGGGATTTCTACACCTTGCAAGGCACATTTTATTCTAACAATGTAGGAATGTTAGAAAAAAAAATCAAATAAAGCGGTCCTCAAAAGACAAGTCAAGCAGATAAACTTATCCAGGTGAAATTAAAATGAAAAAATATCGCAGTGACAGTAAAAGTCGTAGATCCCTGGAGAGGCTGATGAAAGCGCAGCGCTGCCTGCCTGCCTGTCAGCGGTGTTTGTGCGTCTGCGGCTGGAGATTTGGGCACAGAGAGGCTTTTTTGTTGTTGGTGGGTGGAAACATGTCAGCGGTTTGCACCTGATAGGGTAATCGCAGAGAGACCATCAGCTTTAGAGATTTTTTTTTTTTTCTCCTGGTGGGCAAAACGCAAGGAGATGGTTTTACTTTTTTTTTTTTTTTAAGTAGGATCTTTTTTCCTTAAAACTTTTAAAAAAGAAGAAATTAGACCTTAATAAAGACAACACTGCGTGATAATCTAATTTAAAGAAGATGAGTTTTAAGTCACTTAATTATGCAAATTGTGTACTTTTTTAAAAAGTAATTAATGGGTATGAATATAACTCCCTTTATTTCTGACACCAGCAGTAGTTTTAATTAACTTGATTGTTGAGGTGCCTTTGTTCTTCCAGGAACAGAAACTTGTCCTGTCTCTCCTTTCTGTGCGCTTTTAAATCAGTGTGGGTTTGTGGATTGGACCTGCTCCGCCAGACACCATTCAAATGCATTTTTTTTTTCGCTCTTCAATTATGTGCCATAACTTAACCGGCATTTAAATAAAAGGGAGGTGCGAATGTGTTTACGAGTGCTACAGAGCTGGCAGCGTTGAAGTGAGGCTGCAATTTAAACAAAAAAGAGAGAGAGAGAGAGAGAGAGAGAGAGAGAGAGAGAAACAACGGTGTGGTTCGGTTTTATTGTCCCATTAAAACTGGATCCTCGGGATTCCTTAAGCATTGACATTTAAAATGATTCTAAATGATTACACATACTTCCCATGCGTGGGGATTTCAAAGGGTCTTCTGCTGGTTTGGTGGGAAATTAAGAGAGAAGCACCAGCTATTGATTTACATGACATGCTAAAAAAATACATTACAAAAACTTGAAAAAATGAATGAATATTACTGATAAAGTCAAGCTGAGATGATAAAATGAATCTGATTTTTCTTTTCTCTGCAGGTAAGTGTGATCCTCTCTGCAATGCACTGTAATAATCCTTGTAACACAACTGAACACAGCTAATTTAGTCTCTCTGTCCCTAGGAGGGAACCACAGAAAGTGCAGTAAATAGTAATTATTCAAAAAGTTATTTGAATGATGGTTGCACAAATGTGAGGTTGTTAGTGTTTGATCAAATCCAGCTTACATTAGTTGCTGCTCACCGCTCACAAAGGTTTCTCTGCATATAAAAAATACACCTGAGGAGTGATTTACATGCAGGATGATTAGAAGCAATCAGCAGAGGGTCTGAATCACTAGTCATCTCTTCAATGCATGTTTGGGACAAATTTCTCCAACCACAACTGAAGAATAACACAGAGAACAGCGGAAGGTATTTGAGGTGCTTACATGTGAGTCAGAGGAAGGAGAAGAGTGACCCAGATGCGGGGGGAAAATGATTTCCCTCCTGGTAAAAATTCCTTAAAATAAAAATATATTTTCTTTTAGCACAATCTCACACTAAAATGATAATAATTAAACTTATTGGTACCCCTGCTGTTTAATCTATGCCCTTTTTGAGACGGAACAGCAATTTGCAATTCTAAGAATTCTTAGAATTGTAATTCTAAAGTATGCCTTGGCTATAATATTTTGTAGGATGCTATATCAAGTGGTATGCGTGTCCGGTCTTATTAATCATATATTTAGCCAGTTAAAATTAGTCTAACAGGCCTTAAAAAGAGGCCCAAAGAGAAGTATTGGGAGAGGCTTCTCTCATTACATTACATTATACTTTAGCAACATTTAGCAATAGTAACACAATTGCATAGTTTCTTAATTTTAATCTGAATAATTGGAAATGTTAAATATTCCTGTTTATGTAATCTTTCTAGATTGTCCAGAGTCCTTATAATCTCTATGCTGTGCAGTTCAGCCCAATGGTTTTCTCCAGGATTTCTGTGAACTCAGACGGGGATGCAGGAAGGTTGATTTGTGTGTCTGTTTAATCGTCTCAGTATTAATCTGTCCTCCTGTATTAGACCCTCCTAAAAGGTCCAGTGATGATCTATTTACATTTTTCTGGTAGTCTAACAAGGTTTTCAGTGGTTTTTGAAAAAGAAACATCCACACCACCACAGATCCTCCACTGTATTTAAATCACGTGACAGCAGGTATCAGGTGCTTTTGCACATATTTATCCTTTGTTTTGTCCCAGATATTCCAGATACTCTCATCTGACCAAACCATCCAGTTACAGTAAAAATCTGAACAATGTTTGATATTGTAGGACTTAAAGGGATTTTTTGGGCATCACTCCCCAACAACCAGTTGGCATTTACAGTTGTCATGGAAACCTTATGCCACTATGATGCCACTCTTATTTTTTAGCCTTCTGGCCAGTGGCTGAAAAAATTGTCTCTGCATCATGTCATACTTGTATCAACTTTATAGAAAGTTCTGGGTTACTATTAAGAAGTTCCAAGAAATAAATAATTATTTTAAAAAACCTAATGCATTAAAAAGATGCTTGAGTTACATTTATTTTAGAGGGTTGTTTATTGGTACCAATAACTGTGCTTCTTTGTATTTTTTTTTTTTTTTTACTGCTAAATTCTCAGATACTCAGATGAAACATCAACTTATTTTTTCAGTGTAGAACTATGCTACTGCCAAAATAGATCCATGTATTTTGTGGCTTTTTGCATAAGTTTCCTGATGGTGCCAATGTGAAGCTCAGAGGAGGAGAGAAGCATGATTTTTCCATTCTTTTTTAGACTTGCTTTTATCATTTTATCAGTCTTGGGAGATTGGGGAATAGCTACTGGATACAAGCCAAGTGTCTGATGGTTCTGGCATTCACTCCTCTGCTGTAATAGTTACTTTGGCAGCTGACCAATCAGGAGCCAGAGCTAGGGGTTTATTCCAAAGACATGAACTACGATTTAGAGAAAAAGAAGCAAAGTAAATACTTTTCTGACCTTCTTGCTGATCCTTATTTGATTCATTGGATTCCTGATCAAAACTTTACTTGTTTTTTGTCTTTTGCTGTTAGAATGTCTGAAAAAAACTGACTAGGCAAAGAGAGACTGAAGTTACAGACAAATTCAAAATACAGGTGTATCTTCATAAATTATATTATCAAAAAGTATATTTAATTAAATCATTTAATAAAAGATGTGAAATGTGTACATGGTATAGATTTATTGAATACAAACTGAGCTTTTTTAGTTTTCTGTTAATTGTGATGTGAAGGGAAATACAATATTCAGTTTCTCTGAAAGTTACATCAATTCTCTACCTCAAGCATCTTGGACTTTACCTCTTTACTCGTCCTCCAATCATTAGGGCATTGATTTCTGAATGAAATGAAAAATGTTCCTCTATCTGAAAAGAGGACTTTGGACACTTCTACGTGTAATGGCTCTCAAAGCTTCGACTGCAGTCCATAAATCTCCTCCAAATGCATCGGCGCACCGATACATTTGGAGGAGATTTATGGGCTTTGCTTCATGATCCTTTCAAATGTGCAATTATCCTCTTTGCATATGCCACATTTTATTTTTTCCCACTCTATTCTTTCCTTAATATGCTTGAATAAATTTTGCTGTCTTTGGCAGTGACCTTTTGTGGCTTATGTTTCTTATGGAGGTTGCCAATGGCTGCCTGGTGGACAAGTCACTAACATGGATTTAAACAGCATTTCTATGTTAGAATTTATTTTATTTTTCATTTTAAATATTCACGTTTATGAGAAACTGAATTTTAGATTTTTAACTACAGAACAATCGAAATTAACAGAAGTAATGTTTTAAAACTATTACCTGGGGTGCAATAAATGTATTAAATTCAGATTCTTAGATTTAATTTGATTTCTGAATACAGAAATCGAATTCTGAATACAGAATTTAATAGATTTATGAATTTATTTATTCATAAATCTATGAATAGATTAATAGATTTATTCATAGAAATAAATCTATGAATCTATGAAATCCATACTTTGAATTATTTTACAGACCCATAATTCAAATTGATAGAATCAGTCATGTCATTTTGAATTCTTTGTTGCCACACATAAACAATAAGTTATAGTTCTTTGATCAGAACATTCAAATTAACTTTACTGTACTAATAAAACTCAACTTTTGTTGAGGCCTCGGGAAATGGGTCTTATTTGGAAGAAATGACCCTTTAAATTTATTATATTTATTTTCACACTGCCAGTTTGGAAACAAACCTGCTTGCAGAGTTTAATTGAAGCAGAGGGAAAAGAGGAAGATGAAGAAACCTGATAAATCAGGGAGAATCAATCAAATCCTGGATGGAGAAGCATAACAAGAAAGGGCTTTGTGAATGAGGAGCTGTTTCAGTCCAGTTCTTGAGGATTGGAGGAGGGTGGGGTTGGGTATGTGGGGAAGAATTGGGATAAGGTTACCCACACAGATTAGCCAAGAAGAGTGAGGGAGTGAGGAAAACTAGCAAGAAAGTTAAAAGTCTTAGTTTACCTGGCTTGCTTTGTTACCCAGCCAATGAAAGTGCTTTTAAATCACCTGAAACGATTCGCCTTCACTGATTCTTTTTAATTTCTCTTACAAAAAGCAAATTTGAGCCAGAACTGCAACGTGGCGAATGATGTTACTCCCAGAGCCCTTTCAAGCCTTTGAATTTGAACCGCTTCCGTGCACTTATGCGTGTCTGTCTGCAGCGGCGGGACTGTGGGAATGTCACCGGGGATATCTCATTGAAGCTAAAGGAGGAGGCATCTGAGGGCGGGCGAGCGCTCAGCAGTTCAAAGGACCCTAGCAGGCATTTAGGGCTTGACAAAAGAACTTGGCAGATCAGTAAGTGAAGCCCAATGTACTACATTAGTGTCAGGACCCCCTCCGCGTCCCTCCCACTTTGCACTTTCATCTCTGACACGGACATATTGACTCAAAGGAGAGGAGGGGGTGTCAGTGTCGGGGAGGGAGGGCTCGGTGGCTGCGGTGTGTGTCCCATTCAATTCCCAAGGTGAAGCGACTGATGCGGAGGGGTCACCACCCAGAAGCCTCTCTTTTTTTAACAAGAAGTCACAGCTCGACAAGCATGTGAGACTTAAATGGAACGACCCTCTTCCTCTCATCTCCCTCAAAATCAGCCTCACCCCACTTGTGTAGGCCGACCCGCTTCAAACGCACACTCAGACACCCCTTTTTCACACCGCTGATCATGTCCTTCTGCCAGCTACCCGAAGTCAAACGGCTAACATGGATCCAGGTCGTGATGGGGTCGCAACACCTCGGCTTTATGGAGGGTGACGGAGAAAGGAGCCAGAGATGGGAGGGAGGGAGCTACCTCAGAGACCCTTCAAAGATCACCTGAAGAAAGAGGGAGGAGGCGGAAAGAAGCAGGAAGTGTTTTTAATTTGTCCCCCCTGTCACACGTTGTTTGCACGGAGTCATTAGCGCTCAGTTAGGTTTGCCTTGAAGGGAGGAGACCAGAGGATGAAAATTAAAGCCCTGCTCCTCAACAAATCATCTGAACACCAGAGTACACGTCAAGCATACTAATGTTTCCATTAGCTCCAGTTGCCTGTTTGACATTAATGCTGATCTGCTCCATCTCGGTCCAACAGGGAGTCTACAGTTGTCCGAAAACATAAACAAAAGTTTCGGCTCCCTTGTTGCTAGTTGCAAACATGTGCAATAACTTAATGTGACTGCTTGCGTTTTGAAGACCTCACTAAAACTATTCATTCTTGGACAAAATCCCTGGCCGTTGCTAAGCGCAGAAGAAGGTGCCAAAATGTGTCACAGTGTTACAACTGAATAACAATCAGCCCAAAGACCTCATGTGTTCCAAAATTCTGGCCCACATCTGACAGATAAATGTCAACTCCCTTGGTCAAGAAGAGGTAATCGATGAAAAAAAGTGCTGTTGCTGTGTGCAGACGTGTCGAACAAGACGAGTGCTTTAATAGTATAATAAGCCTTCAGAAATGGGTGGCTTAGTGGTGAAATTTTGGGAAGTGGAATGATGTAAGTGTTTTTTGTCAGCTCTTTTTCCCCCCCTTACTTGAATGACCCTGTAATTGTTTTCTTGGATGACCGTGATTACCAAATTAAGGGGCTTGTTGTTTGTAATGTGGCATGAAATTACTGTGAGAGTCACAAACTGGCCAGAATACTTGACTCATTCACACAAAACATTATTATTATTTGACAGTTATTGAAAACACACAGACGCTCGATTCTTGGTGGATGTCCATGGGCGCCATCAATGAGGCGAAGGTTCAAAGTAAATTAAAAATTAGCCAGAAAACAGCTTTGGAAAGGCGATGCTTCAGAATCAAAAGAAGCCCACCAGGAGCGTGACCTGAACCCACCCGTTTAATTTGATGAGGACTTTGATTTCTAGGTCATTACCTCCATGTTAGGGGTGAGAAATACTGAGTGGGTGTTCAAAACAGGAACCTGTCAGGCTAACTTTTATCTGATTGCTGAGCTGTCTGAAGAGCTGCTCCTCAGGTGCAAACTCAAAGGGTATGGGTTTATAAAGACAAGGTGAAGAACAGCACACTTCTTGGCCAAAGCCAACAATTTACATTATCAAATGATATTTGGCTACTTCCATGACAGGCAAGGTGTGGAAAAATCCTTCACTAAAATTATGCACAAAACAATGTGGCTAATATAGCTAATTATAGTAGTTAAACAATCTTATTGTTTGGAGGTAGCTTACAGTCTAATTGCTTACTTTAAATAAAATGAAGGTCTTTAATGTGTTGCTTGAATTGAGCATAGCTAAAAATCCAAACAAACAAGCGTTTTTCTCTTTGTTTTCTTTGTAACACAAGCAGTATTACTGATTGTTGTGTGCTGTGTTGCAAGCCATCCTGTTTTTGCTAGAACATGCAATATTAGTTCAGACGGGAGCGCCGGGGCTCCTATTTGTACCTATTTTCAAATGCCTGTAAAATTTGAACCGCATAATATAGAGCAATACAATTTTTCCTATAAAACCTTAAGGGTGACACTTACTTTTCCGACAATCAACATGCCCTATAGCGCTGTATGTTTGCGCAGACGAGTTCACAGATTTATAGTAACCAGAGGAACGCAAAATGCAAGGCAAACCCAGATACAGCGTCCAGCCCTATGATTTATAGATCGGTGGTAGCTTTTAGCACGCTAGCGCTCATTCTTTTTCGGTAAAATAGTTAGATACACACAGCCAACACAAACCAACATCACATAGACTCATACAGGCACATTTATGGATCCACAAAGACCCAGAGTTGAGAGGTTTTATTCTTTGGGCGAAGCTCCGGAGCTTACTACTGTACCGCACCAGCTGTTGAAAACGAAACCTAAGGATTGTTAAGACCTGGATACGACAGTGGAGATGAAGCTCTATAATGGTCGGGGGTGAAAAGGCTGCAAGTTGTCTGCTACCTGGAGTACAATTTCTGACCACCAGATGGCAGTCTTTCATATTTCAGGTCTGATTTAACCAGAATTGCGTAAGGAGAGAAGTAAATACTTAAGAAGCTCCCATCTCAACAGTTGAAACACCAAATACACTGAAATACGCATCCTTAACCCTTAAAGAGCATCTTAGCATTACCACAGGAGCTAACATTTACAGCCAATAAGGGCCGAGAAAAACAAAGGCGGCTCCTGGATTAGATTCTTTGCAAACACCAACCAACAATGTATCAAGTAGATAATTCAACTTCCAAAGCTACATTTTCTCTCAAACACTTTAGACACGTTGTAGGAAAAAATCCACTAATGGATACGTTATTTTTGACAAAATAGGGGATTTGTGAACATTGAACCGTGCAAGTCAATTTAATTCAAGAGAGAGCATATATTATATAATACAACATCTTCTTGAGTAGAAAAAAGTGAAGTCAGTCCATCCCATACATCTCATTTGGAAAAACAGACACTTCCTTCCATATGTGACGTGATGGAAACACCAAAAGAAATCAGCAAAACATCAAGACATTTGGAAAATTCCTGATTTATGATCAAGTTAAATTTCTACATGCCTGAAGGTGTCACTTTCATCTATGGGGATGTCTAGTCATCACACCATTCAGGACGGAAACAGGTACACTGTCTCAGAGAAGAATGTCTATTGCTATAAAATATGCTTATTACAGATTTACTGTAGTAAATTGCTCTTTGCAAATGCACTTGGGGTCAAAGATCTTAATTTTGAGACATACCTGGAGGTATGGCAAAAGTAAAATTGAAGTGTTTAGCCACAATGACTACTGGTACATTTGGAGGAAAAAATAAGAAGCTTGGAATCCTGGAAAAAACATCCCAACTGCAACGTACAGGAGAGGTTGCATTATGCTGAGTGCTTTGCTGTAAGAGGGTCTCATGTACTTCACAAAACAGATGATATTACAATCAAAGAATATTTCACAATGGGTCTTCCAAATGGACAATGACCCTAATCATCCCAATTATCACTTAAGGACAACAGTCAAGTCAAATACTAGAGGAATGTATGTAACCCGCTGACCTTAAAGAAAGAAAGCAGCCAATCCCAGAGCTGTAATTATTTTCCTTGGCGCTGATTGGCTGTTCTCCTAGACAGGAAATAAGGATAACTGTTTATGATAGGTTCTGCAATAGAGCTAAGACATCTTCCACTGCATGGATTAATACATATTAAGGTATATTTTGTGTTTTAACAAAAAAAAACAGTTATTTATTTTAGACCTGTCTGAAGTTTTTGTAGATTTAAACTATTTATGAGTGTGGCTGTGATGTCTAATTAAAATATGATGCATTATGGATTTTAATCTGAACTTAAACCTAAGATGTCAACTTTAAAAATGAGCGACAGAGTCTTTCACATTTCAGCTGAAACAGTTCAGTGTCCTGCACTGACTGAGGTGCAGTTGCAGCCTTACGTCTGTTCCCGGTCAAGAAAGAACCTTGAGAAGTGGAGGAGCCGCTACGCTAGCCCGAACCTGCAGTTCCACTCATCCTAATCGCTGAGCCCAATCCATTCCCCTGTCTAGCACCTCTTCAGAGGCCGCTCACTCCTTTGTTCTGACAATACACAAACGACCATTCAAATGGAGGCACTCTGTAATCAGTGAAATACTAGCCTCTGGGCTTTGTAGAATAGAAAAAAAGGGAGGGAAAGAGACAGCTACATAGAAAGAAAGGAGAGGGAGAAAATCCATCCATGACCAATCAACTCTAACTACCTGTCTGGCTTTTTAGCTGCAGATGTTATTTGGGAAAGGGGGAAAAAATGTGCCCGTTCCAGATGTAAGATGTACAAAAGCGAGGCAGGCTGGTACCTCCACCCACTGACATAAAAATAAAGGCTGGACCCTTCCACACCCAGGCATGTTTGATATGACTTATGTTTTTTCTCTTGCCCACGTGGTTTCTGTCAAATAAATATGTGATGTATTACATCATCTCAAAGCCAAATGAGAGATAAAATGGAATCTGACAGAAGTACCCTAGTCTCACTCTCAAAATAACCCAAGGCTGTGCTAAACATTTCAGCCAGGAAAATAATGACTCTCAGAAATATAATAGGTTTGTAGATTATATTAAATTACTCTTGTTGGAATTAAAGCATTTAATTCTGAATTTTCAATTTAGTTTGAAAAAAAAAATCTGAAATTAATTTGCTATGTTTGTACATTAAAGCAATGAGAGTGGTTTTACTTCAAATACTCGCTCTAAGCTAATAACAAGCCGAGTTGACTTTAGGCAGATATACTGTAGTTTTGGCCTGAAGGAGGAGCCCGTAGTTCATAGAGAGAGAGCCTGTCGATGTAGCCCGTCGATGTACTGGAAGAACATGGAAACTCTACACCAATTCAAGATTTGAACCCAGGTCCTTTCTGGTGTAAGCTAGCACTGCACCACCATGCATTTAAATTGTGGGGGAAATTAAATGCACGGTGGAAGCATGGCAGTTGTAGCATTGTGCTCTGGGGATGCTTTAGAATGAAAAGGAAAGATGATTGGCATTGATGGAAAGACGGACCAAGATATATTCCGGACAATCTTATAAAAAAAAACAAAAAAAACTTGCAAATGCTATGAGAAATGGTGGAGGTTCACCTTCCAAGAAGACAACAACCCCAAACATAAAGCTGATAGTGTAGATCAAAGGATATTAATGTTTAGCATTTCCAAGTCAAAATCCAGACTTAAACCCAACTGTGAATTTGTGCCTGGATATAAAAAGATAGCATTCAAAGATGTTATCTATCCAGGTTGATTAAACTTTAGCTAGTTTACAAAGAAAAGGTTACATAAAGATGTGCAATGCATGCAGACAAATACATCCAAAGACCTGCAGCAAAAAGTGGACCTACAAATGATCAAAAATGATTTAAAAAAAGTGATTTTATTTATTTTTCCCAGTTCTGACTTACTTCCAAACTATTTATTTAATATATGTTTTGGTTTGTGGAATTAAATTCAAGGTGTGATAGAGACGTTTTTCAGTACATAATCGTATACAGATCATAAATTATATTTCCAATAATTTTTACCTTTAATCATCCATAAAGCAACCAAAATAAGTCCCATCACTGCGTTTTTATTTGACTTTACTTCTGAAGCTTATGGAGCATTTTTGCTTCACCATTGGGTCTTAAACAGAAAATAGAAAGAAGCCTTTGCTATTTTTGAGCGATAGTGAGAATATGTTGGCGAAGCTGAGAGAGGTGTCAGGTGAAACGGCATGAGTGCATAGCAGCCTCAGAGAGCTCGGGGCTGAAGTCATTACAGATATCAGTCTTTTGATGTAAAAGGGACTGACAAATTACCTTGTTGAACCACAATATTCTAAGTGAGGCGTATATGTCAAATATCTGATAAAAAATGCTCCCCAAGGCTGCTGTTGGACTGATCTTGTACTGATAGTGAGGAAAATGCATGGAAATTAATGCAGTGACATGTTTGGGCTTTTTTTTTCAGAAAACTTAAATTAGAAATTTAATCTCAACACATTTCCCAGAAAGTGATAGATAATAGTAACAAACTGAGACATCCAAGTATTCAGTATGTTTGTTTTACATTAGTACACATGTAACTAATGTCACAAGGGTAGAACCCAGAACATTTTTATAAGATCTATACAGAAGGTCATTCAAAATTATTTTTCTCCTTAGGAGAAAAAGAAAATAAATAGATTCTGTTAGTTAAACTGAAGCATTACATAAAATGAAAACAGATTGCTAAATGAACTGATAAAAAATGCTCAACTTTTGCTCAACAGGAAAGGTGCAGTAATACTAATATTTTCAGTCCTGGTTTAAAGAAACCTCCACTTTCTGCACATTTGAGCTTTCAAAGTGAAGGCCGTAGAAACTAAATGCTGCTTCACCTTGTTTAGTTTTAGTCCTGGGACTGAACAAACAGACTTCTGAGAACCTGAGAGGTTTACATGGTTCATACCTGACAAGTAAGTTGGAGATTTCCCAAGAACATTCAGTTTATTAATTTTAAAATCTAATCTTTTACAAACAGGGAGCCAGAGAGTGATCCATGGTGTGTTGTGGTGTTTAATTTTCCTAATGTTGGTTTGGATTTATTCAACATTTTGAATGAGCCGCTGTTCCCATATTGACTCCTTTTGCAATTCCTGAATTTAATATGGTTGTGAATTGATTTAATATCCAACTTCATGTTCAGCTTTAGCTCAGAAGTCATAGCTACAGTTATTATAGGTTTTGGGCAGGCTCTGTTTGTTTTTCATCATTTAGTTTAGATTTGAGGGGATCTCTAATCTTGATATTAGAATACAAAAGTAAAGACCTTTGCATTTTCTGCATTGAGTTGGAGAAAATTCTGATCAATCTTGCTACAATTGGACACTCTGACTTATTGACTGGAAATGAATGTGGTTATATTGTGACAGAAATATACAACTGTATGTCATCAGAATAGCAACGGAAAGAGATTTAGAAGTAGTCAAAGCTAGAGGTAGTTAGTGAGTAAAAGTAGCTAAAGAATACTTAAGCTACTTTAAATATTATTAAAGAATGCATTCTTAAGTATTTAAAAATACTTAAGAATTTAAGTATTAAGAATTTAATATTCTTAATATTAAAAAATGATTCTTAATATTAAGAAAATTAAATTCTTAAAGTAGCTTAAAGGCCTAAGATCTTTAGGGAGACAAATTTGAAGTGAGCAAAAACTGTTAAAGCATATTTGTCCTCATGTTTTGATTGTTGCATATTGAATTTTAATATTATTTCCTGTTTTTCATTCCTTTTCCTCTCCTCACCTTCTCCACTGATGATGCGGTGTAGCAAATTCCATTTAATCTGTACGTAGAATGCATTGGTGTGAAACTTCAACCTGTACTTCTACAGTGAACCATTTACAATCTGCTGATCTGCTGCATGCTTTCTGACCAAAGTCCTACGGTGTCAATTAGGCAAAATCAGCAACAGAGTTAGCAAGACACAACTATAAAACAGAAATCATGAGTGAAAGGTCTGTTCCTGAAATGTGACTGTGCAGGTGTGCATAATAAATTAATTCTGTTTCATCAATGGCACATATTTTATCGCTGATGCATGGCAGGTCTCAACATAGTTGAATTAGCACTTATGGTACATGCTTAAAGGTTAGCACAACTAAAGTTTTAGTTAGCAGGGCCTATTTATTTCAGGAAGTGCAACAGAAAGCCATATAGACTGCTTAAATAATTCAGAGTAGTTCCTGCAACTCAGTTATTCTCCATTCAACTAGAAAACCATGAGATCTAAAGTAGAAAGGTAATTCACGCGATAATAAAACATCGTAACAAGATTCTGGTATGTGGCTTCAAAGACGAGCTGCCTGAGCCTTCACAAATCAACCTGCTCACTAAGTCGGCTCTGTGACTTCCTGGCTCAGTAGTTTTGAACCATTAGAGCAGTGGATAAATTTCAACCCCCTGTTATGTATTGATTTTCTGACATAACACACAGAGGAATGCAAAACGTGTCTAGATCCCCATTGGAAAGTGTCCTCTGAAGGAGACTTTAGTTTGAAACTAGAACTTAATTTAATTATTTTCAGTTTTATTTGCCCTAGCTTAATCATCAGAAAAGTGTCTTAATTCCAAGCAACCAGCTAACCAAGGTTTTAACCAAAGTTGCAAAACACCCAACATCCAGGTTAACCAGCAAGCCTGCACAAGTTTATGTTCAAGTCCTCACTGTGCATAGGAGTCTAGGTTTATTTTCATATGCAATCATGCTTAAAAAGAAAAAAAAAAGAAAAATAAACATTTTGATCATCCTGGGAGTCATTGTAAGACAGTCAAGTCCAAAAAACGGGCCTTGAGGTTCTCAAAAACCAAAGAATTCATGGACCACAAATCAAGAACAGTTTCAATTCCCTTTAAGCAAATCTTCCCGTCTCACCTCCAAGATGTTTATGCCAGCCGTCCTGTAGAGCAGATTACATGAGGACTTTATACTGATAGCTCTCAACTGGGAGGGAACCTAATAAATGTTGATAGAACTGTTGATGATTGAGAGCTGGCTGGGGCCAGTAGAAAGAAAGACTTTTCAGACAATATACGAGGAAATGAAAAATAAGTTTCGTAGGAATAAACACCTAACAGCTCTATATTTCTAACCAGCTTTGACAAAGATATGTTTTTTCATTCGAAAATTTGTGAAATTAAAGATCTGTGTATTAAAGATCTTTATAACTTTCACAATGCAAAAAGGTTTAGTTGTGACAAACACCCCCATTAGCTGGATTTTATAAGATTCTCCTGACAAGGTGATTCATCAGGATCCATACGGGACATTTCAACTCAGCTCCACAGAGTCCGGACTCAGCAGACATGGAATCCACTTATGCTCGAATATCACCTGTCAAAACACCTTACACTGATGTGATGAGTTTTGCAATCGGGTGACATGTCCAGACTTTTTAAAAGAAAACAGTACATTCAGTCATATAGAAATCAATGGAAGTTTTTTGGAATTCAAGAACTTTTCTTTCCTTTTAGCAAAACCCTACTGTTATGCTGTCAAAATTAGGATTTAGGACTCACTAAACAGCAACAAGCATCCTAATTAACAAAGCTTAAACACATTCACAGGATTTATAAGCTTTGATGTCCAGATTTAAAAAAAAATGAAATTTACACTTGAAATCTAAATGTACAATTTTTTAAATAGCTCCTAACGCAGGTCGTTGGTGGCTTCCATTTTACAAATCCAGAGCTCTCAAATTCCTCCACACCTGAGTCAAGTAAGTCCCAGACACCTTTCCGCTGCATTAGAAAGAAAAAAAAGCTTAGTTTGTGGGCAGAGGAATGCAGCTCAGATCCTTGCCATAGCAGCCGTAGAGGTAATGCACTCGCATGTCGGCGCTTGTCGAGGTGAGCGCACCTCCCTCTTCTGTATTAATAACCGCATGTCCTATTGCTGTATCAACTGGGCTGTGTTTTACAGGGCCTGGCTTAGCTTACGGGAAGATAGATGATGAACTCCTCCACCTCTTCCTCTAATTTACACAAATACTTCCCCAGATGTCTGTTTTGCTGCAGTATTTCCAATCTGTGAATGACGAGCACCACTTGAACATCCCCCCCTTGCTGTACCCTCAAGAATCATGAATGCCAATTACAGAGCGCAGTTTCAAAATGTGAATATGTTATTTGTAATAAGTGAGTGCAAGTGCAGTGCTCCTGAATGATCATACAGATATTTTGGGCAAAACAGAATAAGTTAAAAATAGCTTGGTTTAGTTTTTAGTAATAATGTCAAAAGGTTCACAAATCCTGACGGGAAAAAAGCTCTGACTGGTTTCTTTCTTCTTTTTTGTGCAAGAAAAAAATGTTTATACAAGAACATCAGTCTTGACAATTGACTAACACATAGAAGGGATTGTCATTAAGATACACTCAACTGTCAAAATTGAGCTATGAAAGAGAAAATCGCTGGCGATGACAATGATGGCTTCCTTTCTCTCTAATATAAACATACCAGCCTGATCACTTTTTCCCCTCGGGGTAAAGTCATTGTTCCAGTTTGAAAGCTCCCTGTGGATGCTGGGTATTTTTTTCCCTCTCTTCTCATTTATTTAGCTGTATCCAGGTGATGTGCCAAACTGTCACATCAAGCACAAGACAGACTTATTTATTCACAGCAAAGGTCAAAAGCATCACAGCAGGAGGTATGGGTGGGTGTTTACCTGCTTGGATGTACATGTGTCTAAAAGTATTAATACCCCTTGATCTTAGTCACATTATATCACATTAAACCAGAAAATTCGATAGATTTCGATGTGACAGGTGAAGACAAAATACTGCAGTTTTATTCAGCCCCCTTTAACCTGATACCCCAAAATAAAATCCAATTGGCTAATAGCCTTCAGGAGTCACCTAATTAGTAAATTACTGGTGTGTAATTTAATCTCAGTATAAGCTCAGGGGAAAAATTATGTTGATGGGACAGCTAATAGTTTGTACACTCCACAAATCTGGGCTTTATAAAAGACTGGCAAAAAAACTACGCAGGGGACAGATCTAACATGTGAAAGTTGATGTTTTGTCAGGTGAGGCTAAAATGTTATTTTTGCATGAATTAAAGTACAACATGCTACTGTATGCATGGGAGAAAACCCAACACCCATAGTGAAACACGGTGGTGGGTGTTTCATGCAGTGAGGATGTTTTTCTTCAGCAGGGAAAGGGAAGATGATCAGAGTTTATGGGACGGGTGGAAATAAATACAGGAAAATCCTGAATCAAAACATGTTAGAGGCAACAAAAACTTAAATCTAGAAAGTCTAGACTCTAGATTAATCAAATTAGGCATTTGTGGCAAGAGTTCAACTTTGATGTTCACAGAACCTCTCCATGAAATCTGATGTTGCAAAGGAAAATTGACATTTTTTTGTCACTACATGTGTAAAGATGACCTGGCTGGACCTGCAGAAAAAGATCACTCTCCTTTCATTTTGATCTTTTTTTAGACTTTCCCAACATTCCCAAAATTGTAATCTTATTAAATAATTTATGGTGGTCTACCACATAAAATCCAAACACAATATATGATAGAGAAATTCTATCATATATTGTGCTGCAAAAGTGATGCATGCGGCATCACTTTTGCAGCATGCCGTAAAATAAAGGATTTGACAGTCTGATGTTTGAACTGCAAACTGATGAGAAAAGATTTGTCCAGGGCATGTGGTTGTTCCATTTTTACTCCACTGAATGCCTCATTGTTATTTAACTAAATTACATCACAAAAAATATTATAAACAAAATTGTAATTTTGAAATTACTTAAAAGTAGAGAAACTGACCTCTCCAAGGACTCACAAAACATACTTGTTTGCCACAAGGGGCCGCCAAAGAGCAAAAATGACGGGAAGGTTTCCTCGGAAATCTTGGAAAGTGTTTTATATCTAATTATTTAGGAAATGCATTTTAATCTGACCCTAAATGCAACATTCATCATCTCTCGTTACATTACAGAAACATACACCAAGAGAAGATTTATGGAATACAATTGGAACATGTAAACATCTGTAGCTGTGGAGCAAATTTTCTTTATAATCCTGCACTAGGTATACAGCTGTCTCTAAATTCAACTATTGCTTTGGGTCGTGAGAAGAAAAGAGGGCGGAAATGTACATGCCTGCAGAGACATGACCTTACATTTCTTTCCACTAGAGATGGAGTGGGAAAATTTTGTCCTCAATTATAAGTCCTACAGGTAAACCCTGCTGGGGCAAAATATTTCCTTTCACTCTAAAAAAAAAACTTCTGGTACTCTAAAAGACTGAGATAACTTTAAAAGAGAGTGCAGTAAGATAAAATGCATCTATCATCTGTGTTTTCTGAAGTGTGATAGAGCAAGCTTCATGAGTAGAGTGATGTTGTCAGTCTGACAGTGGTGTTAATGTTTCCTGAGGGCGGTTTAAAGAACAGAGTAGGATGAGGTTGCATAATCAGTACCTGGGATTCATGGAAAACAGAGTCAGGTTTAAGAACCACTTGCTGACACCTCCACCAAGATGGGAGGAGAATTCACTTGGCAGCAAGACAAGTGACTGAATCAAATGGAAATGTGTAGTTTAATTGATACTAGTTGCTACAGGCTGTTTGAACAGAAGAAGTGAAAGGCACTGACAGAATATTAGCTTAGCTATTGCCTTCAATTCTAATCTTCCTTCAGTTCTCCGTCTGGGCTTTCTCCGGTTGACTTGGATTCTCTCTGGTAGAATTTCAACTGAGCCGATCAGCAAACACAAGAAGTTGTGGATGATGACTTTGATTTTTGCACTGTTTTAGAATTGCAATCTGCCTGTAGTTTTAAAATGGCAGCGGAGGACGTGAACAAAGTCATTCACTCTGTGTTGACCACACTTCCAAATACTGAATGAACATCAACAGCCATCTTGTTCAGCTCGGCACTTCTGTCTTCACAGTGGAGGATGTTTGTTTATGGCGCAGGCAGTGGAACTGGCACATTACATCGCGTCACACTACGATATGGCCAAACACTAGCAACTGGGTAAAATTTAAGACTTCAACAGAGTCCATGCCTCCAGGAAGCAATCGTTTCTCAATAGCCAACAGTTCTGACCTTCTGTACAAAGTGAAGCGTAGAACATGGGGCTGGTTCTTACCACTTCATAAATCCTCACATTTCCATACTTTTCAAAGTTTAAGCAACATGCAAATTATGTTTTGCTTGAGGTAAAACCCTTCTGAGTTAAGAAAATCCAGAACTACAGATAAAAGAAACAAAACCCTACACAAACTGTTGGCTCTGCATGATCACACACACAGGCCAGACGTGGTCTTCAGATCCCAAACAAATGACACTGGTTCTCCTCCAAACACATGAACACAGTGGACTCTGTCATGTTCTGCAGGTGGACTTGTCTCGGTGTAAGAACAGACTGGCCTGGCTGTCCCGTCCCATATCATGTTACAACCGGATTAAAGTAAAGGCCAGTATTTCCCTTATGGGCCGGTCTTATGCTGGGCTGCTGGGAATTGGGCACTGATACCTGCATTCTCATATGTACAACACACCTGCTTTGAGTTTGTGTGTCTGTTTAAGCAAAACAGACCCAGTCTAGAAGAACTGTAAAAAAATTTAGTCAAGAAATACATTTTAAGCAAATAATGTGGGTCTGAACACAGGTCGGTACTTTCTGGTAAATATATGTCTATTACTTGCAGGAACATCGGTACAACCAGCATTCCCACTATTCTTTGATAATGTGTATGTGCGTTCAAGTTCTGGTGTGTGCCAATACCTCCAGGCTGCTTCAGTCAAACCCTGGACTGGAATTCATGTCAGCCACAGCAGGGGGATTTCCACGTGCCTCACAGTCGTCCTGCCTGGAATATAAAGTCGTGCGTCATGCCATGGATGCATCCGCTCGCTCCGTTGTGGCCACGGGGCAAAAAAAAAAAAAGCTTTCAGCTGAGAGTGAAGTAATTGTTGACTCAAAGTTCAGGTAATATATAAATTTAAGTCATAACAGGTTCTGGTTAACACCTGGACTTAAGTGCCTTCTACTGGTGACAAAGATGGAAAGTGAAAAAATGAAGGCCTTGCAGAAAAAGAGAGATAATTTCACTTCTTGAATGTTTCAAATAACTAAATTTCAGGTTTTAATGACAACATTAACAAAACCATGAAGACATAAAAAGACTTAAAAAATTTGGCTCTAGTTTGAGAATGTCATCATCTCCTCAATGACATTTAGAAAACCTTTTACTGGAGTTGAAAGAACTCTGGGAACATTTTTAGTTTCAATTAAAATGTCTATTTTTTTCCCTTCTTTTCTTGCAGTGCATTTTAACATTTCTGTCAAAATGCCAGAGATAGCCAGTCGGCCATTTCTTACTTGATGTCCCTGGACAGATGGTGTAAGTCACCCTAAAAGAATGAGTAAAACTACATATTGATTACATGCTCTTACTCAGCAATACATTAAATATGCAATATTTCAATAAAATAAAGCAGAAGATAAATTATCCTAGCTCTGCAAAAGAAAGGTGTCCCAGTTTCCTAATGTTTTGGGTGGAATGATTATATTTAAATAGTCTATAAAAGGTTTTAAATCAATGTACAGCTGCAATTTATTCCCCGAGTTTAATAAATGTTTAATACCTGCTTAAAGGTGTCAATTTTCAAAAGTTGCTTTGAGAAATCAGTCTGATCAGAACACATAGTCTAATTTATAGGATATTAATGGGTTTTGAACTAAAGTGAGGAGCCATCAGAAATGTGGCTCAAAATACTGACTGCAACATTTATTTTCTAAGAGTTACATTTAAAATCATAAATATGTACCATCACTGGGAGAAAAGGATGAAATGACCAAATACAGATACACATTTAAAAATGTTTCTCTTCAATCATTTCATAAATTGCTATGAAAAATCAAAACACATAAAACATAGCTCTGCTTAACCAAACAATAAGCAGCAATTTGTATTTTTTGGTTAAATTCATAACAGTAACACACAAGCATTGAGAAAAACCTCTTTGTTTATTTGAACATATTCCAGCGGCACTCAAAAATAATCATGACAAACAAAAAGTGACAGATTAGAGGTGAAAAGGACAGTTATAAAAACAACAGAAGGGCTTACACTAAACACTTTCAAATTAAACTGCAACATGCATTGAAATAAAGAGCAATATCAAGATTTATGGATGTTTTTGGAAAGCTTAGGAAAAATAGGAGAACAAAACTGTTCAGCTGCCAAATATGCAAATAAAACCAAGAGGATTATTTACAGAAAAGATTTGATGAGCTTAATTAAAACCAATGACATGAGTTTTCCAACTAAGAGCAAGGAAACATCTGAACCTGGCCTTAGGTAAGTTATCAAAGTCATGTAAATGACATTAATCAGATAAAAACATCACCAACTACAAAATATTCAACTGAAACCAAAACTCTTCACAGACATTTGAATCATACAAGATCACAGAATTATTATTACGCTGGCATATCTGACAGGAGAATATTCTGGACTTAGACTGCCTCAATATATCGTCATAAAATTATCTAAAAATTTGCTTGTTTTTAGCTCAAAACCAGATACTGATAGTCATTAAACACTGGCTGAATTTCTGGTTACTGCCTTGGGTAGGACATTGTTTTTGCAATAAATGATAATCAACCTTGATTAAAAAACACATTATTTGACATGTATTCAGGATTAAATATTAAAGTACAAAAAATGATGGATAAACAAAGAAATGTCAAATTGACTTCTGCTGAAAACGTCTTGAAACAAGCTTTTCAACTGTTTATTAGATATGAGCTACACACATTATTGCAGATCTACAGATTTTATAAGTTCTGGGATTACTTATTTTCCACATTACATTTTTGGATTGTTTTCAGTATGGATCAAATGATAATCCTTTGGGTTAGTAGAAAGATCATTTAAAAAGCAGTGGACTTTGCTTTAGCTAAATGGATACATTTAAAAGATAAAACTACTACAGTATGTTTGTAGGACTTAAAAAAGAAGATTCCTTGATAAAATCAAATAAGCGCATTTACAATAAAAATGATAAACAAAAGACAAGCTGTCAGTGAGCAATGACAGAAAATGTCTTTAGCATGGTTGAAAACTACTCATATTCACAAAAATAAGACTCAGAGATGTCGCTCTGGCTGCAAATGAAGCATTTAAAAGGCACAGTGTGCAAGTTTTCCTTTTGTATCATTTACTAAGGAAGGACACATGGTGTCAAGATCCAAACGAAGCTGTTCTGGACCTGCTGATTGCTCCAGCAGTTCATTTACTGTGTATTTGACTTAGCGAGTCCTGAAATGACTGAAATTAACATAACTGTTGTAGTTGCCGCCTTTATGTTCTATAAACATCATCTTTGAAATTAGATTATGCTTTACATCCAAGGGGCAGGTGGGATTTGTTGCCTGTCAAATGTTAGAATCGTACGTTTCCCATAATGAGACACTCAGACAACGGAGTTTGCATCCCTACAGGTGCTCTGGATCAGCTTACCTATCAAAAAGTTTCAGCAAAATGTCAACCAACAAATTAATGCGTGAATAAACTTTATGAGTGCTTTGCAACCAAAAAAACAAAAAACAAAAAAAGGAACATAATTTCATATCTTTGCAGCAACCTTAACTAAACATCTGCAATTCTTCTGACTGCAGTATTTATCTGTGTTAAGCAGGAAACATTGCAGACTGTGCCTTTAGGAAAGCCTAGAAATTATTCCTGATAAAAGCACTTTACTTCTTCTCAGTCTTCAGTGTTTGCAGAAAACTCCAGAGATCCTTGACCACCTGAGGAAGGTAATGTGGGAAGCAAGAAAATAATTAGAAAGCATTCAAATAAAGTGCTAAACAGCACGAGGCACATGACCCACTTTGACTGCAACATGCTTTTTGTGCGTCCTGCCTGTGGGAACGCCGTGCTTGGATGGGGCTGCAGGGGAACGACGAGGGGTTGGGTGGGGGCAGCACTACATACCAGAGTATATGACTAGGTGCTCCAGGTCTGACAGATCTCAGCCTTGGCTGATGAAACCAAAGCACTTCCACAGATGTTTCCACACACTGGGAACAACAAGCTCTCCCAGACCCAACTCCACCCCCACTTTCTGCCTCGTCCACCCAGCTCTCCGCTGCTCAAAGAGCGTCCACCTGCTCCCAGAACTACACTTTTCCCATTCTAACACAGCAACTCAGAACAAACGAGCGTTTACGCAGTCTGTTTGGAGTGACTGGTATCTAAGACAGAGGTTCCCCGACCCACCCAACACAACCAAAGAGCCAGGCTAAAGATCTGAGGGGCAGGGCAAAGTTCCAGAGACTCAACATTCGTGTCCAAATGAACTTTTATTGTGTTTTTATTGAAAATGAAGAAAGAAAACTGAAAAACCTCTATAAAAAACAAACCATGCAACCAGCTGATGTAGTTTAACACTGAATTCCTTACACAAATGCAGTCTCTTAACAAACAAAATCTTATTTTTTTTTTAAATCAAACATCAAATTCTTAACTTGGTTAAGAGGTTTGGGTAAATGTCTAACAACCTGCTTTGGGTGCAAAGCGGAGTCTTGTTGCTGCTTCAGGAATAATTTCAGGATTTAACATACCAACTTGTTTGGACTGTTGCATGTAGAATGAGTAATCGTGGTTTGAAGGGATATGTTACTACTGAGCACCATGTATCTGTCAGCACCTTGTAAAAATAAAAAACGGGAGCTTTCACCAGGTCCTCACAAACATCACACATCTCATTCCTGGACAATAAGCTCCAGGTGGTCAAACGTTTTTTATTGTGAAAGGAGAAATACCACTGAATAGAGTTTTTTTTTTTTTCTGCATAGTCACACAAATGCATGATGTGATATTTCCAGTACCTTGTGAAAAGCTTCAGTCTGATCTTGGTAGATCAACCTCTCATAGGAAGAGTTCTGGGGTTTCCATCTACCAGGTTTTCCATATAGTGACATTTTTGCTCCTTTTATTCTGCAAAATAACTCAAGCTCAGTCAGACTGGATGGAGAACAAGTCTTGCCACAGATTCTCAGTTGGATTTAGCTCTGGACTTTGACTGGGTCGTTCTTCTTCCCTTCAGGAGTGCCACAGTGAATCGTCCATCTCATATTAGTCCTGTCCTCTGCATCTCCTACTCTCACACCAACTAACTTCATCTTCTCTTTCTTCCTTCAATCTCCTTAATGTTGCTCTCACCTTCCTGTCCTGTGGCTCCGACCCCAGCGTCCTGGTACCAATACAATCTTACTCTCTCCTCTGAACATATCCAATCTATTGCTGCAGCTAATAATTATTTCAGGAACCAAGTTTTGTATTGATTATTCTGACGATTAATTGAGTAATTCTATTTAAAAGATGGCACATTCTGCAAATTTTTCTTTTAACCACTTGATGCAATATTAGAAATCCAAAAGGAAAATGCAAATAACCAAAACATCCTGTTATTAATTGGTTAAACTAAAAAAGTAATCAACAGATCAGCCCTACTCGGTACTGGTGTTAAGCATGTTGATGTCAGAAGTATTTTTCTTAGCTATAAATGATCAAGCGCTCACCAGAAGAATGCAACTGTTTCGCATTCTAGGCAATAAAATGTAAATGTTCTTATTTAAGAAACGATCTGAATTATTGTTTATTTGTATTTTTCATGTGTTTCTAATGTATAAAATAAGCTTAAATGGTTAAATGAAAAATCTGCAGAATGACTAATTGTCAGAATAATTGTACTACTTTGCACTGTGCATCTCATGTTGGTCTGTCACACAAAACCCACAAAACAATAAGTTGACATTTGTTGTTATAATGCATCAAAATGTGAAAAGGTCTGTGGGGTGAAGACGGCTACGCCATGCAACTAAAATGATATTACAGTGTAGCTTTACAGTCTGTCACTGAGTGTGTTGGGAGATTAATTCAAGTTAATGTACTGGGAATTGTTTTGTTCACCTGACTGGTCACTTTAATAAAGAATAAAGTTCTGGATTTGTTCAAAGGCTTTGGATGGTACCTTACACACACCACCAGTCCCTTCATTGGGGCTACAGAAGTCTAACTGCAGTAAACCACTGAGAGCCGGTTGCTTTTGAGAGTAAAACAGGATTTGTCTAATGTGCTCATTTCATAGATACACAACAGAGATTTTTTTTTTTTAAATCAGAGAAAAATGTGTCAACAGTAAAGCTTTAGAAAATGAATATTAACTGTTGGTCTGATGTCAGAAACAAAAATACAAATTCTAATTAAAATAAGAGAAGTCTCAAACTCTCTCAATAAGGGAGCTCAAATCTACTTATATCCTTTACTTACTTTCTTGTCAGTGACTTTGTAGGAAGTCCTCACAAAATTCTCAAACTTCTGCTCCGTCTTCGGGAGTGGTTTTCCCTAAAGAAGAATTTAGTTAAGTCATCACTTAAAAAGTCAAAAAGAGTGATAATTTCCAAAGAAGAAGAAAAAAAAAGGAAAGACGGCCTTACCTCCTTGGCTGCTGATAATAACTTGTTCTTGATGTCAGGCAGAGTAAATGTCTTAGACGGCCCTGCCTGCGATTTGTCTTTTCCAGGAGTCTGGAAAAAACAAACAAACAAGAAAGAAACATTTCAGTTAGATAACAAACTGGCTAAGATTTTCCTGGATCAGCTGTTCAAATCCAAGTGTTGTTGTTACGTAAACACATCAACAGCCTCTTCTTTGATGCACTTAGCTGCAACCTAACTAAAACTGAGATAAAGTTGAGTGTGTAATACTCCTTAGCTTCGGCTTTACTAACAAGGGAGAACATGAAGAAGTGATATTAACGTATAAAGTGAATAAGGTGGCAAGAGAAAGTTGATGCCAAATCTTTCAAAATTGAGACAGCAAATAGCTAAAGTGTGCCTGGGCATTTTTCTCCCATAATAAGCCACATTATGTCATAAGGTTAAAAACAAAAATCTGATATTTAACATGCGTATTATGTTAATTACACATAGTTAACGAAAATACTGCTTATGTATATGTAATAATTTCTCTGTTTGGATGGCAGCAGTAGTCCCCTGGTCTGTGCTCAAGCTAAATAGGAGAGACTGATACAGAGTTTTTACCATAATCTAGACTTCCAAGTAAGGGCTGCACAGCATATTATCATACAATCAGTTTCCTCATTATTAATACTGCAAATGACTGTTTGTAAAGCTGTATTTGCTGGTTGTTATTTGTAATGGTCTTGAATACAACATTTTTTCAGCTAAATTTAAATGTGTTCTATTACGCTTCCTTGAGCAGGTTAAGATAGGTCTATGAGCCGCACAAAACATGTTCATTACATTTTTTTTAGCAACAAATAATTCTGATATCACAAGATTTCAAGTTACTTTCAGTTTGAGCTGTTTTAAGGCCTCTTGTTACTTTAACTGCTGCTGACCTCGCCCCCAACTCAATGTTTACACTCGCCCGGGAAAATAGCTGCAAACAGAAGCACAATTGTACAACCCTACTTCTTTGAAAAGCAGAAGCAGAGCCTCCTGCGCAACCAACAATAATGCATCCAGCGGTTTCTGGATGGTAAGTCAACAACAAAACACTTGTCTCTGTTAGCAGCAATACAACTACCTGACCAAATGTACTGGAGGTCTGCTTGTGTTGCTAGGTAACGGCTCAGAGCTGTGACTTAATTTTTTTGAAATAGCTCATTTTCCAGACACTACAAAACATCTATCCATCCATCCATCCATCCATTATCCATTTTCTGTACACCCTTGTCCCCATTGGGTCGGGAGGGTTGCTGTTCTTTGGCAAACATTCCAGGCGAGAGGCAGGGTCACCCTGGAAAGGTCGCCAGTCTGTTGCAGAGGGTAACACAGAGACAAACAGGACAAACAACCATGCACACACACTCACTAAGGAGAATTTAGAGAAACCAATTAACCTAACAGTCATGTTTTTGGACTCGGGGAGGAAGCCGGAGAACCCGGAGAGAAAAACACATTAAGTTCAATTTATGGTCCAGTGCTGTTCTAAGCTGTTAGAACATTTTACAGAAAGCATATGAAGTAGCTAAAACTACGGAAGAGGATTGGGGCCACTGGAAAAAATAATAAAATAAAACAGTTCTGACTTTAATCTCAGAATTCTGAGATTAAAGTCAAAATTAAAGTCAGAACTCTGAGAAAAAAGTCAGAATTCTGAGATTAAAGTTTCTTTTTTCAAGTGGCCCTAATCCTCTTCCGTACTAAAACGCATTGGCATTGAATAAAAATTTGATTAATGAAAATATAAAAAATTCTTAAACAATGAATAAGTGTTCCAATAAAGTCATTTAAACTCATTTTAATTAGCTGTGTGGATATGTATGGAATAATGTAGAGGTCTAAGCAAATCGTTGATCATTTAGTTAATCAGAACACTATCAACACTGCTTTTCGTTGCGTCTGACATGTTTCCAACAATCACTTTTGCTGACCAATAAGATAGTTTGTCCAAGAGCCTCCTTGTGACCTGATTAGTCTGGGTCTGTTTTTATAGGCTTGGCGTGGGTTTGCAGCTGGAAAACGATAAAAGCATTAAAAAGGACAACACATTCTGGCCTAACTACATGCTCTTTTTTATAATTTTACATCAGGTAACAATTAAGTTTGTATTAGGTTGCAAGCAGGAGGCTCACTTTGTAGAAGGAAAAGTGTAACTTAGATAAAACTAAAATATGGATTTACAGCTCATGTCAAGTCACTTATTCCTCTTCAACTGACTAAAAGCCCAGCAGCTATTCTTTATCTTTTCAGCGACATTAAAAGTGCTTCTTCCAAACTTGATGACTCCCCTGTGTTTGGGAGGATGAGAGCAGACATAAGCGCAGCACTTTAAGGCCTGTGGGTGTGTGAAGTTCTGGACAGCCAAAGGCCCAGAGGTCCACAATTAGGAAGTGTCTCACTGTGACACACACACCATATGGTGGGACTGTACACTAAACAAGCCACGGAGCTTGCCCATGCATGCAAAACCAGCGAGGAATCCAGCGAAATTGCAGGGTTTCGTTGATTCTAAGAGTTAAAAAGGCAACAGATGCAGAGTTCTGAATGGCCCTTTATTCAGCTCTGCCAACAACAAAAACAACATCCATGTTGTGAAATTAGAAGATAAATCCCTTGATTCCTACTACAATGTGATTTTGGCAGCTTGTGAGTGAAGAACAGCTCAGACTTCAGGGACAGATTCTTTGTTCATGAAAATGTATCCCGTTTAGAACAACAGCTCTTTTGGTGTTTTCATGCAGAGTTCCAATTCCTATCCAACAATTAACTGTAGTTGAAACCAGAGCAGAATAAATACACTGGATTAAAAGACACACACACCTTTTTATTCACACCAACTGAAGTTAAATCTGACCAAACCTTTATGTTTCAGAAAAGTTAGAATTACCAAAATAATTCATATTTGCTAAATCACACAATAATGAGAGAAAGAATATGCTTATTTGATAATATGTTAATTTGATAATATGTTTATTTGATAATCTGTTCAAGATCAGGGGTTTAAATTTTCTCAGTATTTGGTAGCATTGCCTTTTGAACTGTCTGACTAGAGTCAAACATTTGGGTTTCCTTCCAGAAGCTTCTCAGTAGTTCTCTGGAGTTCTGACTCATTCCTCCTGACAGTCAGGGTCGCCTCGCTCACATGCGACCTTTCGGACCTTCCTACTCACTTCTCCATAGACTTGACATCAGGACTTTGTCAACTCCACGCCAGGACATTGACTTTGTTGTCCTTAAGCAATTTATAACCACTTTACATATGTTAAAGGTTATTTTGCATTTTGAAGACCAATCTCTGCCTTCCTGGCTGATGTCTTTAAATGTTGCTTCAATATTTCCACATAATATTATTTCCTCATGATAATGCCATATATTTTTTTAAAGTGATCCTGCAGTAAAACAATCCCACATCATAATGCTGACCTACACTTTACAGTTAGAAAGCTACAAGCATCCTAGTTAGTCCTCCAAATGTAACGATGGTCATTATGGCCAACACAGTTCCAAAAATGAAAATCTTTGTCCCAGTGTCCTTTTGCAAACTGTAATCTGACTTTTTAATGTTTCTTGTGAAGTAAAAAATTCCTATTTATAATATTTTGGCTTTTTTTTTTTTGAGTTTGTAATCATGGCAAACATAAAAGCAGTGTGTTTGCGGTGTTGCCTTAAAATACATCCACAGATGTTCCTCCAACAACTCACGTGTTACTTACCTATCAGAAGTTGCCAAAGTCATGACATCATCATCTGGGCTTCCCTTCTTTGTTTAGAGACAATAATCATTCTGTATGTAAACTTCAGATTTTGAAGACATTAATATTTAAATGTGGATTTAGCAAATAGAAATATTTTTGCTAATTCCAACTGACTTAAAACAAGAGAAGTATGGTCTGATTTAACTTCAGACAGTGAGAAAGAAGGTGGATGTGTTTTATTTGGTGTATGTAAACTTCTGGTTTCAATGGGACATTATCAATCTTTTATTAGTCACAACCTAATAAAAGTGGCATTCTAACCTCCTAATAGAATGCCACTTCAAAGAATCAAGTAAACAACATATTTGTATTTCTAGAAAGATCTGGAGGGGACGTGGTGCTTTTCATGTCTTAATAACAAACACCTGATGCCTAATTGACAGGGCATGTCCTTTCATTTTATTCTAATTGTTTAAAAAAAAACTAGTTCTTGAGGCAAAATCTTAGGGCTGGGACTTAAAATAAAACACAGGTGCAATAATTAAAAAAAACAGTCTCCCTATAGTTAAAAAAATGCAACAATCTGTCCCTTAAAAAAATCTGCCTTTTTTACAACAGAGATCAAAGGTGTAAAATGAGCAAACCTTTGACACAAACACGCCGCACTTCACTAAAAACGTCACTAAAAAAAGCACACACACATATGTTGCTGGCTCCAGGCCAAACAAATGCACCACATATTTATTATTTACGGGCAGCTCTCTACTTCCAAAGGACAGCTGTGGACCTGAAACAGCTGATAAACACTCAGCCGGCAAGCTTTTTCATCTGGGCCAGACGCTGATTACAGATGGCACAAAACATGGAACTTAATCACAAGCACGCCATCAGTTGATGCAATCGCTCGTCTTCAATCCAGTGCAAGCACATGATTGTGACACATTTGCTCATCAAGTTTGCCCAGGTATGGTAATAGTCTTTTTTAAATATAATCCTTGAAGACTCGTGTTTGAGGAAAAATTTAGGACACACAACTTTCTATGAATCACATATAGAGGGACACTTATGTTTACCTGGTGTATAGTCAACAAAACAACATTAAAAATGCCAATAATGTTCACAGTCTTTATATTTTCTTATTAGGTCAGAAACTTTTTTTTTTCTTTTACATTATCCACAGTCTAAAACTATTAATAAAATGTCAGTTCTTTAAAGATGACAACACATTTCCCAGATAACTATCAAAGGTTCTCAGTCGTTTTTGGTCAAAAAAGGTCATATGACATTTGTGGATCTAAATTAATTTTAATGGACTGAGAGCATTCATCTATTAGAATGGCCTAGTCAAAGTTAAGACTTGAATCCAACTGAGAATTATGGCAAGGCTTCAAATCTAACTTTTACAGATGCTCTCCATCCAACCTGACTGAGCTTGAGCCATTTTGCAAAGAATAAGAAGCAACACGTTTTTCTAGGTTGAAGGATGAAAGCTGGTACGGATGCAAACTCAGGCTTAGTATTTGTCTAAGGACGACTGAATTCAAAGGAATGCATGTGTACTCTATTTACTAACCAGGTGACTTCTGAAATAAATCCTGGATTTCGTCACAAGTAAGAACTGATGTGTCACATAAAATGCATCAACATTAAAGATTTCAAGGGGCGTGCATATGCTTGCAACGCACCGTGTAAGTAATGTCTGGGTTTGCCATTCAAACCTAGGAGAAACACATCCTGAAAGAAATAAATAATGCACCTGCTACAAGTGCATGTCAATCATTCGCTGAAACAATGACTCACTCCCTTCTGGGATACGGCTAAGTGAAGTGATTAACAGTTTTATGAGCGTGACGTGTGCTTCAAGGCATCAACTTCTCCAAACCCACAAAACACCAGCTGGGAGATTAGCGTGCTTCAAATCAGCACAACTCGAGTTAGCTGGTTCTCATGCCGAGCCGGTTACACAGCAAAGGTGCCGCTACGTGCTGAGCTGCGAGAGGTGAGAACTGCGGTGCTGGCAGCAGATCTGACAAGCCAATCTAATGACCAGTCACCTGCGTTTAGGATGGGGGGGAAGAAACAGACACCCACGCCCGCTTCCTCGCTCCTCAGGGGCATCTGGAAGCGCAAGCTGCACCAGACATCAAACGCTGGTAATGAGAGCAATTGGGAGAAGGTGTGTCCAGGAAGTGAGGGGTGTGAAGAGGTTGTGGAGCGAGAACACTTGTGAAATAGTCGAGAGGGGATAGGAGCTCTAAAAGCACAAAGGGCCAGAAAAAGTAAGCGTTGGGAAAGTTTGAGCAAGCTGGGTCACAAATCGGCTAAACACCATGAGCAAGGCGAAGATCAAGGTGTGCAGACTTGGCTGGACTCACCATCAAACTGCCCCCCGGAGCTTAGCAACAGTGTGGCTAAGCATTTATCATGGCACAAAACCCTCTGCCACATACACATCACAGCCTTGTCATGTGCTATAAATGTGCATGTGAGTTAAGGATGCTGCATATTTCATCACAGACACAGCTATGTGTTATGATGTGTTATGTGCTGGCATCGCCATGCCAACACATAAAGCCTTATCTAAACAGTTTCTGTCCAAGACCTTTTTTTCCTCCACAGTAACATGATTTGTGAAATGTTTAAACAAGCAGGAAAAGCTTCCTAATTTGTTTTCGCTGCTGTGCACGTGATCTGCGGAGGGGTGAAGAGCATCAAAGGTGGCTGCAACCCAACACAGAGGGGTCAAGCCAAGAGGTCACAGGTTTAAATCCTGCCCCGGGAAACTTATGTAGAGGTCATGTGTGTTTGCTCAAACAGAGACAGAGTTCAAGCTGTTTGTTTTAGGAGGAGGCATTCTATCCAAGAAATTAACTATCAGGTTGAACTAATTGCAACGTGCATTTATCACATTCCTCTGCTTTCGAAGGGAACATTTTGCCAATTTTTTTCTCTCTCTCCACATTTTTTAAATTGTGAATGTGAGCAATTTTCCACCAAATGATGCACACATAAAAAAAAAAAACAAGAAGGCATTTTTCTTTTTTTTACCACAAATGAGTTTTTGGTTCTAAAGTGTATTTCAAGTGCACAAAATGAAACCTGCCAAGGTACAACACTGGCAACTTCAAACCTAGCAAAAGAGCAACATGTTACATAAGAGATCATTTATTTTCTGACATTTTAGTTGAGGCTCATTTATTTCTTCAACAATTAGTAGAACAACGCATTAGAATAACATCATTGCTGTGTATTGTTTTGTAAAGACGAACTGAGAAATCAGCTGGAGATAGAAATGGACAAAAAACTAAACATTTTTGATCAGCTAACGCACCATACATCGGTGCTAACGGGTTTCTCTGAACACAACACACTTTGGCGTGGAAGTTGGCACTGAGGCAAGACGACTTATTTTTAAGTGTTTCAATTAAAGCCAGCAGAAGAAGAAATGGAAGAGAAACCTTTTTATGGAGTAATGTCAGCTGCTCATTCAGGCTGCTACTTAAGCTAAACAGGCAGCAGGTGCAGTGAAGGCTGAAAGTATTAACTCAAAATCACAGTTCTATCCCTTTTTTATTTTCTGCTGGATTAGGAAATGTTGGTAGTCTTTGGAAAATCTCACAGCTACAGTCTGGTTATACCAACT
Source organism: Poecilia formosa (assembly GCF_000485575.1). Taxonomy (NCBI): domain Eukaryota; kingdom Metazoa; phylum Chordata; class Actinopteri; order Cyprinodontiformes; family Poeciliidae; genus Poecilia; species Poecilia formosa. The sequence continues at coordinate 465,241 of NW_006799978.1, read as the reverse complement.
CTGCAGGAAATAGAGATTGCTCATGGTAATGCTACCCTTGCTAATTATGCAAGGCTATAAATTGCAATGTTATAGACAGTTTTAAATGTCTCTTGTGTAATATTTTTTCTTTGTTTGGAGTAAAGGTTAAATCCTGTTGTAATTGTTTCATTACCCAAATCTAGATCAAATTAGAATAATATTCCAAAATTTCCACATCAGAGTGGCAGGTCTGTTTGACAGATGTTAATGTCTCCATGACAGAAATTTGCAAATCCCAAAAAAGTCTCATCTTCTTTGTTCTTCTTCCTAACAGAGATAATTTTATCTGTCTTTAACATCAAACGCTATTTTGATTACATGTAACAAAAATTGGGAAATAGAATTACTGTAATAACCTAACATCCAAAACTAAACAAAGGGACGATTGGTACCTTAATCTGGGGTTTCGCTGCTGGTCCGGAGGATTTTTCTGCAGGTCCATTTTGTTTCACAGGAGTCTTGTTGGGCTTTTTAGGCATCAACTCTGGGCTCTAGAAAAACAAAAAGCTCAAGTAACACATCTTGAGGACAACTTGGCACTTAAACCACTGAGTATATGTATATATATGTATATATATGGCTATATATAAAAACACAAATATGAATCCCTCTGCATTGATTCTAAAGAATTTTATTATAATAAACAGGTAAAACAATTGGCAAAGAATCAAATACAAAGGTTTGACACATTTAAAGATCTTCTGAGTCGTGTCCTTTAATCAGACTGTAACCCCAGCATGTTTTGTCATTCCTTGCTTGAAAGATCATAGTAACGTCAGCTCAACAGATTTAAACATTCCACAAACTAAACTTTCAGACAGCTCATTTAGTAAATACAGAAAACCTGCAGAAGCAGATTAAAACAGAACAGAAAACGCTAAACATGCTTGGCATTTTCTCTGTGATCAGCTACTTAGTAACCCAATAACCTGTCATTGTTCTCTGCTATACAGCCCTTCCAGTCAGGTTTACACTGCTGTGTAATTACCTTGTAATAGCTGAGGCAAGTACCTGCATTTCCTAAGCACCGACCGCTGTCTGGCAATTACATGTATTCACCTCAGAGCAGCCTAGGAGTGTAATTCTCTGCAGTGACTGAACTGCTACAAGGCAATTACATAAATAATTTAAAGGCAACACCTAACGCTCAGAGTAGCAGAAGGTACAACTTGTTTGTATTATGTTTTTACATCCATGTACAAATATTTACTGTAAATGTGTAGTTGAATCCCGTGCGGTAGCTGATAGATTATCTGCACACACCAAGCAGCACAAAGAGCCACCCTCTCTACTAAAAGATAATGTCAAGGAAGCAGGGAAGAGGCCAACGTATTTTCTGGGGGTGCTACAGCAACATTTAAGCAATTATTAATTAACTGAGTACTCCACAACATTTCCTTATGGAAAAGTAGCAACAGGAAATCCAAACTCAAGAAACCATGTAGAAGAAACAGCAAACATGTGGAAGAAAGTTCTCTAGTCAAATCAAACCAAATATAAATTTTCTGGTTTACTAAAATACTAAAAGTGACAAAGAACCACAACTGCACCTGTAGGAGCATAAGCCTTGAGACTGAGGCGGAGGTTCACCATCCAGCAAAACAAGGATGGTGTGCGAGTCAGCCAGTGCGATGGAGTGGTGTAGATCAAAGCATATTTACATATGTGCTAGAATGGCCCAGTCAAAGTCCAGATCTAAATCCAGCAACTAATCTAAGGCAACATTTTAAAACTAAGGTTCACAGACGGTCTTTATGCTGTCTGATGAAGCTTAAGCTATTTTGAGAATAATAGGAGAGAGAAGGAAGGATCTGTGTGTATGGGAGTTGTCGTTAAAACTACAGCAAAAAGCTCCCAACAAAGTGTTCACTCCACATTGCCAAATAATTTCAAATCAGTTTAAAAACCATAAAATCTTTTCCCTTGTAAAAAAGGGTTATCTTTAGAAACTTTGCAATTTTCAGTAAATTGATTTTTTGTCCTAATTATAAACATCAGGCTGCTTGATGAACATGTACCATATAAGACTATAAGTCACTCTGGAGTGTAAGTCACATAGGTCAAAAAATTGTGACATATTATGGAAAATATGGTAATAACTATCTGAATTACCAATGTGTATTTATCTCTTATGTTTATTTTTTGTTGAATCCAAAACAGCGCCCCATGTTATTTGCAAAGATGGAATAAACACCCAAAAATGTCAAATCAATGACAATAAAATAATCCTGAAGTCAGCTAAGTGTCCACTTAAGTAACATTGACTCTACGTCTGAGCTAAAATCATCAGTCACCACACAAAGAGCTTTTGTACCTTCCTTTGATAATAAACAATGTGAACCAAACCTCATTTCATCAATTCACACTAAACCAAAACATTTGATCAAAGATTATTTGGATTAAAGTCGTCTCACCAGGATGCAATTTCTTTTGAACAATGTTACTTGGTGTAATTTCTGAAACCTAATTTTGGATGTCTTGTACAGGACTGAAGTTTGACAACAAAAAGAAAACATTTATTCTGAAACGGCTGAACTTCCAGTCAAAAGAATAATTGCTCCCAGTCATGCTTTTTGGGGCTTTGTACTTTGTACTCATTAATAAAGAAAGGCATGGCGGAGCTATAGAGGTAAGGATTAGAGTCATGCTGGGAAGAGAGGGGGCGAGTGGAGGGATGCACGAGGACTTGGATGAGAAGACAACAGAATAAATCAACAGGTGACAGAAATGCTCAGCTGTCATCTGACCCGGAGGGAAGGATCGGCGCTCATGTCGCAGGTATGTGCATCTGCCTGGCTTTGATCTTTTGCCTGGCACAGTTTGCACTTGGATAGCGTGCTTTGAAAAAAAAAAAATTACAAACAGACACCGACGTAAAAAAATGAGGCAGATACACACACACACACGAGCGATTGTGGTAACACGCAAAACAAGCGTTCAAAGGCAAAAGCCAGGTGCAAAGCTGAAATGGCATGAGAAACGATAAAAAGGAGCAATCATATTAACAGTGGGATGACAGAGGGACAAAGATATGCAGTGCCTCAGAAAAAAAGGTCAAGGATGTTTCCCATAACTGAGCAGTGTGTGTGTAAAAGCAAACAGTTTGTGCTTTTCAGCTTATGCAAACTACAAGTGTATTCTTGATGTGCATTCATGCGTCTGTGCATAAACACTTTTAAATGTGCAGCTCTATAGTTTGGACCTTTAAGAAAGACTGTGTGTGTGTATACGTGTGTGTCTTTGTGTGTGCACCACAGTGTTGTTGGTGAGAATCCGTGCAGATTACAGAGGAGAAATCCGATCATTACACCACACAAACCCTGTATTTTACTCTCTGAAAACAGGTGGGTACGTGAGCGCACAGGATGAAAAAGTTCCACGTTTTGTCTCATGCAAAGAGCTGGACGGTCAGTGGGTGCAGGAGTGGGTGGAGCTTGCTTGAAATGCTGTTGCGTATAGTTTCTAAAAGTTTGAATGATGTGGAAGAAAAGGGAGGGGAGTGACAGCAGCTTCAGAAAAAAAAACTCATTCTTCAATAAAGTAACCTCGAAAAGCGGTTGGCTATTCTGACACCTAGTGGACAACACTGGTATTAGAAAATGCTGCTATAAAAATATAGACGCCACCATATTGTGAATGGCAGATGCAAACAATTGCCAAAAGCTCCACCAGGGATTCTTGTTTTAAGGTCAAGCTGTGAAGCTCTTTTGTTTTAAATTAGTTGGTAAATAAATGAAACAATAAAAGAAGGACGTTGTCAAATCTATCTATTAGATTTGGATACAGGACATTAAGGATACAGGTCTTAATGTAGCTTCATATATGACTTTTAGCATATCAGATCTAGAACCTTCATAAGAATAATAACGTTGAGATACTAAACTACACACAGCTTGAGAAAAATTGTTTACAGATTAACCCAATAAATAAGCATATCAGTGATTAGATGCTATGTTCTCATTCCTCGGCCACCCCTTATTCCTAAAAGGCAGGGTCAAATCCGTAATATGATTTAATAGAGATAAATCATTTATCTCTATTATAAAAACAATATCAATTACTTACAGAATAATAACAACAACAACAAAATTATTCTTATTATTAGAGTCAACAATTAAAAAGTGGATTAAAAAGGATCTCACATTCATCTCTTAAGGATTCATGTCTTACAAAACAAAATAGTGACACTAAATTCAGACAATTATTTTCATTTAATCCTCAACTGAATTAAGATGTTTGGCTTGCTTTTTTTAAGGCAAATTATGTAAGAGCCAAGGTTTAAATGGAACTTGGTTGTTGCATCTTATTTTGATTTGCAGATATGATTCACTAATAATAATAATTGCATTTAAAAATGTCTAATGAAAATAAGCTGAATGTCATCTATAGTACTTGTTCTATTTGGACAACGCAGACTGCAAGCACACTAGAACTGGCATCCAAGATAATCTTGGCACTCACAATATTGCTGGTGCCCTAAAGTATCGTTTCTATGGAGCAGCAGAATCTGTGCTTCTGTTTAGGTGATGATTTAAAAAGCATCACATGGAGACTAACAAATGAGTTACAACTCAAAATAAGATCAGAGCAAGTATATAGAGAGCAAAACATAAATTAATATTGTTTGTTTGACCTGATTAAATCTGACTGACTAAATTACAAAAGGTTTTTTCAGGTAATGGAGCTAATATGGTGTCTACAAAGGTATTAGACAGAAATAAAGCCTCTGTTTCAAAACAAAGTGACAAGGCTTTTTATCCTAAGAACATTGTACCAACTGTAAAGCAAAGTGTTGGTAGTGTAGCAGAGTTAATTTTATTTATTTATTTTATTTTTCTTTATGAACCTTCTCAAAACTAATTTTCTTTGAATTGACATGTCTGTTATATATTATTTCTGTTTTATATTGCTTTTATTTTTGGTTCCTAGTGTGTAAAAATCCACCCTCATCTATGAATATTTGTTTTCCTTTGTTTTTTAATTGTATTTTATTTTGGTGGGGAAGCTTTTATTTTCTTACTTCCTGTTTTTGCGTTATATCCTGTGTGTTCCTGCTGCCCTGCTCAGTTCGCAGCTGCGCTGGGGAGAGGTAAGTGTGCAGAGTTGTCTTTCATTTGTGTATTAAAATATTGAAAACGTTCTAAAAAATATGTTGTAAACTCACGTTATATGTATTGTTGTTTAACTGTTCACGTTTAGCGCAGCACTATGCTGGGCATTTGTCTCCCACATTGGTGACACCCATCAAGTTTTCTGTATCAACGTGGTTATTTTTTTTTATTTATTTATTTTCTTTTTGGTTGGTTAGGGTGTTTGTGGAGAATCCGGAGCCCAGGAGCTGCTGTGTTTAAAATGTTCTTGTTTTGAACAGGAATAAAATTATCCTGAATCCTGATTCCGGTGTGGTTCTGACTTCCTGTTACCAACCGCTACAGTAGCATCATGCTGTTGGACTGTTTAGCTGTTACCAGTTCTGGTCCATTGTGCAAATAGATCAAATAAAAAAAGCTAAGCAACTGCAAATTCTATAGATTCATTTTAAATGAACAAAGAAAAAAAAATAAAAGTTCTTCCAAGAGGACAATGATCCCAAATTAAACACAAACAACCTACTAATAAATTCATTTAACTTTTTGTTTCTTTTCATGGCTAAAGATTTTCACATTAAAAGCACTTTGAATTGCCTTGTTGCTGAAAATGTGCTATATAAATAAAATTACCTTACCTTACATTTCACAATCACATCATTCATTTATTTTATACTCTACTATATTTCATGTTGAATTTTTAAGTTAAAGTTAATGAACAGAAAATAGGCCATACTTACTTTTTTGAGTGTTTTTGCCACATTCTTTTGAGGCTTCATATCATCTTCATCACTCTCATCATCACTAGAAAAATGCAAAGCGTCTCAAATTACCAGAAAACTTAATCTGGTAAGCAGAAAAAAATGTAACAACAAATACGTAAAACTAGACTAAAGGAAAATCCTACTTGTCCTCATCTTCATCACTGTCCTCTTCATCGTCATCATCATCCTCGTCATCAGAATCCATTTTAATTTTTTTCTGCAACAAATGAAATATTCTTTAGCTTCTGTTTTAATATTTGCTGCTAATAATAAATCTACCTTGAATTGATCTGATCCAGTTGTAGATCTCATTTCTCATCTTGTGACAACTTACAGTTTTACATTTAGAAGCTTTATAGGAATACTTTTAAAGAGCATTGGGAGACATTCCCTGAAGATCTGAGAGCTGAGAAGATCTGCAGTGGATTAACAGGAAAAAAAATAACATGATCACCTGCGGAGGCTTCTTCAGTAAGGACAGGTTTGCAGGCCGTTTCACCGGAGATGTGTTGTTCTCCTCCTCTTCATCATCTGAGTCTTTTACACCTTTGAAACAAATACTCTACAGTCGGGTTGGTGCAACACGGTTACAAAACTTTACTTGCACATTCTCGTTTTCATGACTAACTAAAACTCAGAAAAGACTACATATTTCTCTATTCCTAGTTTAGAATATGGATTTTTTTTTGACAAAGAGTGATTCCTGTCACTAACTGATGTGATGACTAATATATTATGTGGCCTTGAAACTGATTTATCATTCTATAGAACATAAAGTCCTGTGTATCAACTACTAGTCCTACTTTGAAGGATTTTCTGGGATGTTATCAGAGTTTGTGTGATAATACTTACTGACAAAATGTTGTCCACTAATGTGAACTGGACCAGAACCAGAAACAAGACGAAAGGTAACAGGAGGAGTGATCTCAAACCCTCCTAAATTCATCTGGACAAACAAAAGCCACCATTAGCAGTATTTACATGTTCCAACACTATTTACATGTTCCAACACTGACTTAATATTACCTCTTTTATGTTATTTTGGTAATGTTTTTTTTTTACCCAAACAGAATAAAACAATTATATTTAAGCTCTTTGACTATTTCTTCAGTCAAAATTGTTGCGTACTCACAGACGGCAGGACAGACGGTTTCAGGACAGCTATCGGCACTTTGGAGGTTTTTGCATCATATGTGAGCCCTTCGACTTCCACCATGTGGAATTTGTCCTCCGCCTCGGCTCCCAGACACACCTGGAACAGCAGCAAAGTGGTCAGTGGATTTATTAGCTCCTCTGAAGATAAAGGTATAAAAATCTAATTTTCTGTTAAGGTTGATGTTACCTCTTCTGAAGTGGTTTAAAGTTTTTCTAAGTGATGTTTTTATGAGTCAAATAGTTGATTTCCTCCTAACTTTGTATCTTGGCTTATTTACCCAGCAATAAACAGTTTTTACTGTATATTGTACTTTCTTTTCAATACAAAATTGCAGAATATAGATTAAAAATCCTAAAAAAACAAATACCGTTAAGGTTTAATGGATTTGTTGTTAAGCACATGATTTAAGAAACATTTTTCCAGGTCCCTCTTCAAAATTAGATCTGGATCTCAATGGGGTTTGGCCTAGTTAAATAAAGGAAATAAAAACAAATAAAAAATAAAACTTTGTAGCTGGTAACCAATTTTTTAGGTCTACTACTCTCAACAGATGCTCTCTAAAAATAAAATAACTAAAAGAAACTTGAACCATTAACCCTTTACATATTTTTGATAGGATTGAGTTCTTGAGGCTGGCTTGGGATCTTCATATTGTTGATATGACTACCTTGAGTCTTTCTGGGAGACCCATTTACAACCAATCCTCCGTGTCTTTCATCTGAAGGAAGAAAATTACAAGATTTTAAGATGTATGGCTCCATCTATTGAACCGTCAGTGAGGTAAATTTAGCACCTAAACAGCCCCAAAGCATAAAGTTTCTATGTGCATGTTTGACAATGTTGATGATGCAAAAGTGTTCATTTTTGGTCGAATCTGACCTCAACATCTTCTCTAAATCATTTATAAGTTCTCTAGCAAACTTAAAGGCACCACTCTAAACCTCTTTCAATATTTTGTTTATATTTTATGAGTAAGAATACAATTTTGACACTAGCTAAAACAGTTGCTGCACTGGTCTTGAAGAAAACTTTAAAAATCTATGACAGGGAAACAGAAGTAGCTGAAATCTCACTGCAGATCGCCGCCAGGGGGCAGCATGGCGAGAGGAGGAAAGCACCTCTGTTCCTATGGCATGTTAGTGGCTTTTTGCTAAAAGGTAGCCATGAGGAGGAGTACAGCAATGCTCCTTGAGGATGTTTTTCAGGGAGTATATGAATGTACATTTGTCTTAAAACAGCATATTCTCTCTTGATATTTTAAATGTTGAATATAAACAGTAGATCTTTAATCAGAGAGTATTTTATTGTAGTATACAAAATAAAATTGAAATCAACTAATGTCTTCTGATTTTCAGCAACAACTCTTCAAATGTTTCATAGGGATGGACATAAATTATGCTAAAATATTAGTTTTTAAAAGCAATGTAATTATCTTAATTTTTGATATTTGTAAGATCTTTTAATAGACATGTTACCATCAGTAGTTCTTTCAATGCTGTTTTTCCCACAATCCCATCAAAAAATGCTCTTTATTTGCTATTTTGGGTCACAGTTTTGAGAAGCTATAGTTTTTTTTTCTGAGAACCAAACATAACAAAAAGTATAGTTAGAATCAACTCTATAAATTCATGTTGGCAACATAGGCTGGGATTAGTGCTTAACTTAACCATGTTTGATTTACCTGAAAGTCTGCACAGAAAAAAATATTTAAAGTCAAATATTCTGTTAATATCTTTACATTTATATTTACAAAAAAACAAATGATTTGACACATTCAGATTCCATTAAAGATGGAACATAATTTATAGCTGAAAACAAAGATCATTACCTGGAGATCTGTTGAGTGTTAGAAAGAAATACTTATATTTACGTAGCATTGTTTTATTATTTTTTTTGCCCATAATTTTCCATAGGCTCCAATTTAAGGGAAACCAACTGTCCCCTGAATTGCAAACGCTGTTGATGTCTAATTTGTAATCTACATGTATAATCTTTGTATCACTCAACGTTTCATTTTATTAATCAAAGTCAAACAGGAGCTTTAATTAATCCATAAAATGAAAGTTCTGCGATGGACTAGTTCAGTACTTGTTAATATAAATATAAAAATATCATTATATTTATTCACAATGCCGTTGTACTTTACAGCTTAAGCAAAAATATTCTTCATGAGGCTATCCCAAATGAAAACGCATGTCAGGGATTATAAAACAATAACAAAATGTCTTACTGCTTTGAGGGACAGCTGTTGTTCTGTATCTTCGTCATCTAGGTCAACTTTAAACTCCCGTTTATCCGACCTCAGAGTACAACCTGGGGAGGCAAATACATATTATTGTCATTCATTTTACAATTGCATTTATTACACATGCAAAATACAAACTACAAACAGCAGCATCAGCTATGGGGGTGTTTCTATTCTACAAGCCATGCAGAGCTAGCTAACAAAGACCTGATTGGCGGGTGTAGGGGCAACAGAATAGCAACTTATTACGGTAATTTTACGCTTGAATGAGCGTTTAAACCTCATATATAAGTGATAATGTTATACTAATCTTGACTGTGCGTCCTATCAAATTAATATTTATCAGAAGGAACAAGCTCACCAAACAAATACATTTGAGGTCTGCTAAAATCTGGCATATCGTCCTCCATCTTTGTAGTGGGCGTAGAGGATGAGAATCAGTGTAACGTACACCTCAGCGAGCCAATAGGAAAGTAAGACGTCAGCTGCGTAGTGAAAAAACAGAGCCAATCGGACTGTGGGAAAGGCGGGACAAAGGTAGTGTTACAAGCTAAACAGTAGATGGCGCTGCCGTTCTACTAGATAGATAGATAGATAGATAGATTAGATAGATAGATAGATAGATAGATAGATAGATAGATAGATAGATAGATAGATAGATAGATAGATAGATAGATAGATAGATAGATAGATAGATA
>NW_006799978.1:423883-455257 GCF_000485575.1 Poecilia formosa | reverse complement strand
AGATAGATAGATAGATAGATAGATAGATAGATAGATAGATAGATAGATAGATAGATAGATCTCATCTGAACAGAGCACCTTCTCCCAATATCACTTGATTTTATTTAGGATAAGAGTATAAACATTTTGAGAACCAGGTATAATTTTCCTTCTACTTCATTTTATTTACTCCACATTTCTTACATAAAAAATCAGAAAATACATTACTGTAAATACATCTGTCATAAAAAACAAAAGCTCTAGCACACCAAATTTAATGAAGCAGGATTGCAACAAGAACCAGTTTATGCACCCCAGGCTTGAAGCACTTTGTCACCAGCCTGTCATCAAGACAGTAGTAGAATCTAAGACAGATGCCAAACATAACACTTACATGGGGATTCCCAAAGAGCAGTAAGTAACACCTTGCATGTCTTTGTCTGGTGTACAATGAGGGAACTATAAAAAATAAAGTTAGTGGATGGAGAAACGCAGGAGTGAGAAGCTTAAAACAACCGATGCACCTGGCACTTCACTTAAAACACTCTTCTGTTAACACCTCTGCTGTGTGCCAAGTCTTGTGCTAATGGCTTTTTTGGGAATCACCTTAATGGTGCAAAAATATTATTTAATGCCAAAAGATGCTATTTAAAATGAGTTGTTTGATGAGTTGTTTGTTAAGCATTGATGCACTAATTTTAACACACATCAATATGTCTTTGAGATAGTTTGCATCATACTTTTATTGCTTCTTTTGTGTTAAAAACTCAATTTCTTCACTGATGTATGGTGAGATTTACCAATGTGTCACTACTAGGTTTAAATCTGGATCAGTGGGAAGAGTCAACATGCGATCCAAACGTGTTGATGTGGCTTTGAGCATTGGGCTAACCCCAAGCTGCCTGCTTACCTGTGTATCGCTGTAAGAATGTGAGTGTGTTTGTGAGTGTGATTGAGTGAATGTGCCTCTAAATTCAGCACTTCGAACAGAAGAAAAACTACATAAATTTAGTCAGTTTGCTTTGTTGTGTATACAGATCAACCTCTTCTGTTTTAAATAGGTGTCTATAAATACAGTAATAGTTTAGTGAAGATACTTAGTTTGGTTTGATTGAATGACTTTTGTTTGTGTTAAGTAGGAAAGAAAAAGAAATAATAAAAGAATGGGTGTAGCAAAAGTTTTTCCATGTGTGTAGAACACAATAGTGAAAGCTTCAAACATCACAATGTTTATTAAAATACTACATTTAATTATAACTTTTATTTTTTTTGTACTGTTTTCCAAAGCATTTTATAGACTTTGTAATACTTTCACCATCAAAGCATCAAGTCTGTAGATGTTCACCTGATTGCATTGCAGTGAGTTTGACACATTTCCTGCCTTTTTTATCACTTTATTAATGCACAGACATGTGTGCATAACATAAATCTACTCTCTTCACTTTATATTCCTGGTTCAAAAACCTAAAGGGAATATGTAGTACCACAGAAAAAAAAAAAAAACAGCTCAAACTTTGGGATTGTAAAACATTATTTTTAAGTTCCTCTCTGATGACTGATCCACCAGTAGCTGAACTCTATTGAGCAATCAAAGCAGCAGCTGCTGATGAATAAAGGAGTCCACATCCTGTTTGCACAGAGGCTTGAAAAAACATTTTTGTACTGTCAGGACATGTTTGGAGATTAAGCAGAAGGGGCATGATGTTGACAAAAAGTATTTATCATATTTGCTATGCATCTTCAAACTAATGATCTAAATTAATATTGTCCCTCATATTTACATATTTAACAAACCATAACAGTAAAAGTCAATATTGTACTTTGGAGCATTATTAGTATGATGATTTGCTCTGTTCATGCTGAAATGTGGTTGGTAGGTTTTAATCCGGTACTGAAGTCTGTATTTGTATTTCTGTTTGTGTATGCAAATGTGTGCATATATAACCGAAACGTGTAAGTGAGAGGAGGAGATGTGTACCAGTGTTTTGTGCTAGCAGGTTATTTTAGTGTTGAGCTGTCAGCGAATTGAAAGAGCTCATCATTCTTCACCTAAAACAGCTGCCGGTTAGTCAGAGACCGGAGTTTCCTGCTGCTAACTGTTGATGATTCTAAAATGTAAATTTAGAAATATCTTGTCTGTGCTGGAGATAGTGGAGATAGGCACCAGCAACCCTCCCGACCCCACTAAGGGACAAGGGTGTAAAGAAAATGGATGGATGGATATTTAACATATGGATATTCTATACTTCTTTCCCATTTCTTCAGCTCTGCTTTCATTTTTGATTTATTTCTTTATTGATTCATCAGCCATCTTCTTTTTTTTTTGGTAGATTTTTTTGCCTGTATACACCTGTTTGTATGAACAGCACAGTATGAAAAAAACTTCAGATAATATTAATCATTTTTAAAGATGTTTTACTGCTGAATGCTAAAAAATTATATTTGTTTGACACAATTTTTTGGAATTAAACGTTATAACTTCATGACTTATTTGTGCTGAAATTTAAAACTGAACACACTTACCTTATGAAACAATAAATTACACTTTTCTTAATATTTCACAATATATTCTCCTGATTACAGTGTTATTAGTTTTACTCCTTGAAAATAAAGAGTTAAAATGTGCTAATTTTTTAACTCATGTTAAAAAATTGCATTGTACATCTCACACTATACTATAGTATATTTCTGAAACACATTTTGCTTCATCATTGTTGATAAGATAGAATTAGTGGAAGATTATGAAATGATGCTATGTTCTGATGTTGATGGTAGTTACTGCATTAGTTTAACTGTGTGCATACCTATACACTCCGGTCACAGTTTCTTTCTATTTGTAAAACTTGAATTGTAAAAGATACCATACAATAAGGAATTGGATTTTTATCAAAAACAATTTTTTAATAAAAACTGGAACCTTTAACACTTTCAGCATCAGAACTATTACTGAAGAACTTTTATCACAGTGAGGGGTTTTCTGTGGATTTTCTGTGCATATTTCTCCTGCTATGGTCCAAAAACATGCATGCAGGGGTAGAATGGTTACTCTAAATTACCCTTAGCTGTGAGTATGTATATGCACGGTTAAATGTCGTTTGTATCCCTTTGTTTTTAGAATAGAAAACAAACCCAAGTAGTCTAGGTCACACCTATGGGTAGAAAATATAACCCAAATCATGTTGTTTTTAATTCCTACAGTGTATAGAGTATAAGAAGAAGTCAGTCTATCTGTTTGAACCAGTTACAACTGCAAACATTTTCTACTCCCAAATTATGAACAATACATTTAGCTGTATTTCTGTTCAGAAGCCAAATCAAACAGAAGACAATTCTCCAGAAATTACATTTGAAAAATAATCTATTTGTTTTGCTTCCCACTTTTCACCAGACCTTAAAAGTGTTTCATTTTGCTCATGTTTGTTCTTTTATTAAATTTGCCTTTGAAGAATCCTTTATGCTGTTACTGACCAAATATCATGAGAATACAGGATTCTTTCATGCATATATAAGTACGATAACATCCACAGTGCCCATGTTTGTCTTCAATATAATTCCTTTTAAATATCCGTTGTTTTTTATTATTTTCCAAGTGACTCAAGCTAACGGACCGTGGCAGGATTTCATTGTCAAGGACCATGAAGGCTTTTGTCAACAAAGCTTTGCATGTCAGCACATTAGAAGTGAGCTAATACACTTCGGCACTTTCTCATAGCGTTTGCTTTTTACTGAAATCAAGCAGCTGTCAAAGCATAAAACTGGTTATAAGCACCATGGAGTGATATTATTACATCTGGTAGTCAGAAAGTTAAAGTCACTAAATTATTCCTTATAGGCAGGTGTCAATCAGTTTTTATAAATGGTGAATGGATTTTACTGCTAATGCAAAACAATTTTATCTGATAGCAACAAAACTGAATAGTTTTGCAAATCGATTTAGTTTTAAATTAAAATTAAGACTTTAATGCTTTTCAGTGATAAAGTAGCAGAAATTGTAACAGCTGCCTTAAATGTTTACTCTATTGCTCAAGAAAAGAAACAACGGATGAGTATAGACAGAGCGTGACACATAACTCTGTGCAGTGAATAGCTTTTAGGTGCCTCTGTTCAAAACAAAGTGCTTGATAGGAAGCCTGATAGAGTGTGAGCCTTGTGTGCTTGCTCTTCTCGTGTGGTGACATTTTATTGGATAAGGACACAGCGTTTGGTGGCAGAAGGAAGACAGTGAGAAAGCAACAAAAAAAAGAAAAACATAAAAAAAAAAAATATTTAAGCACCTGTAGGAAAACACAAAGCACGGGTATGAAAACAGCAAACGCAGGAATTTTTCTGAAATGGGCCAAGTCACGTCTTCAAGGTCTCTGGGGGTGAGAGATGAAAGCAGGATGGAGAGGAGGAAATGGGGGTTGAGAAGGCGTCACCTGGAGATCTGCCTGCTACTGACAGGATCCTAACCAGGCAAGACGTCCTGAAAACCTGACTTACTCCGGCACTGTGTCAGGTTGTCTGGGGTGGGTGCACATGCAGACAGCTGTTTCCAACCACATCGTCAAACTGCTCAAAGCAAATATGAGGAGGCTTAAGCAAAACACACACTCCTTGTGAAATGTGGTATTTGTCATCAGCAGGTACAGCCAAGGCTAACAAGAGGCCAGTGTTGTGCTCACAGTCCAATAAAAACGAGCAATTTGGTGCCATGAAGAAGAGACGGAGTACAACAGGGAGCGTTTTTTGGGACGTTTGTGGCGATGATGGCTAATTTACAAGCAGGGAACGTAAATGATGTGTTTACTGTTCCTCTAAACAGGCTGTTTTTTGTTATGACTGAGATGATAAACACTTCCACGATAAACTGGATGCATTGATAGCGAGATGTTTACGACTGTCTGTGTGTAGGTTGGCGAGGACTCTTAAAGACAACAATCAGACCAGACAAAAGGGTGGAGGAGCCGCGCTCCAAAACAGGAATGATTGTTTTCCCAAGACAAACGGCGCTCAGTTTAAAACATTATTGTCATGCCTGCAGTATATACACACACACACACACAGTTACAGTAAAAAGGTGCGCCCTCTTGTAATTGATGTTATTTTTCCATGTCAATGAGGAATGATAATGATTTGATCTTACCCAGGTTCTAGAATAATCAAAATCAAACTCTTAGAGTTTAGAAACACACAAGAGATTCCACACTGTCACTAGTGTTGAAGCAAAAACTGTGGAGGTACTAAGTGGTGCAAGATGGTTGCACACCCACGTTTAGCAGCAAGCGCCCGATGGTATCTTCACGACTTTATCATTCTCACATATCGCTGGGGGAGGAATTTTGAGACGTAACGTTTTTTATACAATATTGCTCTATTGTTAGCGGGAACCAGTTTTAGCCAAACATGAGCTGTTGGAGAGAAGATTCAGAGACTACAATCCCCAAGCTTCACCCTTCCACCACCATGCTTGGTAGACATTATGAGATAATTCTACTGATGTGCTGCGTTTATTTCACTAAACATCTCTATTTGGTCTCGTTATTCAAGAAACATAAATCTAGAAATCTCATGTTATATACAGAAGGAACTCAAAGCATTGGATGATCTGATCTGTATTACAAAGAGCATGGAAATGACCTTATTGCTCAAAGGGAAAGAAATTGTGTTAACACACATCTGTATCAGAGCAGCTTACCAACTCCGCTCCTCCATATTTAGAGGTACTTAGTTTCCAAACACAGCTTTTCCGTTCTAGCATTACATTTAGTTGATAAATAATACCAGCATGGAATCAGGTTCACTTGAGTTTAGGCAAGTAATGCTGGAACTATTCAAATGAAGTTTTCTGAAAGTTATTCCTTCTGTCCCACTTTCAGAACATAAAACAAATTACAACATTTGACAAACATAACCAGAGTAAATAAAAAAAAACTAAAAACTTTTCAATGATTTCATTAAATGAAGAGAAAAACCTGTCCAAATCAACTTGGCTCAAGTCATGTTCCTCTAAATACTAAAGTCTCTGAGGTCATGATTAAAACAGGACACACCACAACCAATTAACAACAAAAACAGTAATAATTAAACACAAAATACAAAACTTTAAAACAAACAAGTCAAAACAAAAATTAAACACGAACCAAACCTGGACTGGAGCAAAGCTAAAACCCAGTTTTGACTGGGAACAGTAGCCCACTGACACCTGGCCACGCCCACTTCACTTGAAAGGCACAGAAGATGAGGACACACACAGTTTGGGGTCCTCACTCTAATAACTGCTTGTGCTGCCCTTCACATCCCATCAGCCATTTACAATAACAAGCAATGAGTTTGTGACATCGCTCTTCAGCTGTTTAAATTCAAGCACAGTGCAGGTTTGTTAACCTGAACAGCCTGAAAGGTCACTTTGACTAGCCTTTACTTTTACTTTTTTCTTTTTTTTTTTAACTTGTTTTACTTTTTACTTTTTTTATCCATCACAAGTCAGACTTGCTGGTGTGCTTTTGATAATTGTCCAAAAGCATAACCAATGTGTTCTTGAACTGAACGGCTGATAGCTGGGCATTTCCCTTCAGGATTTTCTGACAGGAAGCAGAATTCATGCCGTTTCACAGCAGCTGTACAGGTGCTGAAGCAGCAAAGCCTCCCCAGACCACCACTCTGCCACCACCATGTTTGACTTCTGAGCTGATGTTTTTGAAATTTTACATTTGTTTTATAATGTAACAAGAAGCACAGTTTCCAGAATATTCTACATTCACCTTGTCAGTACACAGAATATTTTCCCCAGAATCTTTTGTGCCAGTTTATGGGAAGATGTGAGTTGGGTCTTTGTTTTCTTCATGATCAGCTGTGGTTTTGACCGGGGAACTCTCCTATGGATGTCATTTTTACCCAGTTTGTCTGTAGTTAATGAACTCTGACCTTAAGTGAGTCAATTGATGCACTAAGTGCTTTGGATGTTTTTTCAGGATTTTTTCACCTTCTGGATGAGTTGCTGATGCATTCTGGGAGTAATTTAGGTAGGCAAGGCACTGAGATTTACTAGGGTTTCATATTTTCTCCATGTTTGGGTAAAGTTCCTTCACTTGGGTTTGCTGGAGTCCCAATCATTTTTAAAATATTTTATTTCTTTTTAAGAGATTTTATGATTTTACAATTAGGAAATAGTGGGTTTGGCTAATGAAACTGAACCCAGATTCAAAATGTTTGTTGATCATAGCTAATCTATAATTTAACAAAGGGTCTAAATATTTTTCAAATTAGGGCCAGGTTGGTTTGAATAGCTGTTTTGCTTAATGAAGAAAATCTGATTATCTCTGTTTTTGCATGATACTGTGTGTAAATGAACCAAAAAATCTCTAAAAACAATGCTTTTCCCCAACACTGAGTTATTAATTATTTGTGCAAGGTCGATTTACCTTGCACAAAATATAAATATATTTTTATACAAAAAATAGCCCTATTAATGCAAGTATTTATCTTCATTTACAGCCAAAAGAGACAAGGCAAACAGGAAGACTGGAAAGTGTGAGACAACCTGGAGGAATGACACAAATATAATGTAATTAAGTTTTCTTCCTGATCCGCTGAACAAATGCTCCTTTAAAATTAGAAAACAGTAAATTGCAGAAAACAAACAAACAAATCCAGGTTTCCTCATTTTAAACCTATGCAGTACGGAAGCAAAACTCATAGTTTTTTCTGTCCCCACGTTTTAGCTTGTGCTGGTATTGATTTCAAACTTTAATTTATCCATGGAGGGTTTTTCATACTGTCGTTTGGCACCGCCCTGCTCCACATGCACACATGGGAGCTGTAGTCATCAGTTTTTATGGATTAAAAAATAGCTACTGTGCTCTCTTACAGATGCAGGTCTGTTGGCATCTTACCTTTGGGTGGTTTGAAACTTTAATGCGTAATCACAAGTAAATCCCATGAGGCTGACTGCTTCCTAAAAACCATAAAGCATTATTGCGTCTTTTTCATAATGGAGATAAAAAACACAGTCAGTTGGTGAAAGAACCCAACAAACAACAGAAAGAGGCAAGAAAAGCAGAGAAGTTGGTCATCATTTCAAAAAGTCACAATATCTTTTAATATAAAACACTTTTTTAACATAATGAGGAATCCATCATCAGGACCAATCCACTACTACTTGAGCTCCGCAGCTGGGGAGGAGATCCACCTCGACCGCAGCTGACTTCGGTGGGTCCTCCGAGTGCACACAGAAAAGGATTGAAACATGCATTTTACTACATTGTACAAAGTCATAAGCGAAAAAATGGAGGCTGTATATTTTCCGTCACTGGCAATGAGCCTCCTGCTGCCTTGCAGGATGGATCCGGAGGCAAATGAGGGGCAGTCTCAGTAGTTGGGCATGTACAGAGGTGTCCATTTGTTTCCTGGCACTTAGTGGGGAAAGTGCCTTCTTCTCTTTTAGACCGACAGCTGAAGGAAAAGCGGAAACTTGGTGTAAGGCAGGGTATGACTCAACAGACTTTAGATTTCTTAGATAACACTTGTAGACTTGCTTAATTTTGACAAACAGCATCTAAGTGCGGCTCCTGTGCTCTGAGGTCCACACAGTGTGTTTCTGTAGATCCTGACAGTAACATATAGCCGTCTCTGTCTACGTTCGCTCCCCCACCATGTTGCTGGTAATGATCAGTGAGTGAGGAAGCACAATGTCCACTCAGTCTTTCCCTGCAAAGCAAGCACCATTTTCCTTTGTCTATGATCTCCCAGATTAGTGAGAAGATTTTAGAAGAAAATGAGGAATTTCCTCACTTTTGTCCTTTTTATTCTGACGGCACTTGGATATAGGCATTTCATTCCAAACTTTGTCCCTGTCCCCTCCCTCCCTTTTCTCTTCCAGACACACATTCACACCCACACGGTCACACCACAGAAGCCACAGAGGTGACGGAGGTCACCTTATTGTCTTCTGCCCAAGGCTGCAAGTTCTGCAGGGCGTAGAGGGAGGAGTTATGCAGACAGAGGGGATCTGGCTGCAGCGGTTGGCTCAACGTCTTCTGGAAAGCTTCCTGCTGAAGCTGCAGCATCAGCCGGTTGGCCTGCTGCCTCTCAGCCTCCCTTTCCTCTGCAGTTTGTCTCCTGTAGGAAGGAGGAGACGGACGGTGAGCCGAGAATGCTTTTAAACCAAAATTATGCCTTGTTTTATTAGGCATGTACAGGAAAAAAACATGTTAAATCATTGCATTTTAAGCAGGGTATCAAATCCAGTAATTAATTTGGGCTGGTTAGTTTTTTTTTTTGTTTGTTTGTTTGTTTTTTTTGTAATTTATTTATTTATTTATTTGACTTGCCTAAAACAATAAAATAGGACAAAACCAATATAGACATTTAAATTTGTGCAAACAATTTGGTGACCTTAAAAAATCAGTTCTGAAAAATATTAAAAATAGGATAAAGGAAAACAATGCATGCTGCACATGAATGAACCAATTCATGTGCAGAATATGATTTGGCAAAAAACTAAATCAGACAAAATATAAAATTCACAATAAAAACATTGCAGAAAAAACTAAGATAGAACAGATATTATGAACAAAAAATTATAACAATAAAATATGTTGGCTGCAAATATCTATTTTTTAGGAATTCCTTTTTTTGCTGTTATTTTTGTATTTTTATTTAATAAATAAAAAGTAATGTCTTGACTACACTGTTAAAAAATAGAAAACTATTATACAAAGTGTATTAAAATATCAAAATAACTGCATTATGAAAAGGTAAATTCTAAGAAAAATAATTAATCAGAAAATGTTTTACAGCCAAAATGCTTTAAAGAGAGAACATCTTAATTATATTTCCACGAAAAAGGAACAAAATAATAAATTAAAGTAAAAAATTATTTTCACCATTTCTTTAGTTTTATTTATTTATTTATTTATTTATTTATTTATTTATTTATTTATTTATTTATTTATTTATTTATTGTAAATAAAAAAGAAAAACATGTATTTACAGTAATTGCTCATTCTAAGAAGTCATAAACTAAAGTGCTAAAATCAGGTACTGCTGGAATTTAATTAAAAAAGTAATTCGTAACAAACTTAAGTTTCCTTACAAAATGGCAGAAATGGTAAAGCTTTTACTAACATCAATTTCCTAGAAAGATCATTAATAATATTTTTTCTGATGAGTCTAACGTTATGCAGAGAGCAAGGCTGCAAACAGAAAGGGAAACACATTGCAGGTGAAAAGCTGCTCATCTACAAACTGGTTGCTCCACCTGAATATTTATTCAGCTCCTGCAGGATTAGCTCCAGGCTGATTGACACGAGTCACAAGAGCTCGGGAGGAGCGGTGGGAGGGTGTGCCTCAAGGTGAAAACTTACATCTGCTTTTCCGTTTATTTCAGAGCAACACCAGTAAAGCACATCCTGTACATCCGGTAGGACCATTAGTGGAGGAGCTAATACTGACATGGGGATATTTGAGTTCCTAAATGTACCTCCGTTTCTCCTTGGATGTAGGTGAAATATTGATTTTATTTAGAATCTATATGATTAAAGAACTAACCTTAACATTCAGATCAATCACGTGTTTGAAACATTACTAATTTAGGACTCTGTTCTTGATGTTTGTGCAAATTGTAGCAATAAATCTTCAGAAAGGAGAGTAGTGAACAAAAAAAGCTGCTCAACAGCGAAATCTGAATGGTAGGTAGGAGTCAGGAGCACACCTCTGAACACCCCCTCTTTCACGCACACCAACCTCCATCCATTAGCCACACATTATTGTTAACAGCATTATCATAATCCGATTCCCCGGCTGTTGATTCGATCATCGTCTTGTTACCAGCGTGGTCGTCACGCAAAGACATCCCTCACGCTCATCCGATCAGAAGCAAGACTAACGGGGGGAGCGTGGCATAAATCTCAGCAAAAGTAGGAATCAGAAAAATGAGTTAAGCCAATTCCCCCGTTGCGCTTGTGACATGGCGCTCAGTCAGGATACGCTTTGTTGGTGTTTTATTGTGAGCAGACTCATTTTATTACAACCGGTGGTGCAGACTCAGACTGGATGATGTAATTGTTTGGAGGATTTTCATGTAAAAGCAGTTTTTTTTTTCTTTTTCTGCAGCAAAATACAACAAACTACAGAACCTAACAAAAGTATTTATGCCATTCTAACCTTTTTAGAATAATTTATGTAAAAGCAACAAACTTTAAAATATTTTGTATTGGAATTTTTTTTGACATTCCACCTTAAAATAATGCATAACTATTAAATGGAAAAACTTTTTCTTTTTTTTTTTGCATTTTGCATTCAGGCCCTTTCTCTTTTATAGCACCAAATAAAATTCAAAGCAACCAATTGTCTGTAGACATTGCTTCGTTAGGAAATGGAGTTTGACAGCATCATGCTGTGGGGAAGCTCTCCAAAGTTAAAGGGAAAATGATTAGAGACAGCAGGAGAAGCTAAACATAAAGCCAGAGCTGCAAGGAGCTGGTTTAGACAAGGTTTGACCAAACTCTAACTGAGAGTTTGTGCCAATACTTACAAATTCATCTTCATAGCAACTCTTTTGAAAAGAAAATTAAAATGAAAAGAAAAACTTGTAGTTTATAAACATGTAAAGCTGCAAAGCCATAAGACACTTGTAAATTGTAATTTCCTCTCTACTATATGAATGAATATAAGCCACACTTTTTAGATTTTAATTCACAACTCAAATTCATGCTTTATTCATCATTTTCTTTGCATGTCAAAATCAAACATTATGTTGTGTTTCTCTCCCACACAGAATCCCAAAAATATGCAACCAACTTTGTGGTTGTAATATAAGAAAGGAGGTGGTATTAAATTTGTACTGTATCAATAAATTTACTCCAACCTGCAGAAACTTTTTACCTGTTTTCTAACTGCAACGGTTATAAAAAAATAAAGTCATTTAAAAAGCATTAGGGTCATTTAAACATAAAAACCCTTAAGGTAATGACTTAAGGTAATTTAGCTCTCTGTAATTTGCTTTTGAAATATGCGTCCTGCTCCTTTAACAATGGGCAGGGCATTATAATTTAATTTTCTACTCGTTTACCTCCAAATGACTATAAACAACAGTTAGAATGAAGTGAAAAAGCATGTGTGTGTGTATGTGTGTGTGTATGGATTTGGCAGACGGCTCCTCCTGTGAGTGTTTCAGTATTGCTTTGGACAGCAGGTTTCTAAAAGGCCTTTCAGGAGCCTCACCAGTAATTGTGCTTGGTCAAGCGAACCGGCCTCGACAGGCAGCTAAGCTAAGCAGAATAGGTGTTGAGTTTTACAAGCTCTTCAATGCTTCAGCTTCAGGCCATTGTGCTTAAAGTAAGACGTAGGTGAGCAGTTTAAAAAGGAGGTGACATCCAGAGCTGTCAGTTTATGACAGAAGTAAAAGCTGACATCCTTGTCAGGTAAAATGACTTAAATCTCTTTGTTTTGCTTTAAGGGATCCGATTTGAAGTGAGGAAAACAGAAATGAACACCCCTTCCCCTTTCTTCAGTCTTACCGCCATTTTGTCCGCCTGTTCTGAAACCAGGTCTTGACTTGTGCATCTGTCATCTTGAGGGCCTTCGCCAGAGTGGCACGCTCAGCTGACGCCAGGTACTTCTGCCGATGGAAGCGTTTCTCCAGCTCACAGATCTGCACCCGACTGAAGGACGTGCGGGGCTTTTTTCTCTTGGGCGGCGTCCGGTTCTGGTAGGGGTGGCCGATGCGGCGGGTCACCGAGAAGGGTGAGAGGGCGGCTGGAAAATTGGNCACTATACTATAGTATATTTCTGAAACACATTTTGCTTCATTGTTGTTGATAAGATAGAATTAGTGGAAGATTATGAAATGATGCTATGTTCTGATGTTGATGGTAGTTACTGCATTAGTTTAACTGTGTGCATACCTATACACTCCGGTCACAGTTTCTTTCTATTTGTAAAACTTGAATTGTAAAAGATACCATACAATAAGGAATTGGATTTTTATCAAAAACAATTTTTTAATAAAAACTGGAACCTTTAACACTTTCAGCATCAGAACTATTACTGAAGAACTTTTATCACAGTGAGGGGTTTTCTGTGGATTTTCTGTGCATATTTCTCCTGCTATGGTCCAAAAACATGCATGCAGGGGTAGAATGGTTACTCTAAATTACCCTTAGCTGTGAGTATGTATATGCACGGTTAAATGTCGTTTGTATCCCTTTGTTTTTAGAATAGAAAACAAACCCAAGTAGTCTAGGTCACACCTATGGGTAGAAAATATAACCCAAATCATGTTGTTTTTAATTCCTACAGTGTATAGAGTATAAGAAGAAGTCAGTCTATCTGTTTGAACCAGTTACAACTGCAAACATTTTCTACTCCCAAATTATGAACAATACATTTAGCTGTATTTCTGTTCAGAAGCCAAATCAAACAGAAGACAATTCTCCAGAAATTACATTTGAAAAATAATCTATTTGTTTTGCTTCCCACTTTTCACCAGACCTTAAAAGTGTTTCATTTTGCTCATGTTTGTTCTTTTATTAAATTTGCCTTTGAAGAATCCTTTATGCTGTTACTGACCAAATATCATGAGAATACAGGATTCTTTCATGCATACATAAGTACGATAACATCCACAGTGCCCATGTTTGTCTTCAATATAATTCCTTTTAAATATCCGTTGTTTTTTATTATTTTCCAAGTGACTCAAGCTAACGGACCGTGGCAGGATTTCATTGTCAAGGACCATGAAGGCTTTTGTCAACAAAGCTTTGCATGTCAGCACATTAGAAGTGAGCTAATACACTTCGGCACTTTCTCATAGCGTTTGCTTTTTACTGAAATCAAGCAGCTGTCAAAGCATAAAACTGGTTATAAGCACCATGGAGTGATATTATTACATCTGGTAGTCAGAAAGTTAAAGTCACTAAATTATTCCTTATAGGCAGGTGTCAATCAATTTTTATAAATGGTGAATGGATTTTACTGCTAATGCAAAACAATTTCATCTGATAGCAACAAAACTGAATAGTTTTGCAAATCGATTTAGTTTTAAATTAAAATTAAGACTTTAATGCTTTTCAGTGATAAAGTAGCAGAAATTGTAACAGCTGCCTTAAATGTTTACTCTATTGCTCAAGAAAAGAAACAACGGATGAGCATAGACAGAGCGTGACACATAACTCTGTGCAGTGAATAGCTTTTAGGTGCCTCTGTTCAAAACAAAGTGCTTGATAGGAAGCCTGATAGAGTGTGAGCCTTGTGTGCTTGCTCTTCTCGTGTGGTGACATTTTATTGGATAAGGACACAGCGTTTGGTGGCAGAAGGAAGACAGTGAGAAAGCAACAAAAAAAAGAAAAACATAAAAAAAAAAAATATTTAAGCACCTGTAGGAAAACACAAAGCACGGGTATGAAAACAGCAAACGCAGGAATTTTTCTGAAATGGGCCAAGTCACGTCTTCAAGGTCTCTGGGGGTGAGAGATGAAAGCAGGATGGAGAGGAGGAAATGGGGGTTGAGAAGGCGTCACCTGGAGATCTGCCTGCTACTGACAGGATCCTAACCAGGCAAGACGTCCTGAAAACCTGACTTACTCCGGCACTGTGTCAGGTTGTCTGGGGTGGGTGCACATGCAGACAGCTGTTTCGAACCACATTGTCAAACCGCTCAAAGCAAATATGAGGAGGCTTAAGCAAAACACACACTCCTTGTGAAATGTGGTATTTGTCATCAGCAGGTACAGCCAAGGCTAACAAGAGGCCAGTGTTGTGCTCACAGTCCAATAAAAACGAGCAATTTGGTGCCATGAAGAAGAGACGGAGTACAACAGGGAGCGTTTTTTGGGACGTTTGTGGCGATGATGGCTAATTTACAAGCAGGGAACGTAAATGATGTGTTTACTGTTCCTCTAAACAGGCTGTTTTTTGTTATGACTGAGATGATAAACACTTCCACGATAAACTGGATGCATTGATAGCGAGATGTTTACGACTGTCTGTGTGTAGGTTGGCGAGGACTCTTAAAGACAACAATCAGACCAGACAAAAGGGTGGAGGAGCCGCGCTCCAAAACAGGAATGATTGTTTTCCCAAGACAAACGGCGCTCAGTTTAAAACATTATTGTCATGCCTGCAGTATATACACACACACACACACAGTTACAGTAAAAAGGTGCGCCCTCTTGTAATTGATGTTATTTTTCCATGTCAATGAGGAATGATAATGATTTGATCTTACCCAGGTTCTAGAATAATCAAAATCAAACTCTTAGAGTTTAGAAACACACAAGAGATTCCACACTGTCACTAGTGTTGAAGCAAAAACTGTGGAGGTACTAAGTGGTGCAAGATGGTTGCACACCCACGTTTAGCAGCAAGCGCCCGATGGTATCTTCACGACTTTATCATTCTCACATATCGCTGGGGGAGGAATTTTGAGACGTAACGTTTTTTATACAATATTGCTCTATTGTTAGCGGGAACCAGTTTTAGCCAAACATGAGCTGTTGGAGAGAAGATTCAGAGACTACAATCCCCAAGCTTCACCCTTCCACCACCATGCTTGGTAGACATTATGAGATAATTCTACTGATGTGCTGCGTTTATTTCACTAAACATCTCTATTTGGTCTCGTTATTCAAGAAACATAAATCTAGAAATCTCATGTTATATACAGAAGGAACTCAAAGCATTGGATGATCTGATCTGTATTACAAAGAGCATGGAAATGACCTTATTGCTCAAAGGGAAAGAAATTGTGTTAACACACATCTGTATCAGAGCAGCTTACCAACTCCGCTCCTCCATATTTAGAGGTACTTAGTTTCCAAACACAGCTTTTCCGTTCTAGCATTACATTTAGTTGATAAATAATACCAGCATGGAATCAGGTTCACTTGAGTTTAGGCAAGTAATGCTGGAACTATTCAAATGAAGTTTTCTGAAAGTTATTCCTTCTGTCCCACTTTCAGAACATAAAACAAATTACAACATTTGACAAACATAACCAGAGTAAATAAAAAAAAACTAAAAACTTTTCAATGATTTCATTAAATGAAGAGAAAAACCTGTCCAAATCAACTTGGCTCAAGTCATGTTCCTCTAAATACTAAAGTCTCTGAGGTCATGATTAAAACAGGACACACCACAACCAATTAACAACAAAAACAGTAATAATTAAACACAAAATACAAAACTTTAAAACAAACAAGTCAAAACAAAAATTAAACACGAACCAAACCTGGACTGGAGCAAAGCTAAAACCCAGTTTTGACTGGGAACAGTAGCCCACTGACACCTGGCCACGCCCACTTCACTTGAAAGGCACAGAAGATGAGGACACACACAGTTTGGGGTCCTCACTCTAATAACTGCTTGTGCTGCCCTTCACATCCCATCAGCCATTTACAATAACAAGCAATGAGTTTGTGACATCGCTCTTCAGCTGTTTAAATTCAAGCACAGTGCAGGTTTGTTAACCTGAACAGCCTGAAAGGTCACTTTGACTAGCCTTTACTTTTACTTTTTTCTCTTTTTTTTTTCTTGTTTTACTTTTTACTTTATTTAGCCATCACAAGTCAGACTTGCTGGTGTGCTTTTGATAATTGTCCAACAGCATAACCAATGTGTTCTTGAACTGAACGGCTGATAGCTGGGCATTTCCCTTCAGGATTTTCTGACAGGAAGCAGAATTCATGCCGTTTCACAGCAGCTGTACAGGTGCTGAAGCAGCAAAGCCTCCCCAGACCACCACTCTGCCACCACCATGTTTGACTTCTGAGCTGATGTTTTTGAAATTTTACATTTGTTTTATAATGTAACAAGAAGCACAGTTTCCAGAATATTCTACATTCACCTTGTCAGTACACAGAATATTTTCCCCAGAATCTTTTGTGCCAGTTTATGGGAAGATGTGAGTTGGGTCTTTGTTTTCTTCATGATCAGCTGTGGTTTTGACCGGGGAACTCTCCTATGGATGTCATTTTTACCCAGTTTGTCTGTAGTTAATGAACTCTGACCTTAAGTGAGTCAATTGATGCACTAAGTGCTTTGGATGTTTTTTCAGGATTTTTTCACCTTCTGGATGAGTTGCTGATGCATTCTGGGAGTAATTTAGGTAGGCAAGGCACTGAGATTTACTAGGGTTTCATATTTTCTCCATGTTTGGGTAAAGTTCCTTCACTTGGGTTTGCTGGAGTCCCAATCATTTTTAAAATATTTTATTTCTTTTTAAGAGATTTTATGATTTTACAATTAGGAAATAGTGGGTTTGGCTAATGAAACTGAACCCAGATTCAAAATGTTTGTTGATCATAGCTAATCTATAATTTAACAAAGGGTCTAAATATTTTTCAAATTAGGGCCAGGTTGGTTTGAATAGCTGTTTTGCTTAATGAAGAAAATCTGATTATCTCTGTTTTTGCATGATACTGTGTGTAAATGAACCAAAAAATCTCTAAAAACAATGCTTTTCCCCAACACTGAGTTATTAATTATTTGTGCAAGGTCGATTTACCTTGCACAAAATATAAATATATTTTTATACAAAAAATAGCCCTATTAATGCAAGTATTTATCTTCATTTACAGCCAAAAGAGACAAGGCAAACAGGAAGACTGGAAAGTGTGAGACAACCTGGAGGAATGACACAAATATAATGTAATTAAGTTTTCTTCCTGATCCGCTGAACAAATGCTCCTTTAAAATTAGAAAACAGTAAATTGCAGAAAACAAACAAACAAATCCAGGTTTCCTCATTTTAAACCTATGCAGTACGGAAGCAAAACTCATAGTTTTTTCTGTCCCCACGTTTTAGCTTGTGCTGGTATTGATTTCAAACTTTAATTTATCCATGGAGGGTTTTTCATACTGTCGTTTGGCACCGCCCTGCTCCACATGCACACATGGGAGCTGTAGTCATCAGTTTTTATGGATTAAAAAATAGCTACTGTGCTCTCTTACAGATGCAGGTCTGTTGGCATCTTACCTTTGGGTGGTTTGAAACTTTAATGCGTAATCACAAGTAAATCCCATGAGGCTGACTGCTTCCTAAAAACCATAAAGCATTATTGCGTCTTTTTCATAATGGAGATAAAAAACACAGTCAGTTGGTGAAAGAACCCAACAAACAACAGAAAGAGGCAAGAAAAGCAGAGAAGTTGGTCATCATTTCAAAAAGTCACAATATCTTTTAATATAAAACACTTTTTTAACATAATGAGGAATCCATCATCAGGACCAATCCACTACTACTTGAGCTCCGCAGCTGGGGAGGAGATCCACCTCGACCGCAGCTGACTTCGGTGGGTCCTCCGAGTGCACACAGAAAAGGATTGAAACATGCATTTTACTACATTGTACAAAGTCATAAGCGAAAAAATGGAGGCTGTATATTTTCCGTCACTGGCAATGAGCCTCCTGCTGCCTTGCAGGATGGATCCGGAGGCAAATGAGGGGCAGTCTCAGTAGTTGGGCATGTACAGAGGTGTCCATTTGTTTCCTGGCACTTAGTGGGGAAAGTGCCTTCTTCTCTTTTAGACCGACAGCTGAAGGAAAAGCGGAAACTTGGTGTAAGGCAGGGTATGACTCAACAGACTTTAGATTTCTTAGATAACACTTGTAGACTTGCTTAATTTTGACAAACAGCATCTAAGTGCGGCTCCTGTGCTCTGAGGTCCACACAGTGTGTTTCTGTAGATCCTGACAGTAACATATAGCCGTCTCTGTCTACGTTCGCTCCCCCACCATGTTGCTGGTAATGATCAGTGAGTGAGGAAGCACAATGTCCACTCAGTCTTTCCCTGCAAAGCAAGCACCATTTTCCTTTGTCTATGATCTTCCAGATTAGTGAGAAGATTTTAGAAGAAAATGAGGAATTTCCTCACTTTTGTCCTTTTTATTCTGACGGCACTTGGATATAGGCATTTCATTCCAAACTTTGTCCCTGTCCCCTCCCTCCCTTTTCTCTTCCAGACACACATTCACACCCACACGGTCACACCACAGAAGCCACAGAGGTGACGGAGGTCACCTTATTGTCTTCTGCCCAAGGCTGCAAGTTCTGCAGGGCGTAGAGGGAGGAGTTATGCAGACAGAGGGGATCTGGCTGCAGCGGTTGGCTCAACGTCTTCTGGAAAGCTTCCTGCTGAAGCTGCAGCATCAGCCGGTTGGCCTGCTGCCTCTCAGCCTCCCTTTCCTCTGCAGTTTGTCTCCTGTAGGAAGGAGGAGACGGACGGTGAGCCGAGAATGCTTTTAAACCAAAATTATGCCTTGTTTTATTAGGCATGTACAGGAAAAAAACATGTTAAATCATTGCATTTTAAGCAGGGTATCAAATCCAGTAATTAATTTGGGCTGGTTAGTTTTTTTTTTTGTTTGTTTGTTTGTTTTTTTTGTAATTTATTTATTTATTTATTTGACTTGCCTAAAACAATAAAATAGGACAAAACCAATATAGACATTTAAATTTGTGCAAACAATTTGGTGACCTTAAAAAATCAGTTCTGAAAAATATTAAAAATAGGATAAAGGAAAACAATGCATGCTGCACATGAATGAACCAATTCATGTGCAGAATATGATTTGGCAAAAAACTAAATCAGACAAAATATAAAATTCACAATAAAAACATTGCAGAAAAAACTAAGATAGAACAGATATTATGAACAAAAAATTATAACAATAAAATATGTTGGCTGCAAATATCTATTTTTTAGGAATTCCTTTTTTTGCTGTTATTTTTGTATTTTTATTTAATAAATAAAAAGTAATGTCTTGACTACACTGTTAAAAAATAGAAAACTATTATACAAAGTGTATTAAAATATCAAAATAACTGCATTATGAAAAGGTAAATTCTAAGAAAAATAATTAATCAGAAAATGTTTTACAGCCAAAATGCTTTAAAGAGAGAACATCTTAATTATATTTCCACGAAAAAGGAACAAAATAATAAATTAAAGTAAAAAATTATTTTCACCATTTCTTTAGTTTTATTTATTTATTTATTTATTTATTTATTTATTTATTTATTTATTTATTTATTTATTTATTTATTGTAAATAAAAAAGAAAAACATGTATTTACAGTAATTGCTCATTCTAAGAAGTCATAAACTAAAGTGCTAAAATCAGGTACTGCTGGAATTTAATTAAAAAAGTAATTCGTAACAAACTTAAGTTTCCTTACAAAATGGCAGAAATGGTAAAGCTTTTACTAACATCAATTTCCTAGAAAGATCATTAATAATATTTTTTCTGATGAGTCTAACGTTATGCAGAGAGCAAGGCTGCAAACAGAAAGGGAAACACATTGCAGGTGAAAAGCTGCTCATCTACAAACTGGTTGCTCCACCTGAATATTTATTCAGCTCCTGCAGGATTAGCTCCAGGCTGATTGACACGAGTCACAAGAGCTCGGGAGGAGCGGTGGGAGGGTGTGCCTCAAGGTGAAAACTTACATCTGCTTTTCCGTTTATTTCAGAGCAACACCAGTAAAGCACATCCTGTACATCCGGTAGGACCATTAGTGGAGGAGCTAATACTGACATGGGGATATTTGAGTTCCTAAATGTACCTCCGTTTCTCCTTGGATGTAGGTGAAATATTGATTTTATTTAGAATCTATATGATTAAAGAACTAACCTTAACATTCAGATCAATCACGTGTTTGAAACATTACTAATTTAGGACTCTGTTCTTGATGTTTGTGCAAATTGTAGCAATAAATCTTCAGAAAGGAGAGTAGTGAACAAAAAAAGCTGCTCAACAGCGAAATCTGAATGGTAGGTAGGAGTCAGGAGCACACCTCTGAACACCCCCTCTTTCACGCACACCAACCTCCATCCATTAGCCACACATTATTGTTAACAGCATTATCATAATCCGATTCCCCGGCTGTTGATTCGATCATCGTCTTGTTACCAGCGTGGTCGTCACGCAAAGACATCCCTCACGCTCATCCGATCAGAAGCAAGACTAACGGGGGGAGCGTGGCATAAATCTCAGCAAAAGTAGGAATCAGAAAAATGAGTTAAGCCAATTCCCCCGTTGCGCTTGTGACATGGCGCTCAGTCAGGATACGCTTTGTTGGTGTTTTATTGTGAGCAGACTCATTTTATTACAACCGGTGGTGTAGACTCAGACTGGATGATGTAATTGTTTGGAGGATTTTCATGTAAAAGCAGTTTTTTTTTTCTTTTTCTGCAGCAAAATACAACAAACTACAGAACCTAACAAAAGTATTTATGCCATTCTAACCTTTTTAGAATAATTTATGTAAAAGCAACAAACTTTAAAATATTTTGTATTGGAATTTTTTTTGACATTCCACCTTAAAATAATGCATAACTATTAAATGGAAAAACTTTTTCTTTTTTTTTTTGCATTTTGCATTCAGGCCCTTTCTCTTTTATAGCACCAAATAAAATTCAAAGCAACCAATTGTCTGTAGACATTGCTTCGTTAGGAAATGGAGTTTGACAGCATCATGCTGTGGGGAAGCTCTCCAAAGTTAAAGGGAAAATGATTAGAGACAGCAGGAGAAGCTAAACATAAAGCCAGAGCTGCAAGGAGCTGGTTTAGAGAAGGTTTGACCAAACTCTAACTGAGAGTTTGTGCCAATACTTACAAATTCATCTTCATAGCAACTCTTTTGAAAAGAAAATTAAAATCAAAAGAAAAACTTGTAGTTTATAAACATGTAAAGCTGCAAAGCCATAAGACACTTGTAAATTGTAATTTCCTCTCTACTATATGAATGAATCTAAGCCACACTTTTTAGATTTTAATTCACAACTCAAATTCATGCTTTATTCATCATTTTCTTTGCATGTCAAAATCAAACATTATGTTGTGTTTCTCTCCCACACAGAATCCCAAAAATATGCAACCAACTTTGTGGTTGTAATATAAGAAAGGAGGTGGTATTAAATTTGTACTGTATCAATAAATTTACTCCAACCTGCAGAAACTTTTTACCTGTTTTCTAACTGCAACGGTTATAAAAAAATAAAGTCATTTAAAAAGCATTAGGGTCATTTAAACATAAAAACCCTTAAGGTAATGACTTAAGGTAATTTAGCTCTCTGTAATTTGCTTTTGAAATATGCGTCCTGCTCCTTTAACAATGGGCAGGGCATTATAATTTAATTTTCTACTCGTTTACCTCCAAATGACTATAAACAACAGTTAGAATGAAGTGAAAAAGCATGTGTGTGTGTATGTGTGTGTGTATGGATTTGGCAGACGGCTCCTCCTGTGAGTGTTTCAGTATTGCTTTGGACAGCAGGTTTCTAAAAGGCCTTTCAGGAGCCTCACCAGTAATTGTGCTTGGTCAAGCGAACCGGCCTCGACAGGCAGCTAAGCTAAGCAGAATAGGTGTTGAGTTTTACAAGCTCTTCAATGCTTCAGCTTCAGGCCATTGTGCTTAAAGTAAGACGTAGGTGAGCAGTTTAAAAAGGAGGTGACATCCAGAGCTGTCAGTTTATGACAGAAGTAAAAGCTGACATCCTTGTCAGGTAAAATGACTTAAATCTCTTTGTTTTGCTTTAAGGGATCCGATTTGAAGTGAGGAAAACAGAAATAAACATCCCTTCCCCTTTCTTCAGTCTTACCGCCATTTTGTCCGCCTGTTCTGAAACCAGGTCTTGACTTGTGCATCTGTCATCTTGAGGGCCTTCGCCAGAGTGGCACGCTCAGCTGACGCCAGGTACTTCTGCCGATGGAAGCGTTTCTCCAGCTCACAGATCTGCACCCGACTGAAGGACGTGCGGGGCTTTTTTCTCTTCGGCGGCGTCCGGTTCTGGTAGGGGTGGCCGATGCGGCGGGTCACCGAGAAGGGTGAGAGGGCGGCTGGAAAATTGGGCAGGAAAAAATAACTTGTTTCACTTGAACAAAATTTAAGATATAAATTATGTTTTACAGTTTTTTTGAAGACTCTCATCGACACAACACAGAAAATGCAAAACATAGATGAATAAGCAGCATTGATATTAAACACAGCACTTTAAAAGAGATCTGATTTGATAAAATATGATTATTTAATTGTTGGGGGAGACTCACCTGGGCAAGCCCCCTTTGGAAAAGGATAGTCTGCCAGAAGACCATTGCTGTCTCGCAGGTGAGCGAGTTCTGGGTAATAGCATTTTGCTAATGTCTCCACCGTGCTCCAGACAGGGACCCTGCCGATGTCTCCCTTGGGGAGAGGACAGAGGGACCCGGCAGCCTCCAGCCCCCCTGTGGCCTCCCCAGCTCGGCTCTCCTCTGCCTCCTCCCCTAAAGGAAAGGGAGACACAGTCAGGTCCCACATCTGGAGTACAGCAGCAGCAGCAGCAGTCGGGCTGGCACCGACCCATAGCAGCTAATCATATGAAGAGGGCCTGAATGATGAACAGACTCTATTTTAATGACATTTACTGCTGCTCTCTTAAAGTTGGTCATTTTTACCACAAAATGAGATATGGCTCATTCAGAGAAAATGAGAGCAGACTTGCAGGGTTATAAAGATAAATTAAGCACAAACAGGCCATCCAGAGAAAGTTTGAATGAGCTGGAACGTAAAAACAAAGAAGCTAGGAGCAAATTCTGTTAAAACAAAGCACAATCAGGCTTAAACAAAATGGATATTTGCACAAAAAGTATTTAATTCTGTCACTAAACCTTTAAAATGTTACATCTGTCAAGTGAAATGGTTTGCATGTAGACACTAATTTTCTCTGCACAATGCTTTCGATATCTGTTATGTGGCTAACTACTCAGGGCGCCATTCTGACAAGGATGACAGAAAAAAAAAAGAAAAACACTTTCTCAGTTACACCCAAAATGACAAATTGCTTTTTTGCATGTCTGGTAAATGATGGATGGATTCCCCTCTGAGGTTAGCAAGGTGAAAGCTTAAGAATGCATCGCTGTGGACTGCAGCTATTCAGCATAGCACTAATTAAAGGGATGTTTTATTCTTTTTGTTTTTAAGAGTTCTTGACTATTGTTGTTATAACTTGATAGTATATAAATAAACCGAATTCACTTCAAAATCTAAAATATTCTGACTAATTAAACCTGAACTGGATCATTTGAAATATAATTTGAAATTCATAAAACCTTTCCTCTGATTGGTTTGTAAAAGCACACAAAAAGCATTTGGACTACTCTCAATTAAAAGAAGCATAAAATCCACTATCGGTTAAATCCGACTTGTTCAGGGCTGAGCTAAAGCTAAAATGCACACAGTTTGTGTTTTCCGAACCTCACATGCAGGGTATTAGTGACAACTTATCCTCTGCATCATAAAATATCTATGAATCCTGTCTATTTTGTCAGCCGTGGGTAAACAGGTGATCAATAAATGTAATGAGATCGTCGGCCATAGATCCACTCTGCAGCCCACATTCTCCTTCTGAAGCTGAATGGAAATCAAATGCTAAAAAAAAAGAGAAAAGAAAAAAATAAAACAAGCAGTGCGTGTTTGTGTCGTTCTTCCCCAGCAAGCTGTTTTCCTGCTGTCTTACAGGCTGTTTATTTGTGTTTGTTTTGTCAGAGAAGCTCACTAGGAGCCAAAATGAATATGAAAACATCTGCATAGGTGTCCCCCCCGGGGCTGCTGCTATCAGAGTTTCAGCAAGCTGAAAATTCATTTGCCCGCACACACGATGACAATTTGGATGGGAAATGGAACACGAAGCTATTATCCGTGCTGCAGTCATTTCCAAGGAGCTGCGCGAGTCCCCTGATGGCGCTGAACACGATTGGCAAATTGAGGCGCACACGAGCAAATGATTTGTAAAGAACAGATGAGCAACTAGATTCTGCTGTAACAGTGGGTCACATAAAGTTTACATCGGCGCTCTGTGAATTAGCAGCACACATTTAGAGTCTGACACAGAAAGCAGGCCTAACCCTGACCTCTCCGTTTTCTCCTCTTATTGTTATTTTTAATCTTCTGTGATATTTTTATTGGATCATAATACAACTTAACATTATGTGTTCACTTTGATAATCGCTCAATAACAATAAAACGGCAATTGCACCCAACTGATGCACCTTTTGGGACATGGATAACCCTCTCTGGTATTTAATCAAGACTTTACACAAACAAAAACGCGGTTTTATTTCTATAACTTCACTATAAGTGGACTGCAACACCTTTATAGCCATTATCCTTGATTTTTAGAGAAATTGTTGCTTAAATCAGCTTGGAGCCTTACAGGTCACGGAGGGAGAATACGGAGGAGGCCTGTTGTTGCTCCCAGCAGCAGGTCTGGCCAAATAATCCTACATTAGGAGGCTATTTCAGGCCATCTGTGGCCTAACTAATGGGCCAGGCACATACGAGCACGTTCAGAGGCAACCAAACGAGCTACAGGCTCTTTTGGAGATGCCGACTGCAGCAAGGCATTGCCTTACAGTCTCTGAAATGCAGCTGAACTTGTATCACACATGTGCTGCTGTAATGCATGAGCCAGCTGTAAAAGCTTTCATGACCTAAGGTTGTAGAAACTGTGCAGAATACAAGGAAATGGCAGAAAAATGATAAGTTTTATAGTATATAGCCAAAATTGCCAAAGCACAATTCAATTGTTTGTAGAATATGAGCATATTTTGTGACATTTTCTTGAGAATATTAGGTATTTGAATTTTTATATTTACAGTGGTAAAAAAAATACCATAAATAACATTGTATTATATTATTCAAGGAGCTGCTTTATTTAATGATAAAAAATTATTATAATAAAATAACAGTGTTAGTAATTTTATTTCATAATTAACAATTTAATAGTGTTGACATAGAAATGTGTAGTAAGTTTAACAGCCTGTGTGGTGTGGATCCTTCATGGGGTCACATGAAACTCTTCCAACATAAAAGGAAAAGCAAATAAAAGCAGGAATTCTACAAAATAATTGGACTTTTACTCCTTCTTTATTAGATGAAGAAGCGAAAAAGAAGAATGAAACGGGTGGAAATACAAAATCTTTTTCCTGGGTAACACAATTTAGCATACGCATTATCGAAAAAATAAAATGCCACCGTGGAGAATATGTTTCCCATAATAAAACCACTTATACTTAATAACACTTCTCAGTGACAGCGCCTCCCTTCCCCACTGCGGATATTACCTCCGCAGCAATCTAATAAATATATCCGCGAAGGATTCTAAGGGGGGATATTGAAATATAACGTGAACATACATTGCTATTTATTACACAACACGGGACAAAAAGGAGAGGACTCTGTTTTCCGTCACCCTGAAATAAAAACAAGCAGCGCGGGGAGGAGTTCCGCTGCTCTCAGACACAACATTTACTGCAGAGAGAAAAGACTCTAATTATGCTTTATTGCTGCTGGGTGAATTATGGAGCTGCTCATCTGTATCATGACACTGAAATGCGTCAACAATCCACATTATTGATGCATGATAATCATGATCAGCTTTACTCTTATTATTGGCGGAAGTGTAAATGCTGAAATTGGTCATTCATTACCTGGATTACTTAGATTTTGCTCGGATTTATTAATTTAAATAAGTCGTGCTCAGATTCGACTGTAAACTATATTTCATCTAACACATTGTTTACATTAACTATTTATTTATTACATATTTAGTTGGTTGTTTTAACGTGTTTTAACGTTTGAGATTATAACTCCATACTGAACAACTTAATATCGAACGTATCGCTCTTGCTTCTTTTATTAATATTTAATTTCACGTTTTAATTTTGCTTATTAAAACAATTAACTAATTTAAATTATATATATATATATATATATATATATATATATATATATATATATATATAATAATTTATTTATTCACATTCTTTGTTATGATAATCTGAGCGGTATTCCCCCCACCCCCACCCACCCACCAAATTTAGAAAATGAAAAAGTAAACCTAAAACTTTAAACTGTATAATCTATTTTAACAAGATATTATCACACATCAACAGGGATTGGTTACGGGATGAATTTATCATTTTTATGCAAAATAAACCTAAAATATGATATAAATCAGCTCTGAGTGATTGGGTATTAGATTATGACTCTCAGTCCGTTTTGCAGATTGAGACTCATAACGTCCCGTATACATCTTCATTTTTTTTTTTATTATTTTTTTAGCGCCTGTCTGGTTTTGCGTTGGCCTCCGTGATGAATGGTGGTGAATTTCTGGCCCATATTACGTGAAAAACGAGAGTCTGCGGCGCAGTTTACCGGGTTTTGTTTACATCCGCGCTAAACGAGCTCCAATGAACGCCAGAGTTACACAGCCCGAAAGCCTTTTGGCAAAACGTTGAGCTGATTTGAGCTGCACTGGAGGGCATTTTTCCTCCTCTGGTTTCATCCTGGAGAGGCGAGGAGGAGAAAAAACGAAACGGGGAGAAACATTCAAACTTGCTAGGAGGAGAGATGATTTATAGGTTTTTATAGAAACAGGACAAATCTGGAGTGTTTCTGCGTCCTGATGAGAGGAAGAGCCACGCAGGCTCTCCTGCTGCGGATCTTTGGCTGATCAATACAGAGGGACGAATATAAGCAGCAAAATAATTACACAAAGCCGAGAGAAGTTAAACGAAGGGCCCTCTGTGACTATGAGTAAAATTGATAAGTCTATTTACACTGTATCTTTTTGCAGATGACATATTGTCCACTAGTATTGAATAATTAATTAAGCAGAAGGAGCAGAAATATGAATATTTAATGCGTGGCGAGGATGACGCGCAAGAGCATTTCCAGTAAGTTTACCATTTTTAATCTTAAATCTAAGCGCTCATTGAAAAAGTAAAACTCTGAATCAAAGTATTAAAACGTTTATTTTGGGATTAGCCCGTTTATAGAATAATCAGCAGTCACATAATCTTTAAATGTAGATCTGCTTGTTTTTTATAACTCAGTTTATTATTTAACAAACTTAATTACGTGTTAATGCTGCAATTGCAATATTAAAAACTATAAAAGCAAAAGTCTTTGGAAATTCCACTCAAAAGGCAAATAAGGAATCAGTTAATTTTCTATTTTATTTTTAAACATCTGTGTATGTGGGTCACGTATAAAAATATATTAAACCATATGCAATAGATAATGAGACTAAGAGAAACTGATAAAATGTCACCAAAAATAGTCAATTTTCGTTTTTAAAATAAGAAAGTAGGTTTTGTTTTAATTAGTAAAATGTTACGATTACTTTTATTATTTGTGTTTCTATTAAACAAATAAATTATGAGTAGAAATCACGAAGCTCATACAGTTAATTGCAACATTTGGGTTATTATTCTGTCAAAAAAAAATATAATTTTAAGCAGTAGCGAAATAAGCATAATGCGTTTAATTTTTAAGCAGAATAACTGGAGTTCAATCCTGAACTCATTTCAATTTTATTTTATTTCAATAATAATAATAATAATAATAATAATAATAATAATAATAATAATAATAATAATGACATTTCTGTGACACATTCTTTTCTCCATTGTCTCAAAGAGGAAGAAAAAAATCATTCATTCTTCATAAAAAATGCGGGGAGCGTCGTTATCCGTCATCCGCTGTAAACGGAGAGTGATTGTCCAATACTGATTCATCAGCACGTCTGTGTCAATTTCAGCTCTCGTTCATCAGGCTGCCCTTCCAGCATGATAAAAGTGACTCTGTGAGCGCCTATATGATTCGTTACAGATTACAACCTAAAGATTAAAACATATCTCCGCTTTGCCTGCACAATCCATCCCTCATTTTCTCTTTGTACCATTTAGAGACTAAATTGTGTGAATTTGATTTTATAGTAAAGTAAATCCATCTGAAAAAAAAGAAAACAGGTGATTTTTTTTTTTTTTTTTTTTACCTGTTAGTCTGTCCTTGGCAAACCTCCTACTGCTCTCCATCCATGGGAAGGTGAAGTTGGCCGGGTTGCCCATCCCCATGCCAGGCACAGCGGGGATTCCGGGGGGCGGATGCGGCGCGGCAGCCGCCGACGGTGGAGGCGGAGGCGGCATCGGTCTGTGGGCCGGCACCCGGATCACCCCGCCCGAGTTCCCGGAGTTCACGTTTACG
This sequence comes from Poecilia formosa, assembly GCF_000485575.1. Lineage (NCBI taxonomy): Eukaryota > Metazoa > Chordata > Actinopteri > Cyprinodontiformes > Poeciliidae > Poecilia > Poecilia formosa. Next base: position 426,271 of record NW_006799978.1, on the reverse strand, counting down.
TTCATGTTCATGTTCATGCTGACGTTCATGTTCATGTTGACGTTGTAGGAGCAGGCCGGGTTGTAGACGCTGTTGTAGCCGTTGCTGTAGACGTTGGGGGCCAGCGCGTAATCCGGGTCGCCGGTCCGGTTGGGCAACATGCAGCCGCTGGACTGGTCCGAGCTGTTGAGGATTTGGTCGATTCCGAAGCTGATGGGCTCATGCTGCTGCTGGTGCGTCTGGTTCACCTCCTCGATCCCAGTGTGCTCCATAGTTTATTTCAGTGATGGTCTCACTATTTTAGATTTGTAGTATTTTCGAGTCTGGGGAAATTAAGCACTCGCTCTTACAAGACTGTTCTGTTGAATTTAAGCATCAACTCCCAGGAAACCAATAACGCGTCCGGTGCTATCCAAAATCATGCCATTATTTCTGTCCAGCATTGGGATCGGGTGTTTCCTAAATTAAATGCCAATCCGTCTGGCGTAGCCTATCCATCTTTAACAGAGCCCTCTTTCCAAGTGAATTAGCAACGAGGAGCTGATCAACGAGGAAAACCCGTCGACGATGCGTGTGGTTTATCCAAAGAAGTTTACTCACTGACCAAAATCCGTGAATCTGAAATGAAGCAGCTCTCTGGAGAGACTTGATGCGCTTTGTTCGCCTACTATCGCAGAGGCAATCCATACGCAGGAAACATGGCACAATAACCGAGCTCCTCGGATCAAAAACAAAGCAAGAAAAACCGGGACAAACCCGAGCAAGCGGGGCGAAAAAAGGAAAAACAACAACAACAATAATAAAGCGCTGACCTCGCAGGCTCGGATATTAATTGGAGGTGAGCGCTGAAAGAGGGCTCTGTTGTGCTGAATGGCGAAGTGCACTTGCAAGCGTTTCAGCAGGTGAGCCTGCCCTCTGCGTAACAGCGTAAAAAGCAGCCATTCGGTCCTCCAGCCAGCCAGCCCTCCTTCTCATCCCTCATTCTCCCCTCCTCCCTCCATCAGGACAGTTGTTTTGCTCGGATGTCTTAAAGAGGCCGCAGCATATGTTGTGCACAGCTTTTCTGGTGTTTTAGGATTTGTGCGTTTTAATCCAACAGTAGTGCGCTTTTAAATTGAAACTAAAGATGCAACAATCAATCGGAAGGAGCTCTCGATTAAGCGGGTCAAGCATAGATTTCTTTACAATAAATGACTCACACAATGTTTTTTATTATAAATGTATCATCTAAAAGCATGCTTATTTACTTATTGAACATTGGATAAAGGTCCAGGGACTATTTGATTCAAACCTTCTACCGTTATCACAGCGCATTTTATGCACCATGAAAAAAACCAATTCTGATTCCAGCCCAAACTAAAACCGGAAGTAGGTATGGACTATGACATTTCTGACTGATGCATCTATAATGAAAACTGTTCTGGAATAAAATGTTTTGAAACATCCATTTTTTTTTACTTGTAACTGTAAGTTAAATAGTCATAAAAGATTATAAATAAACAAACACATAAATAAACATAATCCTTCAAATAAAACTTAAAATAAATAATCATTTAAAAATGGCTAAAAATCTTAATTTAATAGTTTAATTGTTTATTACAGTTTACAGTAACAATCACATCCAACCAACTGTCTTAACTGGAGCACTGTAAGCCCCGCCCTTTGATTTTGATGGATAGGCCTCACTTGTCAAAATTTTTGCTCTTCTGCAGCATGGTCATTGCTGGAGCTCCATACTCACTTTCGCAACAAAAAAACAAACTAATACATCAAACCAACAAATTCACTTTTTTTTCATGAATATCAGATAGTATTATATTTTTATCCAATTAGGATCATTGATCTGTAAGGTTTCATTCACAAGTTTTTGGGCCAAAGACTAAAGGGTGCAGAGGGAGCCCATCTTCTATTTGGACTCTTGAGAAGGCGTCTGCTGTTGAATTTGTTTGGGAACTTCCCAGCAGAGGATATTAAGTTCATGATGCTCTTATTTACTGGTCCTCATTGCTCGTGCAATTAAAAGGAAAACACATGAACCATCAAAGCTGGTCAAAAAAACAAACACCAACAAAAAATATCAAATGGCCAACAAGACTAAAAGGGCATTATATCATACCCAGATCCGAAGTGTTGAACGTTTGCATCGATGCATTTTGCAGAATGCGTGCGCTTCAATGGACAGCGAGCAGATTTATGCGCGTGAGGCCGGTTGAAGCAATAATTTGTTGCACTTTGAAGGAGAATGAAGCCATAAATTAGATGATGTCGGGAAGTGCGCAGCGCATATACGCCTGGTTAAAAGGCACTGATGGGACCATTTCACCCCAAAGTAATGAAATGTAAACCCGGTAAAAGATAGATAGATAGATAGATAGATAGATAGATAGATAGATAGATAGATAGATAGAT
>NW_006799978.1:416354-423795 GCF_000485575.1 Poecilia formosa | reverse complement strand
AGATAGATAGATAGATAGATAGATAGATAGATAGATAGATAGATAGATAGATAGATAGATAGATAGATAGATAGATAGATAGATAGATAGATAGATTCTGCTGTGAAATGTGGCGCATCTGATTTGCACAAATTATTTAACCTTTCTCCGCCCGAAGCGACGACGTTGATCGCCGGGGTCTCAATTCAATAAAGATGAAAAATGGTTCATAATAAAAGCGCGACACGGGGAAAAACGGATTTAATATATCACCGTTTTATTACGCACTTATTTCACTTTCCGTGCGAATAAAGATATCTCTCAACTGCACAAGGTGGCTAGAGGGAAGCATAAAAATCAATTGCGTGAATGCGGGGCCATATCAATAACGCGGTGCGCAGACGATGAACGGGCGCGAAGGAAAACACCGCTGCAGTTCGGCCTGTTTATGTTTGCGCGTCACTGGGAAATGAATTGAACAGGGAGGAGAGGATGCAACGAGCCTCAGATCAGCTTACCGACGAGGTAATTGGCCGTTTATGCAAAACCAGGAGGATCTATGGGCAGGAGGAGGGAAAATAATGTTGAATAGACTGTTTGGGGTGTAAGACATCTCTCTCTTTCTGTGCATGTGTGATGCAGCTGCAGAAATGTGACGTCTGGCTGAGCATTGTGTAGCTCCCAAATATTGGAGCTGGGCTTCCCGATAGCAGCCCTTTCAACTGAATCAGTCAAAAACGACCAGAAATAAGGCGCCTCCACAGTCCTTCTGAATTGAACTTTATACAGTTTTGTTAGAATATTTCGTGCTTTTCTGATTAAACCAGACTATTCATCTCAAAGACCAGCCGGCCCAAAGAATAAGCGAACCAACAGCGGGTCCTAGAGAGCAAAGAAAAACACGCAAACATTAAAGATATGAATTTTTTTAATTCATTAACATTGACTGTTCTTTGACAAAACAAAAACTAAAATAAATAAATAAATAAATAAATAAATAAATAAATAAATAAATAAATAAATAAATAAATAGAGATACATTCTTATTCTCAAATGGCCCAAATTATAATTTGGGCCATTTGAAATATAATCAAATTGTATTATGATCAAAGCTCATGTTTGTTAGATAAGTAAAATGTCTTTGCAATGGTTACATTCCAGCAAAATTTATAATCAACTATCACTTAGAGAAAATCAGATGTCATACAAATGAACTTTATTCATTGTGGCCTTGTTCAATGTTTACCTATCGTCAGATGTAACAAGTTCAGTATTGCTATAGTTATTAATAATTTATTTATTTAATATAATTTCTTGAAATATTTCATTTATCTCTCCATTGCAAACATAAAGTATCCCAAAGTTTTATTAGACTGATATAATGTTGTATCTTCAGCAAATTAAGTTAATTTTGAATCTACAAAACATATACCATGTATATATTGTATAAAAGTTTTAGAACCGATATGGAACTTGTGGTAAAACACAGGTTACATTCTTTCTCTGAACATATTGATGTTTGTTATTAAGGTAGCAAACATCAATATGAATGTAATGTCTGAGCAGTGAGTTTAACATTGTTTTTTTAAATCTTCAGCTAGCTACATTACTCCCATTCAGGTGGACCTGCTAGCTTTAAAACCATACTGGCAATTAATCAATAAACATATTTTATTCTATTAAAATAGCTAAGGTTTAGCATAACCTTTCATGCTAAGATGGAAAACTAATATCACAAAATTCCATTTGTTTCTTAAAAATGAGTTCACGATTTTATGTAACATTCAAATATTCATAATCATTTGAATAACATTTAAATTTTCAAATTAACAGATTGACAAATGTAGTAATTATAAACATGCAACAAATATATTATGCTTACTATAACTACAAGCAAATCTTAATGAATAATTTCCAACTTTCTATGATACATGAGACTAATAATGCTTCCTCCTCAATTCATTTAGATCTGCTGTGTTCTTTATTACAAGTGTTATTGGTTTGCTAAGGCGAGGCGGCAATGGCTACACCTATTTGAAATATTATCAATATTATATTCATATTTTGCATTATTAATTACTCAAAGAGGAAAGGTCAAGCTTTGATAAATTGTATGTTTTTTTTTTCCTATTTTGGATTATAATTTTAATACTTAAAAACATAACATTGCAGATTAAAAACAATTCAAAGAAGACTGTGGAAATTTCAGTTTCCACAACAGCAACTAAACCAGATAAAACACAAGAAGTAGGCCCCCTATTAGATTCTTCTTCAGCCCCCATTAAAGCTTGGACAGGCTCTGTTGATAAGCCCATATGTTTATGTGAAATATTCATTTGAAGAATAAAAAAGTTCTTATATAAGCAATTTTATGAGTCAGTTCTTCATTTGGTGTTTGTCTATTTGCACGCTGAGCACAGCTGTAAAACCTGTAACCATCAGGAGCAATATCACAGATCTCTTTATTGAGACTGACAAGCCGATCCGTCCTCATCAGGACACCAAGTGTCTCTTTTCATTATTCTCACCAGTTCAGGCTGTTGGCCGTGATTAGCTCCCGTGTCTGCTGTTGGAGGGAAGCACCAGGGGATGACAGAGATTTGTTTTAAAGTTATCTCATTTCTAATGTGCAGTCTGGGACTCTTTCTGGATGTGTGTGAATGTGTTTGTATTGATTGGGGTATTTTGGGATTGTGATGAAAGGATTTTATTCAATAATTTTAAAAGCACCAGAACACACATATTTTTAAGGACACATCTTAGAAAATAATTTATATTAGCTCTGTTTATAGCTGTTTCCACATACCAGGGCCGGCCTTAGGTACAACTGAAGTTTGCGGTGGCTTAGGGCCCTTGAATTCACACAGAATAAATTTACCAGAAGCAGGAAAACACTCATATGTTATCAGGGTTATAATTTATAGCTGATTTGATCAAATATTTAATCCACTCTGTCAGAGCCTGTAAACACAGCAAATTGTTTCTGAGAATGCAACAACAACTTGGCCTTTTGTTCCAGATACAGGCTGTCTCTTAGCACATCATGATGTAACATATTGCATTTTTCCTCATCTTTTTTCTTTTTTTTTTACAAATTAGGCTTCAGATTCTGGAAATGGTTTAAGTGAAATAGAAAAAATAAATTACATTTCACTATAACATTAAAGTGATGTTGAGCCAAACACCTGCCACACTGTGTCAATGTCTAAAAATAAAATGAACAGGATCCTAAATGTAATAGAATTCACTTTTTACTTTCAGTGCATGGCTGAAATGAATGATTACTCAGTCAGATGTTTTTAAACAAATAACCTACATGAAACTTTAAAGAACAGCATTTAGCATTAAATAATAACTAAATAAATATAAAACAACACTGCTTTTTTTATTAGCATTTTATCCCATGTCACTGGCAGTAAATGCATTCTGTTAGTCCTAATTCTTCAGTGACTTACTATAAGAGCTGCAAAACAAGTTGTTTTCAATGCAGAATTCAAAAATGGTATCAACAAAAAACGGTGTGATAGGACCAGAGGGAAGCCTTTACTTGGTAATCATCTAAGGATGTAGGTCACATCTTTAGATGTGACCTACATCTAAGGAACCACTGGACCTCAACAACATCACACTAATTATGGAAAACTCTCCAAATATAAAAGCCCAAACTCCATCCACAGATTATTTAGTGGAGTTTTAACATCATGGTTAAAACTCCACTAAATAATCCATAAACATGAAGGGGCCTTGTGTTACTTTATTTGTTAAAAAGCTCCTTACGTTTTGAGGGTTTTGTATTATTTTAGAGCATCCAGTGGCTGATATTTGAAATAAAACATGATGCAGAGCAGGACTGTTGCTGCAATTTTACTAATGCAATAAAAGCTAGTAGCCAATTAAGATATACCTCCCCACCACCACATTTTGTTCAGGCTCGTGCACAGCCGCGCGTGCACTCCCCCTCTCTCTTAAAATGAAAGCCCCTTGCTGACTTTGCCCAAAGGCGTTGTCTATGGTTGCCGGCTGTGCGTGATGAATCGTTATCTCCAGGCGATGCTGCTCGCCTGGGTAATAAAGTACCAGCAAAGCGGAGACAAAAGGAATTTGTCACAGTTGCGCCCCCTCTTCTTCACCCCCGATATATTAGTGACCTACCGGCAGATTTAGCTTTCATTTGGTTTATTTTGGAGGGCTGGGGTGAGCGGGGAGGGGTGTGCACACCAAATTAAAATGAACGAAGCAAAAGGACAAAGTTATGCAAACCTATATACGCCGGGCTGAGGCTTTTGGAAGAGGTCAATTTATTGTTATTTTAAATTAACGCCGCCTGCCGGGCCTAAACAAATATGTGCGTCTAAAAATAACCACATTGTTCATTTCCAGGTGACCTTGCTGCGGTATTTTTCTGCAGTATGCAATACTTTGCGCATGGGTCGCAAAGAAAGCAGCTTTTGGACTTAGCAGATCACCGAAAAGCAACTGAGTAACAGGCTTTTCAGTCAGTCTGTGCGAATGAGTCAACGTAAAGCTGATATGTTTATTCAACAGAAAGGCAGTATCAAATTAAGCCAATAAGTTTTTTATAGTTTGCATTCAGTATATAGTCAGGTCGAGTCGTGTAGCACACTTGAGGGACAAAAAGTATTTTACTTGATGTATATCCAAATAAACTCTTCCTTAAATACATATACATGTTGTGTTTATGATAATATAAGTCATAATATATGACAGTAAAAATTATGAAAATGCATTTGTGAAATCTGTTTATTTAAATTTTATTTTAGAAAACTTTATTAATTAAATACAAAAGTATGTCTGGTTCATGAAGCATTAACATTGTAATAATGTATATATTTCTGAAAGAACTTGTTTAATATGCTAATAAATACTGTTCTAGTAATTGTTTAATTAAATTAGGCAGCAACTATGAAAACATTTTTTTTGCATTGTGTTATATTTACTTTTAAACATTTTTGGTCCCTCAAGACACTTATTATGTGAAGAAAAGATGTTTAGAAAATCTGTTTTCCAAAGAAGATTTTTCTCTTACTAAGGTTACATCATCAAACTGGAAAACTTGACTTAAAATTGTAGAAATTTGAGTTGCTTACAGACAATTTATTCAACATAAAAATTAAAGCAGGCCTGTAGATAAGAATCTGGGAATTTAGAAGAGAAAGATTTAAAGTCACCTGCAGGAAAACCTGATAAATGCTACATCAGACAACTGGAGTAGGGACGTCCTGTTAATGGATGTCCACTTGCTAAGTTGTCCAATAACACACTCATTTAAATTGACAGCTGAAATGATCCCAGACTTGGAAAGGAGGGGGGTGGAGGGGGTTTGCCTCTGCAGTCCAGGATGTCAGAGATTACTGTGATGGGGGCTGTCATCTTCTCCTCTCCCCGGTGCTGTTGGACTCTGCTGCTGAACTTCAGAGCAGACACAACCTGAAACAAGCAGCCTGTAAAGCCCGAGAGGCTGCTTTGTGACAAAAAATGACGCTGATTAAAATCAGGACTTCTTTGTTAGCTTAACATCCTTTCTGGATGAGTCACACAGTTCTTAATCTTCTCCTCTGAGACATTTGTCAAAAATGTGGATTTTGATGTGATTGCAAATAACCTCTTTAGACAACTAGAATTCCTTCATTTTTTGTCTATAACGTTTCACATGTAAATTTTTATTTGCAGAGATGTACTTGCATTGAAAAATATATTTTTTGAGGTAAAATAATTTTTTTTCTGGCATCAGTTTCAATCAGATTTTTTCAAAGTTGCTTGAAAATCTCACTTTCTTTGTTCAGGATTGTGGGGGAAAGAAACCGAATGATCTGTCAGCCTGGAATGATTCATTTATGATCATTTCATTGAAATTCTGAAGCAAAATCAGTTCCTGTCTAAACAGAAGCTTGGAGGGAACTGTGCTGTCAGACAGTAATGCTTTGACCTACATAAAGACATTCAAACACAGTGGAAAAAAGCAAACAAAATGTATTCTCATTTCCAAATATGTATAAACACAACATCTTTTCTTGCATGTGGAATGGGAGGACAACAGTTTAATTTCTAAAGAGAGCAAGCTAAAACTAAAATTACTTCTGTGCTAAGACAGGACAATTAGATTGTTGCTCCTCAGCTCAACAAGCCCCAATGCCAAAAACATGAATTAAATACAAACATTTAAGGAAATAAAGAGTGTGTGAGGTTTTGGAGGGTTTATGCATGGGACTAAACCCTCAAAACTAATCTGATCAAACAAAAACACTTTAATGAGTTCCAAGCACAAATGTGTTACAGTAAAACTATCCAAATGGTTTGTCTCTAAGTTTACATTAACCTGGGGAAATATCATAAAGTAACAGAGATGCATTTTCTCTTGAAAATGTACTACTTATTAGAGATCTCAGTTTTAAATTAACTTAAACTGGAATTTATATTCATTGTGTCTCACCAGAAAATCCAGAAACACAAGAAAAGCAAATTATTTAATACAGGCAATGAACCATTTCTGCCATAATAACAAAACAAAACCATTCGAGGCTAAATTGTGACCAGGTTGTTCATGTTGCTGCAAGTGGAGCCTCTCAGCGTTCAGAGCACTCAGGAAGAAGGACCAATTTGAGCATGCAGAGCCGCCAGTGTCCTGCAACAAATTATGAAAGCCATCAAGAAGCGCCGTGCGCCGCGGAACCCTTTTTATTGTGAGTGTAGAATTACATTATTCTGCTTTCGGAGGGTTCAGTCCTTGACTCTTCGCCTCCCTCAGGGGAAAACCTGGCGCCTCCTGCCCCTATCAGACGACTCGAAACGGGAGAGAGGAGTGGAGGAGGTGGAGGAGGTGGGGGGAGCAAAAACTGTGGAAAAAGGAGCAGGACGCGCCGAAATGCAGCTTTGGAACTAAAGAATGGATGGAGGATTTTCTAAACGTTACAGAACGGTAAAATATATCACTTTATTATTATTATTATTATTATTATTATTATTATTATTATTATTATTATTATAGAAGAATCAGCAGAGGCAATATCAAAGCCATCATTTCAAGCAGACGTCTGATTTCTCCACTTTTTCCTCGTTTCCTTTAAATGCAAACCGTTTCATTTCGCTCTTCTCGCCTGTTTGCCTCGGATAAACCTATCGATTAGACATCAGTTAGATTCCAAGCCGGGGCTTTATTGAGTAAGTTGGTGAGCCTTAAAGTGAATTACAGGAACTGCTCTGCCCCTCCGGTGAACTATTTAGGTGAATCTAATTTACTTTGATAAAGACCATCTATTTTATTTACTCTGATAGCCATTTTCATCGCAGGTTTGTTCTGGGTGTGAGGAAAGAGCTGGGGTGAGACGTGGCAATTTAAGTTGTTTTTGATAAAATTCATTATTATTATTATTATTATTATTATTATTATTATTATTATTATTATTATTATTATTATTATTATTATTATTATTATTTCTAATAT
>NW_006799978.1:391021-416344 GCF_000485575.1 Poecilia formosa | reverse complement strand
ATCTTTTTTGCTGTTTTTGCAGGTGATCTCCAGCAGCATACAGCACAGCAGCTGACAGAATTTATTTCTTACCAGCAACTTCCTGTTTCTGTTTAGGAAAAAAAAAAAAAAAAAAAAGAAAAAAAAAAAAAAAAAAAGGGGGTTTTAATTTCTCATACTTCCAACAAGTAATTAATGACATATTTCCAATTATAAAGGAAAGGAGTGTTTGATTTTATGTACAGCTGTAGGCTACATGAGGAGAAAATTTCAAAATTTAAACAAATATTTCAAAACTACATACATGTGTTGATCAGAACTGAATGAGTTACGATAAAATCTTTTTATCTGTATTTCATAAAATTTTTTCATTCCACTTTTGATGACTTTGTCGTCAAAATCATCAAATTATGTATAATTTCGCCATATTTACATATGTATTGATATATAAATGGGGTTTTCTCCTATGTATACCTTTTCAGCATGGACTTTTAATTTTCTGTCATTCTTTTTTGTTTAACAACATTCTCTTCAAAAATAGTTACAAATTTTCCTCCCCAGGTTTAGTTCATCATCTACTGCATCCCTGATCCTCCGTCTGAAGCCCCTCTATGTACACATGTGCCGTATTTAAGTGTAATTGGCCGTATCATTGGCTTTTGTCTTGTTTACAAAGCGGACAACAGGAGCTGTAATTTAATTTCCTCCACCGCACTGAAGCGCCACCAGCCGCCTGTCAGGCCGAGCACAGTCTCTCTTTCCCCGAGCAGAGGGCAGGAGAGGCCCCGGGGCCATTCTGGAGAGGGAGGAGGACAGGGGAGAAGAGGGGAAGGGAGGTGGAGGGTGGAGGGCGACATCTGCCTCCAAATAAAAGTCAATATGAATGATATGTTGAGAAAGAATGGAGTACAGCTTCAGAGAAATGGGCTTTTTATGATGCACGCAAAATTAGCAACTTTAAATTACTCAATAAGCTTTTATGTCAGTTCTCTTCTGCGTGCAATTTGTTAAGCCAAAAAAATTCAAGTACCATATTATGTTTTATTTAGTTGCTTCTAAACTTTTATGTTTTGCATCATTAGATTTCACTCAAAATGGAAAAATTGTCTACAAAATAGGTACTTTGGTTTTCAGGTGTGTTAGTGCAGCTTTTGCTCATCTATGTGTGAGGAATCATTGATTTTACAACAAGCCTGGGAAAAATAAAGCAAAATGTCTTTTATTTTTTAAAGAATAATGTGTTTCTGATAATCGCTTTATGTCCCTAATGGTGATAATCTACAGATCCATTAACGCCACAGATGTTACAACAAAAAGAACAGTGTGGTAGCCACTCAGCATGATGATTTTTATTACATCCATGATTAACAAATATATGTAACACTGGGGTATTTTTGCTCCCCAAAAGTATATGTTGCCCCAGAAAGAATAATATTTTCTTAGCTAGAATTATAGTTTCAAAAGAGAAATTGTTCCACAAGCATAAAGAAAACCAAAAGCCCAACTTAATATTCAACGATCAAATTCTTTGATTGGTGTTTTTAATTTCTTGACTAATTTTCATTCAGTGTTTGTTTATGTTAAAAAAATGAAAAGAGTTTAAAAGGCTAAATCAGTTTGCATCACACACATATAAATTAACTCTTTACAGAGATTAAACCATTTGGAGGAAGAATGAATGAGGTGTTGTGTGTGTGCATGTTTGTTTACCAGCACAGAGGGAAAGATGGCACATTAGGCCTGAGGGCACATCATTATTAGAGAGCCTGTCTCCCTCCCTTTCTTTCCATTTCTACCTTCCCATGCCCCCCCACCCCTAACCTCCCTCCACCAGACGCTCTTCATCCAGCTCACAGAGGCGGTCAAAGGCCAAACCGAGTTGGCCACCGTGCAGAGGCCTTCGTGCAGAGCAGCGCTCCTCCTGCTCTCTAATTACGCTGTGATACAATGCAATATTCCTCTGCAACGATTCCCACATAAATTCATTCCACAAGCCCATTATAATACAGTGGGTGAGATCATTTACATCACAGCGCCCCAGCACAATACAGCATGATGCCGGCTTTTACATTGCCGCCAAGTGTGCCAAGTCCCCCTGGTTGAACGGCAACCTGGTAGGCATTAACTCAACATAATGTCTCACAAATTAAAGTATTGCTGGGGCTACCACCACGGCGTCAGATAAATGTGCTCTATTAGGAGGCCCCAAGCTGTGAGCAAAACAATTGATTGCTTGTTTGTGTTTTCATATGGCAATTGTGCGCATGCAGAGTGATGGATGAGATCCCGTCATCTCAGGTTGCCTTTAGTCGATTGCTGCTTGTGTTTTTCTTTTCCTCCTCTAATTGGAGTGCTGGCCGGTCCTCTGACGTGCACCTTATATTTTCTTTATTGAGTCTATAGGAGGGCGGTGGATGCAACAGGGAGGGCAGGAGGGAAACTGAACCTTAGCCAGTAATGATGCAAGAGCCTTCATGGCGCTAACTGCAGAAATGTTCACACCATAAAACTACTTTAGCTTCTGCTACTGAGTCACACTGGATTTATATTTCCTTGTTTGTTGACACTTCACATTTATTTTTGGATGCAACTTCAGCCTGTTTCAAGTATCAGTTGACAGGAGATCACATAAGGTCAGCACGTCATATTTATTTTTGCATCAAAAGCATTTTTATTTTGACTTTTTGGTATGTCTGTTATGGCAAGTGGAGTGTTTAACACAAGACAGCAAGCAAGTCTATTATTGAATATGTTAGCACTAACACTCCACAACACCTGAATGCATACATTATGAAGAGTGACATTTAAAAAAAACATTCAATATGTAATCAAGCTATGGTCACAATGAAGATCAGATTATTTGTTTTTTTTATGACAGTCTGCAAAGCACAAATTTCATGAATTTCAATCACACCCAGGTCATTTCCATATGTGGTCGTTTATCTGAAATGGGTTGACCTCAGTCTGAATGGTCATGTCGCATTTCATCCAGCCTTTGAATCATTTACAACCAATGTACTAGACTGCTCTTGGATGCAAGAAGTACAGAGATTAAATGTAAATAATGGTGAAACAAACAAGGGAGATGTTGTGATTGCTGTTCTACATAATATTTGAACATTCCCACTATTAGTTAAAGTTGCATTCTTTCAGCTGTGTCTCTTTATTCCCATTATGAGTAAGAAAAATGCAATTTACAATTAGTTATTGCTCCTTTTACTAAGGCCAGCACCCTTCAAAATAAAAGTCTTCCCAAAACACTACTTACCAGCAGAGCATCAGAACTGATATGGATAGCATCTATGTTTCTGCAATTGCAGCATGAGGTATTAATATTTTTTGCAAGGCTCTGTAGTTGTTGACATTAGATGCTTTAATGACGTCTGGTTTAGTGAATAAAATATCTTTAACCTGACGCAGCAGAAGTTTCTTTATAAGGAAGGACCTCACGTGTTTTCTATAGAAAATTGTTTGGAGAGGTTCCAGCTTGTTAAACAAACATAAATCCTTCAGTCACCACAAAGCAAAGGTCAACTATTCAGATGATGAAAAATAAGACAGCTAATAATAACTCCAGGTAAGTGTCTGAAAGACACATGAAATCTCTTCCACATGGTTCACATGGTGAAAATCAGCACAGCCTGGTTCTACAGAAACCTAAATGGAAATGGGAAGAATGAAACTGAATGAGTCACATATGCATGACTAATGTGCTACAGCTAGACAAAATGGGTTGCGGTATCAGAATTTACCTATTTTCCTATTAAAAGTTTTAAATACTAGTCTGTAAAGTCAAATGTACTTTTATGCAAGTTTGGCATTAAATGTATGAAATACTTTCTGAAAGACAGTGTATTCTACCTCAAACTATTTTTGCAACCTAAAATACAGTTTTTATCCCTATTGATGTTCCCTAGTGTAACACACAAAATGACAAAATTCAATATCTTTGCTTTTCTTGCACATTGAATGTAAAAATAAAATGCAAATAGGGTCAGATTCAATGTCATCTTAAATCTGTCCTTCCTGGTTGCATTCATTCTCACCAAAGTGAGGAGTCTAGTTCTGTGAATCCAGGAAATAAGCTCAATATTTAGGAGGGCATTGCTTCATTGATTGGTGTTTAGTAAAAACTGGTGATGACAGCAGGTGCAGTGAAGGAAACAATGAGTCAGCCCCACACACTTCAACTTTGTCTCAGTATGAAGAGAAATTAGTTATGGAGCAGACTCATGTTGGACTGTTTTCTTTTTAAAAGACGTGACCTGATATAATGCATATTGATGTTGCCTAAAAGTTTAATAGATCAAACCTTAATAATATAAGATAACCTTGGGAGAAGAAGTGATATTTACCTAAAGAAGATCCATGATGCATCAGTAGTTGCAGAGTTTCTTGCAGCAGACGGTGATTCTCTCGATGTAAACGGGGCATTTTATCTTGGAAAAGCAAGCAGGCTGCAGCAGCAGCCAAGGCAGCTAATTGCATTTTCCATCTCGACAAGAATAGAGGATACCTTTCTATGTTATTAATCATAATGAGTGGGATATAATAAGCTCCCATACATCATGCTGTTGACAGCCATAGTTTCCCGTTTGCAAGCCCAAGCACTGATTTTTTTTTTTTTTAATGGCTCCAAACTGAATTAATGTATGCTGGATCTGGTGCTACAATCAGTTGCGGATGATATTTAAGGCCTTTTGGGTTCAGTCACTGAGACGCTAGATAAATATATGTTTTGGGTAACCAGTAGTGTTTTTTTTCTTTTGATCCAATATTGCTGTTGTCAGTATGAACAAGGTAAACATCCATCCACCTTAATTCTGCAAGAATTGAGATGAACAGTTTTACTGGAAATCCAAAATGATGCCGCTTTCAGCCTGAAAGTCGGAAGATGAAGTTGCAACATTCCACTTTACAGTCAGAGAAATGAAGATTTCATCATTCCAAGTAGACACCATTCCAAAATCTTCTCACTAACATTGTTTTAAGCTTTATGTTTTCATGAAAATACACCACTTAGAACTTGTTCAGTTCAGATTTCCAGGTACTGTGTGTTTTGTAAAATAAATATGGTGATCTGATCAACAGAGATATTTAAACTGGAGAGTTGATTATTGAACACGGAAAGAGTGTTGATCAGAAAATAAATGTGAGGGACGGTAAGTCATTGAAGCTGAACTGAGCAAATAGGAGAAATAAGTGATAAAACACACAGGAAACCAGGGAGCATTTAAATATAAATATAAATACATATGAAATAAAAAAATTAAGCTGAACACAAAAGTTGATAAGTATTTCCTGAAGACATTTTTTTCCTAAAAACTATTGGCAACTAAAAGCAATTTAAAGTGTTTAATCCTAAACAGCTACATAGTTAAAGTTTACTTTTAAAACTTATCCATTTTCGCAGTATCTATCTGAATTCTCTAAAGTCATTTTCGACTCAAAGCTTCAGTAAAACTGAATAAAAAACTGAGGTTCCAAATAAAACCATAATTTTCCAAACTTAATTGCTTGTGTGTTGTTTCAACTGCAGCAGTGCAGGCGCTCAAGAAACAGCTGAAACAGAAAAACAAGCTTTCAGTGTACCAGTCTGGCTACATTCCAACTCTCACATGTGGTTATGATGAAGAGAACGAGATCATGGATACAAGTGGCCAAACGAGAGGCTGAACTCAGCCTTAGAGTCCAGGGTGGAGCGTCACCAACCGGAGGGGAACTCAAAGTGGAGCTGCTGCTCCTCCACATCGAAAGACGTCTGTTGAGGTCTTTCTGATCAGGATGCCCACTGGATGCCTTGCTTTGGAGGTTTTCCAGGCATGCCTTACTGGAGAACTCGCCTTCCAGTTCTCTTTTAATGCAGGTGCTGTTGGGAAGGAGGGGCCATTCAAAATGTTCTGAAAATGATCGCTTGCTGCTTGATAAATGTGCAGTTACTGATGTGTGAAACGTGATACAAGCAGCAGAAACATTTCACATGGGGACATGAAATTATGACATTCAACTTAACCATTAAATTATCAACAATGGAAAAAATGTAGTTCATTATTTTAAAATTTAAAGTAAAATAATTAAATATTTGTACTCATAAATTTAGTACAAACAAAAAATAAACAATTATAAATTTGTAAGCGTAACTGCAAGATTACAGTTTCTTTTGATAGTGAGTTTAATAGCTAAAAAGAAGTATATCTGCTTCTAATATGTTATAACAACTACAAAATTAAATATGGAAGCATTTATTAATGCGTATTTTATGTTTCATGTTTGCAATAATAAAATAGGCAGTTTTTCACATTTTTAGAGGGGGTCTCAATTATTAGTAGATTAGTTGATTTCAGGTGACTGTGGTCATTAACTTTTGTAAATACCAGAAGTTAACTGAACACTAGAACAAAGACAAACAGTAACAGTGAATATTTCTCTTCTAGAGATTTTGTGCATGGTAAATAAAAAAACAATAACTGATACCAAAAACAGTGGGTGGCCAGCAAATTTGGAAAAAACTGCAATATTTTGTGGTTTTAAGAAATCATGTTGTGTAGAAACTGAAAAGGTTATGAAGTTACTGGTTGGTGAATAAGTTGCTGCCATTTCACAACTTAAACTAAAAATTATAGATTCAAATTGTTAGATCGAAATGAGAAATCCTGTTGCAGGCACCTGCAAATGTTGCAGTTTTCTTTCAAGACTAATTGTAGTGATCAATGGTTCAGTTTGCATGCATGCTGTAAGTGCCTTATCTTACAGCAAGCTGCTTATTTTTTCCTGTTGTCAACCTTGCATTTCTAAATCAACTCGCGGAAGCCAATCTTTTCACTATGTTTAATAACAGGAAAAATGAAAAGCTCCTGAAGGTAGCTATACCTCCTGAATGGCTATCTGGAGAGAGAAACAGCACTGCAATGCAATTTATTGTGAGTGAGTTCACAGCCCTTAGGCTTCTTCTTTGAAGGAAAAAAACAACTAACAAATAGGAAATAAAAGCATCTCTCCTCTTAATCCTCCACACCTGAAATGTGACAGACACAGGTCAAACACTTCTTACCTCCATCCAAGTTAGATAAGGTCTGAGTCGGTCTGGTCAGCATTTCAAAAACGTAATCAATCCTGGAAAATGTAATCAGATACAGTCCAACTCTAAGCCACACTGCCCTTTGGGAGGCGAAGAGACACATTTATTTTAGTGAAGAGGGCATACAATCTCCCTTTTGTAATTAAGAGTACCCAAATAAACTGTGTGTGTTACCCCTGAAGTGGAACAGTTAGAAACAAATAAAAGGCTAATGAAGAAATGATTGCTGTTTTACGGCAACAAGAAGGAGAAAGACCCATACAGCAGCTCGAAGACTGTATGCAGCAGCACAAACTGGCTCTGAACACGGCAGAAATCAGTTCAAATAAATGACAAAGCTGTGAGCTCATAAAGTGGACTTACTTACTATCCAATATATGGGCTTGTGAGCCAGTTAACCTGTTTTACTCATTTCTTTTTGGGTGAAAAAGACAAGTGATGAGGAAATCAGCGTTGAGGTCAAACTGGGATGGTAGTGTGATGTCATGAGTGTTAGCATCTTCTCTCTGGGTGACAAAGAAGCTTCAGTGCTATGCTAAGAAATGGTCGAACATTGTTATGCACATAAAAACAAACCAAGGTTTATGAACAATTCAAGTGTTCAAATTTTATTAAAATAAATTAACCAAAACAAACAAAAAAAAAAAAAAACAGGTTGGCTGAGAAGTCTTTAGTTCAGAGGCATCA
Source organism: Poecilia formosa (assembly GCF_000485575.1). Taxonomy (NCBI): domain Eukaryota; kingdom Metazoa; phylum Chordata; class Actinopteri; order Cyprinodontiformes; family Poeciliidae; genus Poecilia; species Poecilia formosa. Next base: position 408,600 of record NW_006799978.1, on the reverse strand, counting down.
GTGACTCATTAAGTTGTGGGAGCCTTCAGGTCACAGTGAAATCTGCATCTTTGTTCTACTATGAGCAATTTGTTTTTTAATTATGAAGAAGTTTTGCACTATGTTGGTACGGCTCTTTGTGTAACATTAATAAACATTGAACTGGAGCTCATAGACGCCTCCTGTTGACCCTCCCATAAAATGTAATTTCTCATAGCCTTAGCTCATACAGCTTTCACTGTATAAGATTAACGTCATGGAAGTTAACTGTTTTAGCTCTGTTAGAGTCCAAAATGCTGCCAAAATCCAAGATTATTTTTATTAAAAAGTACATTCAGTATAATTTAAAATATAATCCTCCCCTCACATGAGACCACAAAAAAGTACTTACTACCTCTACTGTCCTGTTCACAGAACATGTAGCAGAAGATGTAATATTACATCTGATACAAAACATTTGTCCACTTGTTGAGCTCCATCCCCAGGCCTTTTCCTGAATTTAAATCTGAAAACATGATACCTATTTCTTTTCATATTATCTCTTAGAAACGCTGTAAACAAAATACTTATTTTCTCTTAGTGTTGATTTCACAGTGACCTCCTGGTTCCTGCCAACCAGTGCAGCCCATATGCATGGAAATTCAGAAAATAATTCCAGCCGTTTAACCATGATGCCTCGTTCTTTGTATCCCCCAAATCCAGCTAATTATTTTTCTATTAATCTGATCAGTATTATGACACTTTTGATTTGTATGACTTCCCTCTAATTTAGTTTTTAAGGTGTTCTCTTGAGCACATGTAAATTCACATTTAGTTTTTTTTGTTTGTGCGTCGTCAAGGCGATATGTATGCAGTTTATTTGCTGGTGTTGATAGGAGGCTCTGTCTGTGGACAGATTGTGTCATCAGGACAACAGACAGTCAAGCAAGTTCTGTTCACCTTAGCTGTGTAGTTCCAGTTTAAAGGAAAGGTGTGTTTAAAGAAAGGTGTGTTTAAAGAAAGGTGTGTTTAAAGAAAGGTGTATTCTCACCACAGCAGCAGATACGATCAGCAGTTTTGTCTTTTTTTTTAAATCAGACAAAGGTCAGAATCTTTCCACGACACAAATTGTCCCTAATTTGTACAGTGGCAAAAAGTGGCAAAAAGTGAGTTGGGTCATTATTTTAGGAAAGTGATGATATGGTGACTTGCAAAAGGATTCAGACTTTTTTGACTGGAATTTAATAGGATTTTACGTGAAAGGCCAACACAAAGTGCAGTGTATTTGTGAAGTAGAAAGAAAAAGATTACAAAAAATACATAAAGAATAAAAATATAACAACTTTTTTTTTTCCCCAAAGATTGACTTAATTGCAAAGTCAAAACTTTGCAATTAAATGTGTTGGAGACATATTCTGGATAAATTCACAAAACTGTGTAATTTGTTATTTGTTTTATTCATTCACTTCTGCCCTAGATCTACAAAGCTTTTTGCATTAAATACATTCAACATATTTTCCATCAGGTCACATTTCTTTTCCCCTTAGCCACAAAAACATCAAGTCCAGAAATGATCAGAGATTATGAAAAATGTTTCCACACAGTGACCTCTAGGTCTTCCGTAAATGATGCACTATTTTATATTTTAAGACTGAATATCTCTGTATAAGACACAATTCCTCTCTTCAGAATGCTGTCACTAAGTCAGTAGGTGGAGTGAGTGTTTTTACATCATCACTACATATTATAAAAGAGAAAAATATATAATTTTCATAACCTTGAATTATAAAATCATTACTTGTTGGCAATATTGTATAATTGTACCAATTTATTATTACAAAACAGACTAGCAAATTACTATTGAATAGAGGTTAAGATTTAACTGAGATAAATAAGGAGTTAAATAGTTAAATTGAAATAATTTGCTGAACAAATCCATCCAGTCAAATGTAATTAATGATTCATATTTCTACTAGAGGAACGCATATAACTGGTAAGTGGTGTGATGATTATTAACAAAGAGAAATTATAAAAATACAAAATAATCTTTACATTCATGCCAGTTTTACTATATTATATGGTGCCACTGAATAGACATTTTTGTTGATTTTTTTTATGTATTTCCTCATAAAATAAAACAGATGAAAGATTAAACTTGCTCACAGTCTCACAAGCTGTGAAACACTTGATCGCACTGAACATGCATCAGCTTCTAATAATTAAAACGTGTCTGGTCTTCTATATTTCTTGAAGCGCGGGTCTTTTTTTTCGTGTTTACTTTCCAGGATGGATAACTGACGGCAGATCAAGACGCTGAGCCACTTGCGATGAAAGGTTTTGACTGCACAGATGAAAGTTTGTGAATTCCAACGTTCAACTACATATCTGGTTACAAAGCGAGGTCAATCCACTTGTGGTGACTAGATTTTAGTGTTCAAGGCGCCGTAAAGGTGGAGGAAAACACACAGCCGCAGCAGACGTGTCGGGTATTTTTAACATTTCAGCTGTCCACCTCTTCTCTGTGTGGATTGTGCTTCAGAGAGGAGCTGAAAAGATTTGATGAAATCTCCTCATGTGTCATCAAAAAGTTGATCACCCATAGAAAGTGTGGAGCATACCTGCTGTTGCAGAGGCTTGTTGGAGTCACTGGAGTATCTGAAATCCAATCTTCCACATCTGTGTGTTTCCAGCGCTGCCAGATTTCCAACTACTGTAACTAAGAGGGATTGTTGTGGTTCACAGCAGTGCAACTTCTCCTCTCTGTTGACTGTCCACCCATAAAAGTGTCAAGACTGAAGTGTGTGGATTAGAAAATGAGTGAAACGGCGGCCATTTTCAGCAGCTTGTGTGAAACGTCTCTTTCACTGACAGCACAGCCTTCTAGCAGGAGGAAAACACATTAGTCCCAGCGGATAGCAGTTCCATAGAAACCAGATATGGTGTTTTTATTCAGAAGGACACAAGTTAATTTATGTTGGAGCTTAAAATGAGCCTGTTGCTGCTTCTTATGTTAACAAGGAAGCAGGTGTGTGGAGTGTAACCTCGGAGCAACTGGCTTTGCTTCAAGATTGTGTCTGGATTTAAATGTTTGCTTTTCTTAACATCATGAGCAGTTTGTAAAGACAATATCAGTCAGAATAATGATGTTTTGCTGGAGCAAACCCCAAGGATCTTTACGCTGGCAGACAGAGAAACATGCTGCTACAAGTTTTTACAGCGTACAAGTTACCTAATAGGGTCAGTGAAGGAACACATTCAGAAGTGATACATGGCAGCAGAGTCAGAGACAGAGCGTGACACTGTTGAATTTTGCATAGCATGTCCAAGCACGTAGAAGGCATCCACTAATATCCAAGCATTCCCATCTGCCATTGTTTGGCAAACAGGCAGCAGAGCTCTGAGAAAAACAGCCGCTTCTCCCTCCCGGCTCTCACCCAGTGATCGACACGCTGACTCATGGAATGAGCACTTCAGCTGAGGTGGAGGAGAGGCATCTGGACAGCATCTCGTGCCTGGATCCTCTGAACCATCCAGCCTCTTGAAACGTTTTGTCGCCATGCTGTCCAGGCTGCACCATTTTCATTCCAGCGCAGACGTTCTGCTCTTCCACCTGTCATCTGCACTCTGAGCTTCCTGCAGCCGACTTGCTGACAGCCTCTGAACGTGAGGGGAGTCACAACACCGGCAGCCCAGAGATAAGTGTAAAAATACACACAACAAAACAGATTTACCCGCCGCTGTGCTCATAAGCTAATAATAAATGTGTAACAATAGATATGTTGGGGTTTTTTGGGATGTTAACGTCCAAAAATAGCAGAGATTTTGCAAATCAAACCTTTTTTTCCCTGCTTTTGCACCTGTAGCATGTGAATGAAGTTCTTGGTTAATAAAAACTGTTTTTGAAAATGTCTTACCTGAGGGAAGGTTGTTTTTCTGTACTTTCATTACCAACATGATAGGCTCAGACAGATAATGGCATTGCAGCCTTGTTTGTGCATGCTCAGGGTTACTTCCTGTTCTGAGCATGCCTTGAAACAACAAAAGTAACTTTTAATTGTTTTCAGATTTGTTAAATGAGTTGCTTGCTTTAAACTACTAGTAGCTTAGAGACATTTGCTAGACTTGCATTCAATATTCACGTCTTGTGCGTTTTAAAGTCTGTTTTATGTTTAAGTTACTGTCATCGACTTGTTTTAGCAAGTTTCTGAATTCACATCTGGAAGACTCTACATTGCAACGCAGAAAAAAATGTGAAGAATCCATCTGGGAATGTTGCAATCCTCCTGATTCTTGCAGTCTATTTATTTTACATGTAAGTTGTAAAACAAAATCAATTTCTACCCTAATTATTAAACTTTAAAATTTAGATTACTCAGTCAGTATAGAAGTAGTTTAATTTGATAAGCTGATGTCACACTGTTTCTTAAATTGCTGTATGTTGGTACCTCTTAAAACACTTTAAGTAGGATCACTGATTTGAGGAATATGCATAGTTTATGATGTGCCTCCATTAAAACTAATGCCTTTTTATTGTAATGAAGCATGTAAAATTCATTGTGCTATTGTAACATTTTACCAAGCACTAACATCTTAATTGTTTCTTTTATATTCTAACTGATTACCTGACTATCTCAGGATGAAAGTTCAGTGCTAAGTTGATAAACAATGACTGCCTACTTGTGGTCAGAGAATTATTAGCTGAGTTAATCAGAAGGTAATTAACTCACCTTCTGATTAAGGTGAGTTAAAGCAGTCAGCTACTTCAAGGACATGGTTAGCGAGTCTTCATCAGTGCAGACAGAGCATCTGCATAGCATGGCATGAGATTAATCACCATTTTAATCAGGTCTTTACTGTGACATTTAACCTCATTTCATAGCAATAGTGTGTTGCATCTTTTGCAATGCCTGTCTCACTTTTTTGACACGTCTAAATAATCAGAAGCAGCTTGGATTACCAGAAGATGACAGTAAGCGTGGAACTCTGCAAGAAGCATAAAACTTGAATGCATTATTATCTTTCCTCTAAAGACACTCATTTCTATGTGCCAACAGAAAAGTGTGGTTTAGGAGCATTTTATACCCAACAAATTAGGCTTTTTGATTTTGCAACCTGTTTTTGTGCTAAACCTGGTTGCTTATTAAATGACTAAATCATGATTACTTCTTTAATTTTGTCCTCAAATTCTTTTAACAATGAAAGAAAAACACAAATCCTTACCAAGTAATTTTGGTCTAGCACTAATATCTTAGTACACTTGAAATACGACAAAACTAACTCACAACTAACATTTTAGTAAGATAAATGAGTTTTTAAATTAACTCCTTAATATTAATTTTAAAAAATTAAAAACTACAAGATAATTTCATGTAAAACATGGGGAAAAGGAATTGTTATAAATGAAATTATCTGCCAATGGAGCTAGTACTTTTCCATCTGATTTACTTAAATCAAGCTCCTATATCTTTCTGAAAAGTTACTTATCAGTAAGTTTTGTCTTATTTCAAGTGTACTAAGATATTTGCAATGAAAACTCAACCAAAACTACGTGGTAAGATTTTGTATTTTTGCAGTGGGATTCTGTTTTATCTTTGTTTTGCTGCTTTCACCTTATTTCTATTTGGGTTAATTAGCGCATCCACAAAATTACAAATTTTGTCATTTAATTTAGTTTGGGTGTAAAGCTTTTTCAAAAATGTCCATCATCAGTTATTTCCATCTCATCTCCTTGTTGTTTGGTAGTTACCAGCCCCTTCAGGTCTTGTGGGTATCGTGAGCACTTACTCACTGCTGGAGACAGTTTGCATTCCACTCTTAAATTTCAATTTGTTTCTCGCTGGTTCCTCTTGTGCCCACCTTCGATGCTATAATTACATTTGGGCAATGGGGTCTACATTATTTCAATTAAAGGGAAATGGGGCACATTCCCCGCTTGTAGCCCCCTCTTTTCGATTCAGGCTGACATGAGCGCAGTGTTGTCATGTGATCGCAAGATAAGGCCAACCAAGCAGGACACCCAGCTGGGTGTAATATTCCAAGAAAAATATTGCCTTGTTAAAGGTACTGCAGCAGCAATATTTACCTTGGTGCAAAACTTTCGTAATGAGCAAACTGCATTACATGGCAGTCTTTTTCCAAATGTTCCATTAAGGAATAATTAGAAATAGAATAAGCAATAATTTAATGTCTGTCTCTCTGCAGGTGACAGTAAATTGTCTTTGCCATGGTTCCTCTGTGAAAACGCAACATATAAAAGAACAATTAAAGACAAAACAACTGCATTAAAACATCTGTTGAAACTCACTCAAGACCATCAAACAGCATGTGAACCTTCAGGGGTGAAACATAAATTCAAGAAGCTCATAAGATTGTTTTCGACATGCTTCGAACGGGACAAGATTTGCAGTCATTAACATCAGCTTGGATCATCGGGGGAAATCACTCTGACCCATGCAGTTCTGCTACTTTTATAGAGTCTGGATACAGATGTGAGTTTTCACAGGATGCCAGGACGCCCTCAGCCACCATCTCTGAACAGGTGATGTATGAAGCTCAAAGCGCTGATGCTAGGCCATAATAATCCAGGATAAACGGAAACAAACGCTACCCTCATGGCTTCGGACTCATTCATTCATCAGCCTGTCTCTGATCTCCTCCTTGAGCTGTGTTACCCTCAGCTTGAAAGAAGAGAGGCGATCAGGTTAATGGCCATTAACAGTGAAGATGGTAACAGAGATAAAACCTTTGATCTTTTCTGATGAGGCAGAGGAGTGTCGCTCAGATTTCCTCGTCACTGATGCTGTAAGTTGTTTTCATGATGAAGGAAACTATTAATCATTCAGATGAACGCTGTTGTGAAGCACACAGAAGTTCTTGATTGGAAGAACTTCAGCTGGAGTTTATTCAGTTCTACTACTTCTTAGATGGGAAAACTACACATGTTGTATTTTATCTGGAAATTTGCATTGAATTTCCAGCGTCACTGATTTGCATAAAATGTTTAGGAGACCTTTCTGTGGAGCTGCACTAAATACTTACAAAGCATCTTTAACAGAAAAAAAATATCAAAATTGTCAATTGGCTGAACTTGGACTTAATATAAAGATTTCTACAGCCTGGGAAACAATGAAGAGACCACTGCATTGAACACCATTGAAAGCCTCATGGTTATTCCATCAATTATTGATTTCTTAGCCCTTCCTGAGTTAAAGCATTTCTGTTGTTTTTAAATTAATATGAACTTGTTTTCTCTGCATTATTTGAGGTCTGAAAGCTCAGTATCTTATTTTGTGATTTTGACCGTTTTTAATTTTCTGCAAATACTAAATTTTGCTTAGAATTTTGTAGACATGTAGTCAGTAGTTCATAGAATAAAAGAACAATGTTAATTTTACTCAAATATATACTTATAAAAAGTAGAGTCAAAGAAACTGATCATTTAAAATGGTCTCTTAATTTTCTCCAAAGCTGTACATTTAAAAGGGATTCATCAGAACATCTGATTACAATCAAAACTCACTATCAATACATATATATTGCATAATATACTGCATGAGCAGTATTTATAATTAGTCTCCTATTTCAGCAGAAAGCTGAAGGAAATTTTGTGTTTTATGTTGTTCTAATTATAATATAACATCTAAAAGAATAATTTAATTTTACTAGAATGTTCAGGTCATGAAACAAAGATTTGTGCCTTTATCATTACTGTGTTTATGATTCCTATCATTTCTTTTTTGTTTTGTTTTGTTTTATCAAAACAGGCCTTTCTTGTAAATGAGGCAGCCTGCATAAATCCAGGTCAAATAACTGAATAAAAAGTTGCATTTTAATTTCTGCCTACCAGCAGTGTTGTGAAATTTACAAACTGTCTTTTTATTTTCTTTTTACAAAATGTCAGCTGTTTTTATAAAATTTACATAGAACACCATCCACATTTATTAAAACTGTGAGTAAAAAATTATGTAGTGTTAAAATAATCTTTCCAGTTGTTGTGGAGACTTGATTAGTTATCCTAAAGTTAGTTTTGCAGACTTTGCCGTCCTTGCCCAGTTCCTGACTGTGCACAGTGCCAAGATGAACTTAAGGCATCTTCCTGCCTCATTTGTCACAGTTCAAGTTGTGTCAAACCTTTTTAATATATGTGAGCAGTTTTACACATGCAAATTTTGGCTGCACCCAATACAGATCACATTTATATAACACGCTTCCTTGTCTTTCACATTTTGGGAACCTAAATGTGTCCCAGTGTTTGGTCAGAGCTATCTCACATGGAAACAGGTTTTCAGAGACTACTAGTTAATTAAAATTTAAGTAAAAAAAATAAAAAAATGTGTTGAATTAATTTTATTTAGATTTTTGAAGATATAAATTAATGCTGATTTTATTATGTCATTGAAAAGCAAAATAAAACTTAAGGTAAATGTTCTCAAGTTAAGTGTTGTACATTTATAACTGCGAAAATACGCTTCTGCAGTATCTTCAGAAATAGAATTGAATAATCAAGCAAAATATGCAATTTGCTTTTTTATCATAAGAAAAGAAAAAATAGCTTATGATGTGCCTCCATTAAACATATATTTTTTAAATTGGTTTTAAGCTTCTGTCATGCATTTATTACTTTACTAAATGTTTTATTCATATGTAAAGAAGGAACTTATGTGGATATAGGTGTGAGTTTGTGTGACAAGAAAATAACTAAAAACCTTTACAAAACACAATTAAGAAATGAAATATTAGAAAAGTAAAGGCAGAAGCTTTGCCTTGCTGGATAACTGTCTTTACAGGCTGAACCAGATGTTCAAATTTATTAAAACTATAATATGATTAGTGTGGATTTATTTAAGTAATCTGACCCATAAACATATTGTTAAACTAAACTCACATCTGTCATCTCAGTTAGTTTAGTCTACAGTGACTGCCTTGCTTTACACCATCTTCTCCCAGCTTTTGTTTAGAGTCAAGATTGCCTAATCTGGATATCAAGATAAGGAGGGAAGCAATACTGAGGAAGGAAGGACCCCTATGTGATGGTGAAGTCAAGGAGCCTGCATGCTCCGATTCTCACATCTCCAACCATTGCACATTCAGAAACTGAGAGGAGATAGGGGCCAGAGGAAGGCACGTTTGACTCATGACTTGTAATCGTGCAACCTAATGCACGCACAATGGTGGTTAATGGGGTGTGGACTGCAGTGTCTGACTAAGTGCCATCATTCATACATTTTCAAGCCTCAGTGGTTTCGCTTCAACTGTCAGAAATGAAATGCATAATTGAAGAATGCTTTACAGTTTGCAGCAACATGAGGAAGAAAGAGGATCCGAGGCGTCTTCAAGTATTTTCAGCAAAATTGGAAAAGGATCCTTAAAACTAACAGGAGGATACCAAACAACAAGGTTGCTGTTTAGGAATTCAGCGTTTCGGACTAAGAGCTACATGCACCAACCACTAGAGGGAGCCTTGTTTTATATAAAATAATTTTACACACTCAGTTGGATATTTTAGAAAATTTCATGTACCTTCCACAATGAGACCAGAAATTTTGTGTAAACTTGGAAAATATCATGTTTGTATATTTCAATTCAAACACATTTCAGTTACTTAAATTCAACTTAAACTTAAATTCAGTTTCAGTTTAGTTGGCTTGTACAGCACCAATTCACAACATGTCATTTCAAGGCAATGCACGGAAAAGGTGAGTTCAATCCAATCACCCAGGCACATTCAACGTCATTCAATTTGATTCTGTTTATCAAACAATGCAAGTTCAATTTAATATTGAAATTGGGTTAAAATGTTTTCCATCTAAGGAAACCCAGCAGGTTCCATTGGATCACTGACATGCAGCATTTTCACCCTCGCTCCAGAGAGGTTTTGTTTTTTTTGAAAGAGTCAATGCACTAAAGGGGAGATGGAAATACATTTGCCAAATAAGTTCTGACTTAGCGAACATTACATGACTGATCAGCTGTTTCTGCTGTCTCTCAGTGTGGATGGCACATGTAGTTGTCATATGACCCTTAACATCATATAACATCATGCTAGTTGGCGTGAAAGAACAAAAACAATTCTGAAAACTGTCAATATTTCTGGAATAGTTGGTTCATGATAGGTTGCAATGTTTGCTTCCTGTTTATTATTAGCCACGTGTAAAGTCATCTTCTGATGAAATTACACTTCATAAAGCCTGGTTGATTCGCTCCAAACCAGTAGATGGAAACACACCTAATTTGCATTTTCTTTTTTGTCACATTTTAAAAGTCTGCTTGAATTTATCTGACAGTTAAATGAAAACAGCTGTTGTCAAAGTGTAAATGGATGCCATCTTTTAGGTGCACATGTTCAGTGCTGTAAAAACATTTTGCCCTCATTACAGACATCAGCTATTTTTTCTACTAAAATGTTTCAAATCAAACCTGAGAATAGCAGTCCCTCACATCCAAGAAACACGAAGAGCTTTGAGAGGTGCAGCAGATTCAGATTTACTTTGTTCCAAACCAAGTTTTGCTGAGTAAATATTAAAATACAGTTTTCCCCCACCTAGGTGAAAAAGTAATAATTGCATCTTAACCTCCCAGCTCGGTTACCCTTTCTTGATGGCATCATATGCCATCTGTAAATGTTTCTCTGGGTTTAATAAAGTATATTTGCTAATTCATTCATTCATTCATTCATTCATTGAGTATTTGTGATAACTGACAAAGTTCCTCAAGCATGAACGAATCTGAGTTTAATTTTAATTGAAATCCAGACTTTGACTACTTTGACAAGGTCTCTCCAAAACATTCAGAGATGTTTTTGTTGGGTGCTATTGTCCTCCTTCATAAACCAAGTGCTCTTCAGCTTCAGGTCATGAACTGATAATCAGACATTTTCTTTCAGGATTTTTGTTACAGAGCAGAATTTATGCTTCCATTGATTATGACGAGTGATCAAGGTCCTAAAGCAGCAAAGCAGCATCAGACCATCAAAATATCACATTTGTTTAGCTGTAGGTATGATGTTCTTTTGATTTCACATTTGACATCCTAAAGACTTGAAATAACACCTAATATAAAGAATACACAAAGGGGAAATTTCCCAGCATTTAAACTTATCGATATTCCTGAAAATGACTGGCAAATCCATTTGCCATTCGTTTTCTTGACAGAAACAACCAGCAATACTCAGTCAAAGCTGCATGATGGATGGCTATGTTCCTTCTTGTGAGAGGATAAGTAAAAGCAGCCATCTCCTCCCTCAGCAGATCCTGTTCCACTAAATGAAACAACATCCTGCTAACTTTTTTGTCTTTGTCAGCAACACAAGCATCAAACCAATTGCTTCCAATCAGTTTAATTTGCATGGGGCTCTGATGGTGGAGTCAAGCTGAGTGTGGCGCCCTAAATGAACCCTTAACTTTGTAGGCTCTTCCGATCCTACCTAAAGAGCTCTGCTACTTAAAAGATGCACTGCAAAAAATGTGTGATTGGAGCCGTTATGCTTTTTCTGCTGATTACTAATGGGAAGTCTGGTTTTCTTGCAAAACATTCTACTCAAAATTAAATTTCTGTTTTGTCACAAATTAGAAATTGACTATACAAGTTGTTGTTTTTTTACTCTACCTCAGTTTAATTTTAAAAAGCATTAATCTTTGCGATGCCCCCTCACTTTTTGCAGTGTCCTTAGTGTCGTACAGTTGCTGCCTAAGCAAGCAGATCCTCTAATGAACCAGCGGGTATCAGCAGATGTGGGTCTATAACTTAATTTCCCCCCTCAGCTATAGAGCAGATCCTATGGCCTGTAAGTGGTCTTGATGGATGAGGACTACAGCTCATCATACCCCACCTCCATCAGCCCCCTGCATCAAGCACCTTTTAGCTTTGTCTCTAAATATCCCTTCCTTAACTACAGGCTCAAAAGGGTTTTTATGAATGTGTCTTATTTTTATCATCCACATCCACAGCTGGTCAAGGTTTTTCTTGTGTTTAAATGTGTCTATAAGGATTAGCTGGCACATGAAATCCATTCTGTTTGTACATACTGCACCTCTCTTTTTAATACTATTTTACAGCTAAAGGATGTATTCTAGCCAAATTTAGGTTTTTAAGTAGTTGTAGATTAAACCAACATGTAAAGTTCCAATAGACAGCAAGTAGATTCAAAGAGCAAAAAATAAAGTCAACAAACAAACCTGATAATGAATTTTTTTAAGGCCCATCAGGGAAGTTTTGGACAATTATTTTAAACAGCAAACTTAGATTTCAGGTAAACGTCTGAATTACATAAAAAATAATATACTGAAAGCCAATTTGAGTAAAATAGTCTTTTTAATTGTTGAAAAGTCTGCTGATTTGGATTCAGGTGTTGTCGCGGCCTTCTAGTTTCCAAAAAACAATATTCCAACAAAGGCCGTAGGTGTTAACAGGTGATTTTTGATTTGAACGCACTTCCGACTTAATTTGTTTGAAAAAATATATTCCTTATTTCTTGTAAAAAAAATTAGTGGCAAAATAATTACCAAAAATGTCCTACAACTTAGCCAAAAACGAAAGTAAACTTAATGTGACATTTCAAGTACAAAAAAGTGAAAAGTGGTCAAAAAATCATTTACAAAAAACCTCCCGTACACACACCAAACATTTCCCAGACAATGCCTCCACCAAGCACCCGGTGTGTTTTTAATTACTCAAATCAATGGGAGGGTCTAACCAATTACCAACATAATCTGATCAATTCAAATATACAAATTAACTACAGAGTTTGGATCTAAACTAACTTAAATAAATTCTAACTTATCAAAATAAAACACTAAATTAGTAGAAATTACAATTTGCAAACTTTACATAAATGGCCACAACAGGTGTGTTTTTGCCAACTGCTGCAAGCAGCTTGACATTTGAACAGCAGAAGGAGTTGCAAATGTTGCAGTTGAAGCATGACAAAAGTAAGCATGCTGCAGACATTGAGAAAGAGTTGGCATTGGAACAAATGCACTGTCAGAGGAGCAACTGGAGAAAACCCTTGCATGCAATGGGAGCACATGCAGACATCATGCGGAAAGTTCTTGGCTCAGGATTGGTGGAAGGCATCAAAACAATGACAAGCAGCAAAGTCAATGCAAAACCTACTGATCAAACAAAACAAAGATGCCTCTCACTGATGTGTTCACTGTACAGTTGAACCTCCAGTATCCATGAAGGTTAGGGGCTACAACTAAATAGCTAAACTCCACTAACACTTGAGACTCCCTTTGAAAATGCTTAAAACTGCCTATTTTAATAGTTCAAACTCCAAATGTTTTTTTTGGCATTTGAATAAACAGTCTGTCTCCTAAGCTGCAAGAGCATTTAAATATAATCAAATGGGGGCAGAGTTCATAAAATTAAAGGTTGCCTTTTTGGTCCTAGCAGCAGTTTGAACAGTACAAATCTTTTTAGTCAAATGTCCTACATAAAGTCTCATCACGCTAGTGAAAATACTTTGAGTAACTACCAAAAATCTCCAGCTGTTTTCTAATCAGAATACGATCGGATGAATTGAATTGGTTGTTTATTTTTGAACGTGGCAGTAATCAGATGTGGTAGTCTGGTTATTCAAGGCTGCTCATTTCCAAGTTCCACAGAAATTCTGCTTGGCAAAATTAAACAATTTTGTTTTTTTCACAACACAAAAACAAGACACCAGAATATAGCAGAAATCAACATAATTATTTAAGGAAATGACCTAGATAGAATCATTTTACATTTCTTTATACCCACTTGAGCTCCTCTCCAAAGACCTTAATGGCTTAACTGTGATGCAGGAACAAACAAAAACCAAAATCAAAGTGCTGTTAGTATCCACACTGCACATAGACAATCCCACACAGCGCCTCTCCTAAGTATATCCTCCATCCCCCTGAAGGTCAGGGAGCTGGGTCTGCTGCTGCTGGACCACAGGGGCCATGTGGTGAGGAGTCCATATGGAGTAACCTGAGTAAAGCAGAATAAGGCCACCACGCGTTGGTGCACTCTGTTGACTGTTTTGACAGACATGTTTTCCCAAAGCAAGAAAAGTGGACACCAAGAGAGGTTCCTTAAGTTTTGGTTCAGTTCACTGAGACCTCTTGCATCAGGAATCTGATTACAACCCTTTAAAATAAGCAGTTTGTAGGTTTTAAACTTGATGTTGGTGTTAAAGCAAAGAAACAGAACATTAGATCTACTGTATTGCACTAATGCAAGCTTCTTTGACATTCTGAGTTGAAGTCGACTGCCTCTGTTCTTTTACCACTCCCTCCCTTTAATTCACCTGCGGATGCAGTCGCAATCAAAATTGCTAATTACCCAAGTGGCTTAATCAACATTACAATAATTACACCATTGGAATACAAGCAAGCTGTGATGAGAGTGGGATGGTAAACCCATGTAAAACATGTGCTGTTTATTTGATTAACATTGGGATATGAACATGGCTCCCCAACCAACAAAACAGGTGATTGATTAAGACTTGAAAAAAATTAAGAACCGAAAAGAAGAAGCAGAGCAGAGGCAGCATTCATTTAGGCCGCAGCAAGTGGAGGCTTAATACATTTTCTACATCTCTGCTGTGTATTGCTCTTGTCTCATTGGAGCTTACAAATTTATTTTCGTCTTGTACCTTGACAAACTGAAGACAATCAGCTCACTATTTGAAGAGTAATGGTGTTACTGTAACCTCAATAGGTTGTTGACAAGCATGCAGTTCTCTCAAAGACTAAAGATAAGAGCAAGAATATTTCCTCTCCTTTTATACCATGAAAGTATTTTGGTTTGCCATTAAGAGATTGACATGAAGCAAGAGGTCAACAGCTCTTTCTGCAAAAGAACTAATTGTAACCCAAATTTGGTGGTAAGTAAAAGTTACTGACTTAAAACATTATTAAAAAAAATTAATTTGATTGTAAATTGTTTACTTGCTCCAATTTGATCAAACTTGCACAGTTTTCTTCTAGGACACAGCTAATGGGAAAAGGGATTTACTTTTTCAAGCTTCTCTTTGGTGAATCAGTTATTAGCTTGTGTCCACTGAGCGATATGGAGTGGGTCGATGCGGTTCGACACACTATTTTATGGTCTGGCGTATTCAGAAGGGGTTAAATCCAAACGTCTAAAGCGGCATTGTAAAAATATAATGACAAACATGATGAGCAAGTTTGTCTTTGTGATTGTGCCAAGCTGTGATGTCTCTCTGTCTCCTAATCAATGGACTGTGTTATGTGATGCCGGTAGCTCCAACCCAACTGCAACGTTGTCCTTTAAACCTGCAACTGAAAGGAGATAAGGAAAGGTGTGGTTTCAAAAAGGAAACAGATAAAACTGCATACTGAACCACACTGACCTGTGTCACGCCACTTAGAAGAAACAGGGCATACATGTCTGGAGATTAAATTGGACATCATACGATGTCGGATGTTTAAACATGTAAAAACTAAAATTTTCCCCTGCATAAACTGAAATTAAATTAGAAACATCAGGGGGGTTTTTAGAGTAGAGTTGTTAAACTTGGTGTCCTAAATCTATTAGATCTATCCCTGGTCCAGAACATTTTCATCAAATGGCTAAATTACTTCCTCAGTTCTGGAGAGCCCTGGGAATGAACAGATTATTTTGCTCAAGTGGGTTGAAGCAACGACACACCTTGCAGGACACCAACCCTTCAGAGGTTTACACTTGTGTTTAGTTTTTCCAAAGTCAGAAGTTAATATACACTAATATTACTCCACCTGTAAACAATTTGGAAAAGCCCAGAACAAAACCTTTAATAGTGATTGTATAAGGCATGTACATGTTCTTAGAGTTAATTTAGTAGTTTCATTTGGGTTTGTCTGCAGTAACGGGGCTGATCCGGTCTGTTGAAGAAAGAGCTGAGCCCAAAAGCAAAAGCTCCCGATTTACCAGTCCGTCTACATTCCGACCCTCACCTATGGTCTGAAGATATGGATCATGATAGATCCTGGATACAAGCAGCTGAAATGTGTTTGTATCCAACACATTTTGTTCATGACCCAAGTAAATCCTCATTCGATCATTTGATTTAACTGTTTTTTTCAACCATGATGAGCAAACCCCAGGTGATGCTCATTTAAAGGCCAAAATACTGATATTCACCAATTATCACATAAAATAAAAAACTTCTTATTTTGGTGTGAGTAAATTCTTCAAAAAGTCTCACAACTTTCAGCTGCACCAGTCAGAAGGTAATAAGCTCTTTATTTTCATCCAGAAAAGTAATAAATTATTTTCATTTTACAAACTTAATGAGGGTCAACTCAACTGTTTGCCAAAGAAACTAAAATAATTGATTTCCTATTAAATGAGAAGACTGCCGAGTCAGTTAGATAATCATCAATATTTAAGTTGAGGAATAAGTGCTATTTAAGGACTGTTTTGATGGCACTTTGACTTGAACTGGCTCATTTAGGAGGCAGGGAGAGGGGGGAGTGGTTTTAAGGGAAATTGGGTCAATATTGAGAAACAGGAATCAATGAATTCTTTAAAGAGTCTTTTTTTCCTGTTTCGATATTCCTCCTGTGCGACACACAAAAATCCCAACGCCATCTGCTTGAAAAGTCTCCCTAAACTTGACCCCATCACCCTGAGGGGTTGACTGACCTCTGTTGTCATATCTACCCTGATCGACAAACCAGTAAATGGAAGCCTGGGCGTGAGTCAGCTTGACTTGATATTTCTGTAATTCATCACAATTTAGTCTGCAGAATCACAGCCTGCATTCAGCCACAGCAAAACAAAGGCAGAAGGAAAACAGAGGGTGAGGTGTAAGACGTTAACAGGCCATAAATCTGCCTTGGAGAAGCACTAGAGTTCTGTCTTTAAAGTGATGGACAGGAGGTCTAGACAGCACGTTCTGCTGAACGCATTCCACAAAGGCGTCTGAGTAAGGTGCACTTTCACTGACTTGCAGAGGGGCTTGTAGATTATATGCAGGATCTGTTTTTCATCTTTTAACACAGTTTGAGTTTATGTCTGCAAGGCCCAGAGGCTGCAGAGAAGCTTTTAATTATATAACTACCTGTTTGATTCTCTTTTTAAAATGCAAGAAATAATTTATTTCATCTTCAGCATAGCTTCACAACAGTCCAATAACAGAATGTTTATTAAATGTACACATATTTGCATTTTTTTTCTTCAGGCACCCTTTTGGGCAGCAGTTAAAAATATATTACTTGTTTTATTACTTTTAAATTGGAAATGAGAGATAATGATTTTATTTAGATATTTGGTCACAGAGTTTGAGTGAATTAAGTCTGGAAAGGTTGTTTTTGTCTGGAAAAGGAGTGAAATTAATTTTGTTTCAGTTTCTTTTGTGAGCAAATTTTAACATTAATTTCTAATAATAAGCTGGCAGAAACCTTTATATTCAAGTATACCAATAAAACAATTTAATTGTGTGTGTTTTTAATGTGAAAAAAATATAAACAAGTTTAAAATCAATGCAACTTTTTCAAAGTACTATATGTGTTGCACCTGTTCTCAAAAGAAGTTGCACAAAGTGAAAACAGGATGGGTATTAATTAGAGATGTGCTGATCAGGTTTTTTCCTGCCGATTCCGATTCCGATCACCCATGAGGGCCGATCACCGATACCGATCACCGATACC
>NW_006799978.1:339305-390104 GCF_000485575.1 Poecilia formosa | reverse complement strand
CGCGTTTGCGCAGTGTGAAGGAAAGATGAGACCAGCTGCACAGGCAGGCTGCGAAATGAGATGCAGGGGATCGGTTTGTGAGATCAGACCGTGATCGGCGGTCACCGATCATACACTTTTTCACGGAAATCGGCCGATTATGATCGGTGGCCGATCGATCATTTTATTTAAAAAAACAATTTTGTAATTGGGGGAGTATTGAAAATAATTTGCAGCTAATCTTTGGGTTGACTGTTGTCAGGATTTTACTCTGTATATTTCTAGAAAGGTTCTGTTAATGTGAATAGAATATATAGTAGCTTTATAGGACTACAGAAAATAGATATTGTATGATTTTTTTTCACCTATCCATCCTTCCATTCACTGGATTTTATTTAATCTCAGCCATTTCCACATACAGCAGGCTGGACTGGTGTTAGAGTTCAAGCGTGGATCTGGGTCTCTATCCAGTAGAAACACTGGGATGTGCGATACTCTCTGCTGGACAATAGCTAACATGCTGCAACTATTGATCTCTGCTGGTATTTTGAGTTTCAGGGTGAGGGGTGCTCTATCAGGTTTCCAGACACAACTGCTCTGTCTTTACAGCCCCCTTATGTTCACAAGCAAACCAGGCATGGGGGACGCCTTTCAGTGCACTTTAACTCTGCAGAAAGAGAGGAAAAATGCACCTTTACAAGCACGAAGGCAACAACTGAACTGCATCTATTTATTTGAAAATCCAACATTTTAATCTCTTAGTCTAAATGCATGAATATGGATGCATTTAAAATATAATTAATCTACATAAAAATTAAATAAACTATTCAAATGTGTTGGATATAAGCTATTTGCTTATATCCAAATTCTGTGATGTGTTCCATCCTGAAATGCAAATTCAGACACAGTCACATTCAAGGCAATGAGAAAAATAAAACCAATGGCTAATTTGGACCCAGTTTATCAACTACCATTATCACAGTGAGAGTCTGAGACCCTTGCAGCGGGGCTGATTAGAGATACCGCAGTGTTATAGAAGAAATTGCTCATTTGGCAAATGCCAATGTTGTCTGATAGCGAAATGCTCATTTTCATCGATGCGTTCCAGGGGATTCGGTTTTAATTTAAAGAGGCAAAAGCAAAAAAAAGAAAGAAAGAAAAAGCGCACATATAGTGGGAACCATAATCACTGATGCAACCATTCAACGGGACAGTTCAGCTTCCCATCCTACCTTGATAGACAAATCCCTCAAAACAAAAAAAAACACACGACTCACAAGGGAAATAAGCAACTGCAAGGATAATGATGGAAACAACTTAATGTGGCAGGAACATCGTTCAGACTCCTCCCCAACAGTGAGCTTTGCAGTTGTGTGCAAGCATAATGTCCATCTGGGATGGGTGAGCTAATTTGGCGAAATCTTGGTAGCCATAATGATCGCCCAGCTGCTTCGACTGGCCTGGATCGCAGTCAAGCTCTTCGCACAAAGAAAGCGAAGATTGGTTTGAAAGTGATGCTCAGGGTTCAAAAGGTCACAATGATTCAGAAAACTCATGTGCAAAGCTGTGAACTCTGCTTATTCCTGATCCATGTAATAAAAATTCTCAATTATTATCTCATTACAGAAAAACTTGAACTTCTAAGACAAATCAGCAACTACTGATAAACACAGACTAACGTCACTTGAGAATAACTGAAATGAAGCGCCTCAGAAAGGTGGTGTAATTGATTGATAATTTGAATGGCCAGTCCTGAGACCAGACTTCTTCCTGTCAGAGGTGCTGTGTCTCCAAAAGCTTTCCCGGGGGAAACATCTGCCCTACCGCATGCCACCAGCCTTCTTTGGTAACGCTATATCCAGATCAGAGAGGCTGGCCCCATTGATTTAGCACTTAGCTTCATAGTCCCATATGAACAGTTATCATTTTTGGATGGGGGCCAGAGTTCAGGCATCAAACTTACCAATCAATGACCCCAATTTTGGAAATGGGTTCAGGAGTAAGTGCAGAGTACAGGAAACATGAGGTCACCGGGAAATAGAGGATGCATGCAGGAACATATGGATAGTGAACTTAGCATTAATGTTCAAAAATAATTTCATCGTACTTAGAATTACACTTTGAAAAAACGTAACAAGTTATTCCAAACTTGTAATCTTATGTCCATTTTGTGAACTTAGTCATAGGAAATCTGAGGATTACAGGCAAAATAAAACATGACACAATATCCGTTTTAGTCATGTGATAACACCAACAGTTATCACGTGGTAAAATAGTTTAAATTAAATCCACTTAAGTACACTCAAAATAAAAACAGCCAAAACGTAGGACACCAAATTAAGACTTCAAAATTATTTAAAGAAATTTAAGAATAGTATTTACACTCTTCAGTTACAGTTTTAAGAAGAGTTTTGAATTTCTTGAATATTAAATGAAGCTTTGGAATCATCTAAAAGGTGTTGACAAGGAATGCAAGCAAATGCTGATCCTATCCTGTTCTGCTTCTTTGATATCTTGAAGAAATCACAGAACCGTGACACAAACTGAATCACAGAATGAGTAAAATCTGAAGACAGGAGCTGGAGCAGAGTCTGCAGGTGCAAATAAAGCACAGAAACCTTATGATCTTGCTTTGTCACTAAATGCATTTGTAGAATCAGGATCGCAACAGAGTTCAGCCAAATACTATAAGAGAAATACTCCACAAGCATTTCTAAGAAATCAGTCATCATACTTTATTTGTCTATTTTTTCCTTTGGTGTCCTGTATATGTTTCCTTCACATCATAAAAGATTAAAAATTGTAGGCCAATCAGCAATATTACATTGTAAAATGTTAAGCCAAAGCCCAGTCCATCGCAGGTACTATCCTGAAACTTTTGGATGTGTCCTTGCTCCAACACACCTGAATTAAACGGCTGGATTCTCTCCTTCAGCTCTGAGTAACGATCCGTTCATTTGATTCAAGTGTGGTGGAGCAGGGACACATCTAAATTAGCGGGAAAGTAGTTCTGTTGTTAATAGCAGTTAGACCTGATCCTAAGATGAAAACAGATTCAGAAAATTGTGCTGAATACATCACAGATCTTCACTGAGCTGAAGCAAAGCTCCAGGATCTACTGGTTAGGTTTCACTTCTTTTTTGCAACATTATTCTGGTGTCACAAGTCCATTAGAGGCTGGGAACATAAAGTTGGGTCTAAATTAATTAATTCTATAGTCATTTTAACTATTTAAACATGCGACCAATGCAAGACGAGATGCAGTTAGACTGCAACACTTGCATTAGAAATAGTTTCCCTCACGTTCAAGACTTTTGGTTGCACTTTTAATATCTGGACAGTCTGTTTAAGCACTCTCTTGGGATTTTGGGTCAGCATGGCGGAGCAGATGGGAACTTTTGCTTAGTGATCATCTGCATGAGACTTGAGATCTGACCCCTTTCACAGGGGCCACAGTTTGTCTGCATGTTTTCATGTCTAAGTCACCGAGTCTGTCCAAGCGAGTTCTGACAGACTCATAACCGCAGTGAAAATCAGCAGAATTAGATATTCCTTACAAGATCCCGTTTACTTTCAGAAAGTTTGGGTTACAACTGTCCTGCTGTAAATATATCTTAAAATTATTGTTGGGGGTGGGAAAGAGAATCACTGAGTTATAAAATACTAAAATATTACTTTTTATTAAGGCTCCTCTGAATGAGAGGCTTTGGTTTCAGATTGTTCAGCTGTGTGGATGTGTTTGTGGAAAAGTTCTTTCCTGAATAAAATATTGCAATACTTTTTTTATTATTATTATTACTTGAGTAATTTCTTAGAAAGCTACTGTTTCTTCATTTAAGTGAAATAGTGACTATATGTTTCTTGACTCTATCCACCTCTGCCAAATTACTTGGTAAGAAACCAAGCATGAACTACACAGAAAAACCCCAGGATGGGATTTGAACCAAGGACCGTCCTACTGTAAGGCAAAGAGTTGCCTTACAGTAGGCAGATGGTAATGTCTACTGTATTACCGCTTTATGACAAAGTTTATCAACGTTTGTGTCTTCTCTCAGGATTTTATGTGTATGGAAAGCCTGCAGAGGGCCAAACAAGCACAGACACTGATGGGAGCAAGGGGGAGAAATGCAGTCAATGAGAGAATCAGTCATAAAAGTCATGAGGATATCTGATTTTTGGAGCCATTAGACTCCAAAAAACTGTATAAGGAGCTGCCACCTCAAGCTTTCCACCGTTTTTCTGTGGTACATGTGGGAAAACCCACCGTTGAAGTGTGCATCTTCTCATCCACTCCAAAATATTTAATCTATATTTTGTTCAGCCTAAGATGTTGACACTTTGCCAGATAATGGGGTATAAATAATTCAGTTTATAAAGCACATTTAGCCTTATGTGCATTTAAAAATGTTAAATTATAGTTGTGTGTGATTGTAATTATAAGAATCATCACAACTCAGGAAAAAGTTAAGAATACATCTTCTGTCCTCCCGGTTTATAGAAATAAATTGTTTCTCAACCTAATATTTTTTTCCCAAAGGAACCTGTCCTGGTTAGTCAAACCTTATTAGTCTTTATTGGAAATACCATTAACAGACGAGTGGTTTCTGAGTGGAGCCATTTACCATCTTCTTCCCACGTTACCCTAAACTGCGCGTGGTAAAATGATATTATCAGAGCTTCGTTAATTCATCTAATAATTTCTCATTTATTTAGATGATGAGGCTCGTAACTCACCTCAGCCAGTTAATTATATACCCGTAAATTAAAGAAAATGTGGCTTTGGAAATATATTACTTTTCCCATTGAAATTTATAGCAGATGTACAAGAGTGTGATAAAATTAGATATTAGTTTTAAAAATTATGGCCAAATCCCATGCAGCCAATATGTTTATGCATTGAACGGTATCAACAAATAGTCCCAGTATTCAGGAAAGATTACCATAGATGTAATTATATTCCAAAATAAATGGCAGTATGCTACATGGAGTGAGCAGAGCAGGAGTTTATATAGGAAGCAGAACAGGTGTAAGTAATCAGCAGCCAGCAGGAGTGGGAGGAGCAAACTAGATGACAGAAACACAAACACAAACCATGACAGGAATCTGTTTGTGAACCTAAGCTCAAATGCACTTTGGTTATACAATATTAAACATTATTTTTAAAAAATCTGGTTCTGGACCAGATCATTTTGGCTCAGGGTCAATTGATGACAACCCAAATTAGTTCCCCTACAGTCGTTTTAAAGATGTCTACAGAGGGAGAAACCACACATCAAAATGTATGCCAAATGAACATTTCTAATTTATTTACAGGAATGACAGAACATATATAGCAGCACCACTGATGTCCCTCCCTTTCCCAAGTCAGTACCAAATACCAAATAATTGTGTCTCGTTAAATTATGCACAGTGTTGCACGGAAGAGTCACATTCTACTCATTTTCAAGTATCAAAGAGATTATTCTGAACTACAGCAAGATCAACAGTAATGAGTGTCTGCATATTGTAAAATGCAGTATGAATGAAATAAAATAACATTTTCCAGTTTTCCAAGTTGTACTGCAGCACACTAATCAGAAGGAAACCAGAAAGTCTGCATTGTCAAAGTTTTGACAAGACTTTGATTTGATTTACTTTAAATAATCAGTGGCTTCAAATAAGCAGTTAATGGTGGAAAACCCTGCAATGTGGCCAAATAATGTGGGTCACAGAGAAACAAAGCACTCATTGCAGTTCTCACAAACACTTGATGTTCTAACCATTTATCAGGTTATTAGATTTAGAAGTAAGCAGTAGCACACTTTGACATAGGCCAAGTTGGTTTAGAAAGTCTTTCCTGTAAGTAAATGAAATCATTGTTTGGAAACAACTTTTTGCATTTATTCAGGTTGTCTTTGTCAGATATTTAAATTAGTTTAATGAAACATGCAAGTGTGACAGTAGAGGAGAAACAGACGAAATGTCTGATTAAACAAGCTTTCAAATAATCACTCTTCTGAACAATCTGCTTTTCTGGTTCTATCAACAGTTGAGTCACTTTCAACCTCAATAACTCTTAAATGACTCAAATTTTAATTCTAGATTTTCACTATACACATTTTTTTTTATTTAACACTGTTTAATAAAACAATGCTTACAGATAAGGCAGAAGTCAGCATTTAGAAGCTCAAATCAGAGGTCAGCAGTTGTCATATCCAAAACTTTGCAAGTTCACAAAGGAGTGCAGGTTCCTCAGGGCAGGATGAATATTTATTAGTAAAGTACCACAATTCCTGCTGAGCTCAGCAACTCAGCTGAGTGATCTGGACGGATCTGGACGGATGCATACTGTGACACAATTTCAAATAAGATGTCCTAAAGACTCCTGTTGGTGAAAATCCAGCATGAGCCAAGTGAAATCGGACGTCCAGACTACTTTTTTCTCTCATTTATATTTAATTTTAGATATTTTGGTGGTTTTAAGCTGAAACGTTGCACAGCTCTACCTCTACTGCTTCTGAAGCTTAAAGAAGAAACTCTGATGTCAGCTGAAATTTTAACAAATTCAAATCCTTCAGTTAAATTTGCAGAAGTTTAGTACATCTCATTTTGTTGCAATCCAAATAAATGTTTCACAGAGCTCAATAAATGCAGAGTGTCGTCATTTTATTTCTTGAATATTCTTATTTATACATCTGTTACCTCAGAGCCATAAATTTGCTCATATCCCAGTGTTTCCCCCAGTTACTGAATAAAATATAAGCCATTTAATATGGAATAGGTAATAATAACAGTGAGAGGCAACCAGGATCAGCATTTGTGAACTCTCACCGTACGTCTCTGTTTAGGAGGCCTTGTAAAGATTCACACAGTTTGTGCTCGGAGCCAACAGAAAATTGTGTGCCATTGCAACAAATGAATACCACCGTGTCTTTGAGGCAAATGAAAACCCTTCACTCTGAGTGGATTTGAGCAGCCAGGAGTCATCTGCAGCCCTCCCTGGTGTCACCTCTCGCCTATTAGTCTCTATAAAGGATGATGAATTAGAGGCAGAGGCGGAGGAAAGCCTCGGCACCGATGCTGAAGTCATAAGAATGATAAAGTGAACATCTGAGCACCTTAATGGCCAGTGAATGCAGAGGGTGCATTAATTTTTTTCCTTCTAAAACAGGGGGATTTCCATGCTGATCTTTCAGACCAAGAGGCCAAAGCAAACAAGAATTTCAAATTAAAAGCTTTTCTCAGAAAACTGGATTGATGTTTCATGTTTGTTTTTCTCTCTTTGTTGCAGTGACAGAATGAAACGGAACATGATTTGTCAATCAAACAAATAAAACAGGTTCTCTAGTTTTAAAGTAAACACATATGTGTCACGTAAGGCTTTTTAACCAGTTGTATGTTTTGCTGCTTATTTGTCTCGGTGACTTGAAGAGTTTTCTTTAAGCCTTCCTGCATGTACTGTTTTTGACCAATATCGCTTGTTAATCAATGTCTCTTGATTCTGAGTTTCCTACAAAAAGATAAATGCATTCTGCTTTCTCACACAGTTGTAAAATGGATTTTAACAATAGTTTTTAAATAAAATTAAATGACCAGCGAGCTGACTTTTTAAACTGAGTTTAGCATCTTAAATAAGCTAAACTGTTATCTTTGATTGTATAGCTACTTTTATTTCAGAGATTCTTCCCTTGGCTGCAACATTTCCAAAACAATTACCAATAGTTCCAAATCCAGCATGCGTTACATTCCTCCTTCCTGTTATTGGCTGAAAAGATTGGGCTCTCTCCGTCTCCTAAAAAGTTAACTTGTTCAGTCAATAAAAGCATTCTCACAGAGGAGTGTTGTTGTTGTGACCCAGTAGCACTTGCTGCGGTTCATTTATTGATTCGAAAAACATATTTAAGTTTTCATCTGGCTGAGCAACAGTTAGGGCCAATTAGTTTCTTTATGCATTTCTATATATTAAATGCTGAATGAGGTTTTTGTGGTGTGTGAGAGAAAAATCCAGTTTTCACACTTGTTTAATTTGATAAAGTTTGCCCACATTTCCTACATAAAAGATCTTTAAGGAAAGTAAGTATGCTCACCATACTTTTTCTGTGTTTCCAATGCATGGAAACACAGAAAATAACACAGGGTGATATTTGTACATATTAAATTTGTATATATTAAATTGCCATTTAATATGTTCCACATAGAAAACTCTTTTCAGTACAGTGGTACAATTCAAGTCATTTACCACAGAGTTTAGTCTGAGACGCTAAAACCTTGAGGTTGAGTCAAGTTTTGACTTTTTCTTTGTGTGGCACAAATAGGCGAACACATTGACATTATTAGGACTTTTACCTCCTTTACTAACATGTAGTCACATTTTCCAACATAATTCAGACTTTATTTTTGCGGCCTGCATGCACACCTAATTAAGAGAAGGTACTTCCCTCAAAAATTGATCCAACTTTCATTCTTCCAAGTTTTGATTAAAAAGGAATAACTAAAAACACTAAATGTGGGTCCTGGGAAGAACTTTCCCAGTTTGGTAAAGTAAAACTGTTGACAGAAGCCTGTCTGGGATGTACACATGCCCTGTCCAAGTAAAACAAAGAGTCATAACTTCACAAATGTTTGATGGTCTTTTTGTGAATCCATATAGAAGTAAAATTCTGCTCTAAGATAAATGTGCTCCTGTCATTGCCTGTACTTATCACTAAGTGCTGACAAGATCATTCTTCAAAATGTCTCCAAAAGAGATTTTTCACAATGAGTCTGTTTTAGTACAGTCTGTGATTACCCATCACTCCTAAATAAATAAGTGTATTTATTTTAGAAATACATATGTTTTTTTATTAATCAGAAAAAAGTATATTCTAACAAGAACACTGACTCTAATCCTAATATTAAATCATGTTTGCAAATTAGTTGAGTTTGAAATAAACTCTTTGCCTTCTTAAATGAAAATCAATATTTTTTTTTAACTCTGGAAAAAAACAAATGACTATCATATGATATTCTGAAAGAAGAAACACTTAGTCTGAGCACTTAATGGATGTTTGTCTTGCAGAACCTTTCATCTGACACTGATAAATGGGGCGCAGTCCTACCTGGAAAAACAGCTCATGCATTAGTTCAATGTTAATGGCATGACTAAATGAGGTCAGGGGTTTCTGTTTGTTTGGGTTTTCAGATTGCAACACTGCGAATTCATGTCAAGACTTCCTTTTTTTCTTTCATTAACTTGCAGAAAACCACAGCATCTATCTGTATGTTTAAATCAACTAAATTCGGAAATTTACAGTAAATCAAAAATATACATATTTTTGCAACAACCTATCATTTAATAATAGACATTTTTTTCTGCAGTGCAATGTGTTAGGAATATTAGCGTCTCAGGGTGACGTTTGTTGCGTTAGACACTGATCTTCATGGGACCAACTCAAGCGGACAATCACGCAAATGTAAAAGCTGAGGGTGACATTTCTCTGCACATGTAGGCCTGCAGCATCCTCTTCTCATGCAGCGCTGACAGCTGAGAAGCTAAATGTTGTGTAATTGCAGGTGCTGCTTCAGCATGCTGTGCAGTAATAGGCTAAGTGACTATTAATCACCTCTGTGACAAATAACAAGAAGAGGCAAAGGTATGTCAGCAGGCAAAGGTTTGATTGATGTTGGCCATGAAAAATCCTCTCCATACGTGACATTGTGAAATTCCAAATTTCTTTTTGCAAATGAATCTTCAACTATTTTTGAAACTAAACCAGAAAAAACGATTGCTACATGTAAAATCATTTGGTAAAAATAAAATTCAAAGATTGATAACTTTTTTGTGTACAATGTAATCTGCTCTTTAATAACCATCATTAGTTTCTTCTTTGACATGATAATTATATGAACTGACAGCAATGTTTATATTGGCTTGATTTATTTTTCACAGCTAGAAGAAGTGACAAATGAGATTTCAGTGGTCCTTTATAATCAGCATTCTTTAAGCCACACAAAAGTAGCCCTTTTGCGCTTAGTAATCATTCTTGTAAAGTCAGTGTGTAGAAATTTATTTAATTTGATCACATTATGAATCAAAGTGATGGATGAATTTTTGCTGAACAGACTTTCTTGACCTGGGGGGTTGATAATTGACTTTTCAACACATTTTATTTTTAAAATCCTTCTTTAAATATATTACTATCAATTGGAGGGGTAGCATATCTGGGGTTTTCCAGCCTGGTTTAAAAGTCTCACACAGCACAAAATTAAAAATGTTAAGGGATTTTAACATTTTTCTAGCTACAGAGTCTGATGGTTGTGTAGTTGTGCTCCTGGATTAGCTGCTGCATTTGATCCATTGATCAAATGCTGACACTGCTGACTCTTACTTTCTGACAAATAAGTGTCAGAAATGCATCCATGTCTTCCCTAACTTCTCTGTTTTTGATTTAAACAGACTTGCAATGTTTTCAGATGCTTCTCTTTCAGTACACATATAAGAAAAATGACATATTATCTCTTTTATTAGAGTTGACAGTACTTAGACATAATACTTATTGCAATATGAGTAATATACAGTATCAAATGCACTGGACTTTGTAGCTGTGATATTTATAAAAACGTTAATGAATTCAAGAAATGCAAAACATTCATGCCACCTCATTCTTTGATAGCATGATTTATGTAGACAGGCACAAGCCTCCTGAAAGTCAGCTTTAATTGAGTTAATTAATGGCAACTAATATTGTTATTGCAATACTCAACAATAACTTGACAAGTGCATGTTTTCCAATTATAGAGGAGAGTTGTTCAAATTCTTACTTTCAGCACTCTTAAAGTGGAAAACATGGCAAAAATCCAAAGTTTGAGCTTGGGTTGGTGTCATGCCGTGACAGTCAGCAGGACTCATCCATCAAGAAAGAAGGGACTTCTGTGACAAACTGGGAGAGGTTACATTCTGATGTGAGGTTGATGCTGTGAAAGTGTTTATTTTAAGTCAAACGGTGATCTTTACCCGAAAGTGTCTGACACAACAAACGAACTGTGAACTGACAGGAATGTCAGGAGTGTAGCTGGATGTCATGAGTGTTTTTTTAAGTCCGTTCGCTGCAGTCGGCGCTGGATCTCATCAAAAGCCGTTCCACACTGACACCTACTGAAACCGCCTTCTGTTCTGTCAGACAGAAGAAGAGCACTTAAGGCAGTGTGAAAAATCACAAGTAATACAAGTATTATGGAAAACTAGAAACTAACTGAAAGACATAGATGTAATAAAAGACATACAACTAGTAATAAACTTAAATGCTTTAATCAAATTGTTTATACATGGAGACTAATACAGTAGATGCATTACCTATTGTTATGTGTTTGCTTTCTTGTTTTACTTTTTCAATGTGTTTGAGTGCATAATGTTTTTTCATGATAGAGTTATGTAAATAACACAGGGTGTTGAGCTGTTCCTGGTCTTCAGTATTATCAAGGGTACCAAGACCTAATTGAATGAGTAGATAAAAAGTGGATCATAAAAAAGAGAGAAAATGAATCCCTGGTTATTTGTAAACGGTCATTTTAGTTATTAAAATATTGTGTATAGCACTTAACTAATAATTTTTACTATTTTGTTATAAAAAGCTCAAGGAAACATATGCAAAACTCCCAACAAATGTTATAAAATACTTATCAATATATATTATTGCAATATGTTATCTTGTATTATGATGGGAATCTAATAGAGAGACATCAGTTGATAAGTCAGCTGATGGAAAAAACTTCAAGTTTTTCCCAAACATCAGTGTCCTGAACAGCTCCTGCAGATTATTATTATTATTATTATTATTATTATTATTATTATTATTATTATTATTATTATTATTATTATTATTATTATTATTATTATTATTATTATTATTAGTCATAGCTCAAGGAAGCACCGAGTCACTCCAGAACTTTCTCTGGAATCACATTAAGAGGACTTTAAACTGTAGGAAATGCGTAAATGAAACTTGATACTTTTATAGCCTTGATATAAGTTAACAATGTTAAGCATCATGCGCTTCCTCACAATTGTTTTTGAAAATATCCCACAGCATAATAACCTAACAATTCATGGGAAGAATGAGTTAAAAAACAAAAAAAGCTGAAATCAGAAAAAGAGAGTCATCTCTGTTTGTCACAAACTTCTCAAGCGCAGATGTTTGTGACAATTACAATCACAAAGTTCTGTGTATTTCAGGATGAAAAAACAGCCAACTTAAGACAATATGTTGGAGGAGAAACGATCTCAGACTTAGCTAGATGTCTGAGCGGCTTTCCTGGTATAGCAGACGTCTGTCATCCAGAATGCTCTCTTCCTCCATCCTGTATGTTCTCCATCACTGGGTGATTAAGGCTCTGGGATGATGGATGGGGGCACAAACACTCTCTTTCTGAGCTTCTTCTCAGGGTCGGCATGTCATGGACTCGCTCCCTGGTGGCCATCAATCTGGTACCTCAGCCACTCAAACCTGAGTCCAATAACATGACGCTACTTCAGACTGAAGAAGAAAAAAGGACGGTGATAGGGAGAGCAAGCAGAGGATGGGGAATTTGTGGTAGAAAAGGAAAACAAGCTGTTCACACTGACATCAAATGTACCTCAGAGGGTCGTCAAGAGGAAGCGCTGAGCGAGCACCGTCCCGGCATGAGCGCCTACAGACGGGAAGTGAGCGCCAGGCAGGGAGAACGTCTGCAGGAGGAGGATGAGCTAATGCACGAGGGAGGAAGGGAGAATCACCTCTTCCTCCTTTTGATTCGACTTGATTTATGTGACAACTTTAAAAACAACATTAGGCACAAATAAAATCACAAAGGATCATTTTGCTAGTAAATCAAGGACTTATTACTGAGATCCACATCATGTCAAGATGGCAGGGAAGCATTTTGCAGAACACATTTACAAGTAATGATGCAAGACTTTATGGAGATGAACGTCGACTAAATTCATTATCAGAACATGTAGGTGCATTACTTCATGCCTCTTTATGCCAATAAAATGTTGAGTGACGAGAAGTTCGAAATGAACCAGAATCATTTACACAACCATGTAAAAATATGTCATTTTGTAATATTTTCAGTGCCTCATTAAAGTATTCACACTGCTGGAACTTTTTCACATTTTATAATGTTACAATCACAAACTTCTGTGTATTTCATAGGGATTCTTTGGTAAAATCAAGAGAAATCAACACATAACTGTGGTGTGAATAAATCAACAGCTCTGTGAAGGATAAGGTAAGATAACATCAGATCAAGGAACAGAACTTAACAGGTCAACACTAAAAACAAACACAAAATTCTACTAAGTATTTTGTCTAGTTTAGAGTGAAAATATCTCAACACACTTGAACTGAGACAAAACTAAGTTACTAGTAATTATTCAGTAAGATATAAATATAAATTTCTTAATATTGATTAAAAAAGGTACCACTGGTGAACTTTTTTCAATCTTAACAAAATATGTTTTCTGTTATAAGTGCTAGTGATCAAGAAACATTTATTCTTCTATACTTCTTCATATATATTGTGGAATTGTGGGGTAAAAATGTTTTCAGATTTCTTTGTAAATACATATATTTAGAAAAAAAAATTAAAAATAAATTTTGAAACATGTTTTTGACTGTAAAATTAAAAATGTTCATGGGTATTAATTTTCAGAATGATTGTCACTTATGGCACCAATGTCTCTACTTGGAAATTAAAGGTATTCAGGGACTTTAACAATTTTCATCTGGATCTTTCTCCATCAGTGACTTTTCCCATTGTTGGTGCCAGATTACGATGCCACGGTCTTCACTTTCACGTGACATCGTCCACACGCTGCCCTTGAACTCCCCATGCATCCTGAGTGAAAGAGGCTACAACTTACATTTCTTGAGCTGAGAACTGCAATAAGAACACAGATCGGCTGGTTAATTGAGAACTTTGATTTTCGGTTCTGTTTTTTCACAGCAGCAGGAATAGTTGAACAGTGATTCAAGTGATTCTTGAAACATGGTCTTTACTGTAGCATTTTCCAGTCCACTTCAATCAAAGAGAATATAACAAATCTCTGGATCCATCAGTCTTGCCTGAGTTACATAATCCGTCCCTGTCAACATCAAGTTTTCTTTCATTCTGTCAGTGTTACATTATCATTGCATTAAACAGGATGAATTTGATTTAAAACATCTGCTCTGCATTACCTCTGACTGATAATAGAAAATAAAAGCAGGCCTAATGTTAACTGTGATAAACTGAACAGCTCAGGCCGACCATGAGAACCGTTTGCGGAAACTGACGAACAACAAGGGATCAAGATTTATAAAATAAAGTCAAACCTTGTTGACTAAAAACATTCACAACCAGCAGACATTTATGTTTTAAAGTCCACTCCTGACATTTCAAAGCCACACTTTCACATAAATTATCATAAAAGACAAAAATAAATTCTTAACTTGTGCAAAGTTTGATCATTTTTAAATAATTGTAATAAATAAAGAAGCTAACAGAGTAACCATGCTCTTATGCAGTCATGAAGCAAAACCCCTCACTGGATGAGAAAATAAATTGTGGAAAAACACAGACAAAAAACACAAAGCAATATCTTCAGGGAAAAGCAGGGAAAAAAGTTGTTAAATTGTAAAAATATTTGATGTCAAAATTTCATGCTGGATATTCAAACGGGCCACATTTAATAAAATAAAAAAATAATAAATAAAATATAATAACGTAACAAACATACTTTTAAAAAGCAAATGTAATCATTCAATTTATTCAGTGTAACAGAAAAGCCATAAATGAATTAAACTTATTTATTTGTTCTGATTCAATATTTATTTGTTTATTTGATTCAATATTTTCAGCATTTTAAGATTGTTGGCAAACTATCTTTCAGAAAAAAAAGATTAGTACAAAAATGAACACGTATGGTTCTAATCCCTCAACTAAAATCGGATTATCCGTCTTTCTCCCAAAATCAGATTATCCCTCTTTCTCCCAAAATCAGAACTCAGGCGTTTACTGATTTATTGACTCTCCATCTGCCATTTTCCTTCTTTTAATTCCAAGATGACAAACCCAAACAACGGAGAGGCAGTGACAGCTTGACACCGATGTTCGCCGGCCCTCGTGGCAGCTATCGAGGACGTGCCTGTCACATCTTCTCAGCCCGAAGACACACTATTTAATTGAAATGTCTTCTTTATGGTCCTAGAAATGTCAGAGCAGGACATCGACTCGGATCACCTCTGACAGCAATTACAAACAAATCCAGGCCCACATGAGCTACGTTGCTGATTGTCCCTGTATCACTCTCACTGACATCTGTAGAAGGTATTAACCTGATGAATGGTCAGTCAGTGAACTAATAACTCACAGCTTTAGAAATAATTGGTGACTTTCACTTTAACACTTTGCATCATGTTTCCAGAATCAGAAATAGCAAGTATTTGTTGAAAAACCATCTGTACTAATTTCAGATAATGATTTAAAAATATGACAGACTGAAATCTGCAACAAATAAAGTTAGCAAAAGCCCTGAATCATACCAGTAAACAGATTTGACACCATCACAAGGATATGCAGTCAGTGAGTTTATCGACAGTGGCGATAGCTAACACCCTAAACGTTGGTGGAGCCGGATGGGCTTCAGTAATTGATGGTCGGATGTGTTTTTTCCCACCGATAATGTGTCTTTGCTGTCATGGGGTTGCTGCTTTCCTTCCTTTGGCTCCACCAAAGCCTTTTCTGTCAAAACAGCGCATGTGTCTCCCCAATGAAGATGGATGACTCTCTGTCGGGTGGATGCTGAGGGGATTCGGAGGAGGAGCGGGAGATGGAAGGAGGAGGAGAGGGAAAGGATGAAGAAAGAATGCAAAAACGAATTGAAGAAAGGCAGAGGAGGAGATGGGGGAAAGTAAGAGATTAAAACAGAAAGGGAGGGAGGAAGGAAAGACAAATGAGAGCGAGGAAGATGAAGCGATGATGAATACAAGGTAGTGAGAGAAACAGGAGATAGAAAGTTGGGGGAGGTTGGAGAACATATGGAAATTTTCTGATTCACTCTAGGCCTTCAGTTTGTTGCTTCCTGTTCAGAGACACAGCTTGATCCAAAACCAAATAATGACTGTTTCTCAAAAGATACACTTAACACATTCACTGTTTGCTTCAGAAAAAATACATCACATTTGTCCCATTTTTATTCCTTACTATATATAACATATATTATCTACGTTTGAGTCAGAGTGTAATAACATTGCTGTTGCCATCGAAATCAGCGATCTACATGAGGGTGAATGAAATCTTTCAACTGAGAACCTTTTTAGACAAACTTGAGTCACATTTACCCATAAATATACTATAAAATATGTGAAAATCTGAAGCATTTTCAACAGTTCTTTTCTTAAAAGATCACATCTGTCTGTTTGCACTGTTATGAACTGGTGACCTCTACAGCATGTACCCTGCCCCTTGCCGTATTGAACTGAAGAAAAAGAACTGAAATTAGCTGAACTGAATTGACAGTATCTCTTGTTCAGCTGGTTTATTTTAGGCTTTACTCCAAAGCAAAAACACAGAATGCAGAATAAAATATGGCCTTAAAATGGCAAATGAAGCATACACATATAGATGTTCACACCTTCATAAAGAACCGCTGCCCTTCGCTACTCCATCCATTAGCAGCGACCTTTGACCTGACTTGTTGTGATCATGTGATAGTGAAACACAGGGGTCACACTGGCTTGTCAAAACACCACCTCTGACGCATGACAATGACTCACTGACTCCACTCCTGTCAACGCCATCAGTTTTCAGCAGACTGAGAGTGGTGGAGGGAGTTAATGAGCGATGCACCACAGAGTTATTGTTTTAGATAATGGGGAAATGGTAATGCATAATTTAGCTTCAGAAGATTTTGTGGAATTCTGAAACATTCATGATGCATAATTTTGTAATATGATTTGTGTGACTCGAAGCTAATACTTTTTGTGGGTTATTGTTTTCTGCCCTGCTTCATTTTTTATGCAACAGTTTTGCAAAGTACACAGTTGTAATAAATTAAATCAATTTTAGGAATAGGCTAAAGAAACTGAAAGCTTAATAATCATATTTTCACAAAAATTAAAGTTTGTGGAACACACTAAACAAATTGAATATTACAGTTTTACTAAGTCTTCCATTTAAAGTATTTCAAGCCATGTTGAGGATAGGAATCTAATAAATTTTTATGTAAAGGTAAAAGTTAAGGTAATTTTATTTATATAGCACATTTTCAGCAACAAGGCAAAACAAAGTGCTTTACATAACTTTAGAGAAAGGAAATACAAACAAAATAACAAACCAAAGGAAAGAACAAAAGAAATAAATAATCTTTTGATCTAAGGTCTGTAAACTAGGTGCTCCTGTTCAGGGTTGCTTGATAAGAATCCTGTGGTTTAATTCCATTTCTGGGTTGGAAGAACAGGAGTCTAAAAAATAGACTAATGTTGATCCAAAGTATATAAACTAGATAAACTAGATACTCCTATTAAGGCTTATAACTAAGTATCCTCTGGTCTAATTCCTTTTCTGGGTTGTGTAAAATAAACATCTTACTTATTATCAGAGTTTTTAAAAGAGACTTTGGAGTCAGTCAGCACAAGGCGCCTTCAATAACAGCAGTTCCTATAGGGCCACTGGAGGCAGCATATTCCAGTCTTTAGTTTATGCTTTGTGTCTCATTAACTACTCATTTGATTTGCTTGGGGGTCCTGTCAGACTTACACTTTGAACATTATGTTCACCAAAGTGCAAGATGGTTGAAGTAGAGGCAAAAAAAAAAAAGTGTAAGCAGTTAAAGAAACAAAACTCTTTTTGTGACATCTTTCCGTCCTCTAGACGGATTCCTTAAAAATATTATCGTATTCATAATTTCAGTGAAGACAAAATTAGAAATTTGTTCACAAGTGACTTCTCAATGCACTTATAATATCAAGGTATAGCTATTGTAATAATGTATTATAAAGAAGGAGGAATGATTGCACAATGATAAGAAAAAAGGAATAAGAGAGATCATATTTCTACTAATATTACCAGTTCTGACATATAAAGTGCTAAAAGATTTTCAACTTATATGAAATATTTGACTGTTCTGTATGTTCCCCCAGTTCTTAAAAATTCTAAAAGTACAATAGAACCAAGATTACCACTAATTAGGAACCATTTCAGTGGAGCCAGGACACACATATATTCTCTGTGATAAAGTTTGTAATTAGATAACCCTGCGCTACTTCTGTAGCTATGCTGCTTTAGGTTTAGGTGGTTGTAGAACTTACACCAGTAAATATACCATAATATACTATTATCTCAAACTGACTTCTCTCCAGCCTGAGATAATATTTGTATTACTTGCAGGTATTGTTGCTGTTGACTTCATGTTAGCTCTCTTATTTTTTGTTTTGTATTGAAAGTATGCCTGACCCATTTACCACATATTTAGCCATTTTTTTCTGATCTGCTTGACTTTGATGTACCTTTGTTACTTTAGCTTTGAGTTTTTGTTTTTCTTCACTTTTGATGTAGTTTGGTTTAATTTTAGGGATTGGGTGTTGCCAGATTTAGGGGCTGCATCCTTCAAAGGCTGCATTTAAAATGCTGATTACATCACATCGATGCATCTATACGGTTCTCCAACTGCAACTCATAAATGCATCCTTCTTTTTATAGGATTTGAAGGACAGACCAGGTGATCCTTCTCAGCCCATTGTATCCCAAGATTAATTTTGGCCAAAAAGGAGATTTTTGTTCTTGTCAAAAAAAAATGGCGGACAAAGCGGGAGAGGAATACAGTTTTAAATATGAGTGTATCACAGTCTGGCAGGACCAAACACAATCTCTCAGAGAAGTTGCAATGTTGCATAAAAATAAATGGTTTAATTTATTCATTTAACTACTTAAAAATGATTAAATGACAAAAAGCTCAGCAAGATTTTGAGCTTCATTTTTACCAGCTGTGTTGGTAGGCAACAGGATATATGCCGAGGTAAGGGCAGGAATGAATCTAAAGGCTAGATAGTCTGTTCAGTTTTATAGCAGCTCAGTTACGGCCTTTCTTTCTCACCTTGTCAGATTCTCCTGTATGTTCCCTTTCATTCTGGATCCTCTTATCATCCATGTTTTCCTCATTTTATGCGGCCCTTGTTACTTGATTGTGTACATTTTGGACATTTTGTCAAGTGGGGTCGTCCACCAACATGACAGTCTTTTTTTCTGGTTTTATTCTGGACAGACCCGTCGATACAGATAATGCTACCCCTCACTCTGCTTACTTTATTTTTTCTTCCTATATGAAATATTCCTAACCTAGCACTTAGGCTCTGTTTTTGAGATAAGAAATTGCTGCAAAATTAACGACTGAATGCGATTCTTTAATTACTTGTCATCAGTTGGCATTAAATGATCCTCTACATTTGAATGTATGTAACTGGATCTGAATCTGACTACATGATTGGATTTAACGGGAATAATTCAGACTGATTTGTATTGGTTTTGGCCTTAATTTGATTTAGCATTATTGAATTTAAATTTGGAAAGTCCTGGAAGCTGACATTAGTTGAGAAGTAGAGCTACTTAGATAAACAGAAATGAACAGAATTAGAGAATGATTCAACATCTGAATCAGGAGCTTCCAGATGTAAATTGCTTAGATCTGTATGTGAGTCCTACAATTTATAGTTTGTGTTGATTGTGTTCAAAACAACGAGGTCTCCCTTGTGGCTGATCTGTCTTACATCCTGCACCGGTCGTGTTTACCTCGTCCGCCATGAGGAACAACAGGTTTTGTTTGCGTACCAGCTGCTGGGATTCAGCTAGCGCATTAGCTCAACAGGATTGGAAGCAGGGAATTTTCTGTGACACTAATGAATATCAGTTTTATTAGGATATGATTGTGGTCATCAAAAAGGTTATTGCTTTCATAACATTGTATATTAAAAACAATTTAATCTCATCCTTGTAAACAGTAATTCAATCCTTTTCAAGCTGCATCTCTTGTGATTGATGGCAAAAGCAGAAGTTGGTCATCCATAGAATGTCAGAGGGAAAATTGCCTCCTGGTTCAAGACTTGTCTCCTGTTGAATAGCATTTGACAGAAGAGAAAACTCCTTTTTCACTTCTGCTTATTTCAGTTCTAGCCCTGAAAATATGTCAGTATGAAAAATGTTAACCACAAGGTCAAAAAGCTCCACAACAGTATGAATGAAAGACTTGTTACTAGAGTTGAAAAGAAATAATAAGATGATTTAAAATTATATTTTGATCTGATTTGATGCTCCTCCTGTTACTGCCACTGCTGCTTTTTATACTCTCAAATTAAGAGCTTAGTTGTATTCTTACCTCAGCTTGAGAGAAGACAGAAAGAGGAACAACACTGAGAAATGGTGAAAAAGGGAAAGAGCTTGAGAAGAGAAAGATTGAAAGAGAGATGGAGAGAGAGAGAGAGAAAGGCTTTTAAAAGGATTTTGTCGTTATTGACTGGTTGCACTCTTCAGCTAATAGCCATTTAAAGATTATGGGCCTGCTGGTGGAAATCAAGGCCTCCATTGTTTGCCTTATTGCATTCTGGCAGATGGGGGCTGACACAACAACACGCAGCATCCCTCCGGGCACACTCGCCGAGCACTGGCCCTCCATCAGCAGATCTCCTATTGAACTGGCCCTAATAACTGGCCATGAATTATTAATCCACCAACCATATTGAAGACAGAGAGAGAAGAGAGGGGGAAAAACAAGAGAAGGTTGTGGAGCAGTTGCAGAGAATATCATTGGTGTTCAGGTGCCAGTCGAAGAAAAAAGGTCCGCTCCAAAGAGTCCCAGGACGACCATTTCTCGGAACGGGGAGGAAATTCCGATAACTGGCATGGGAAGATAAAATATATATTCATTAAATGTCAGATTGCTGATGAAATGGGTCCGATCCATTAGTGGGTAGCGGAGCGGCCAGTTAATGTTTCCCGGTTGCTCTTGGGTTGGGTGGCTTTTAGTGTTGCACTGGATAACTGCTGGAAACAAGATCACTTGATCTGAAAGAACAGAAAAGTTTGCAAGAGCAGGTGTTTTTCAAAATAAAAGGAAAACAGGCAGAAAATCTGTCAAGTGCACCTGTTGGTGAAATCCAGTAACTCTGTTGTTGCAAGTCATGTGAACCTGATCTCTGATTTGGAGCTTGGCCGTCTTTTTTTTCTCCGGTCAGGTGATTTATTTGCAGGCATTGATTACCAACCTTGAGTAGACTCGTGTCTTGTTCCTAAAGTTAGTGCATGACAATCTGGAAGTCTTGATGTGTCAAAACAACATGCAAAAAATAATATGAAGTACTAATATTTATTTCAAAGATTTGGTTCAGTTGATGTAAAACACAAAGAAACTGTTTTAATAACTACTAATGAAGAAGTTCACAAATCTGGCACTTCTGAAATGTTTTTCTTCAGGCTACCTGTTGCCAAACAGACCATTAAGTTTAAATTTAAAGATCACAAATGCATTTTTAACAAATGAATTAAGTGGTGGACGTGATTTCTTCTCGCTTTGTTTAGTAATGCATTACAAAGAAATGAAAAGCAATTTCTAAATGAAGATTTGAATTAAAATCTTAGGATTGCCAATAATTTCTCTTTGAGTATTAAGAGATTTTAGAGATTTCAGTTTTCTAAGGTTTGATTTAAAAACATTATTTAAAAAAAATCCTCTCTCATGACTGTGACATTTGGCAAATTGTCTAGGTAAATTCTACTATCCAAAAACACAAAATGTTTAATCTGGCTTAATGTGAGACAGTGAGAAACAAAGAGATTACTCATCTTTTTATAAAGTGTATAAAATGTCTTTTAACTCTATTTCTCAACACAAGGCACTTTGCAAGTCAAACCTCTGCAATTCATTTGAGGTATAAAGAATTCAAATCAGTCCAGAGTCAATTCATATTAATCCAATGATATAGTTATATTCAGATGTAATAACAAGTCACTTGGATTATAATTATAATATATTAAACTCATATGTTATAGCCACATTATAAGCAGTGGCTCAGTCAATTGCAGCGAGTCACTGATTTTGCACCAATCCCTCATTGTGAGCAAACATCTGGTGACAGTGGAAAGGATGAACTCTTCTTGGAAGGAGGAAACTGAACAGAACTGATCTGAATGTGAACAGCACTCTGCAGTGGAGTGATACATTATCTGGCAAAACTAAAATCTTATCGGTGTGCGTTTGTCCATCTTTGTAACATGCTTGTTTTACAGAGATGATGGTGATTCTTGACTTACAGGTAAATAAAGAGAATGTTCATCCAAGAATACCGAGACAAAAAATATCACACTAAAGTGATAGATGAAGAGATTTAAAACATATGGCTGCTAGCCTGACATTCATGTCACCATTTATCCCTGATTATTTGATTCATGACCAGGCTGACTACTGTCTACAGTGGGTAAGATACTGACTACTCATTACTACACCACAGAACACTTCTTCAAACAAACAAACTATATTTTGAAGTTTTTCCAACTGGTTAACATTTGTAATGCTTTCTGTTCTTTTTTTTTTACTGTCAGCTTAAAGCTCTCACTGAATTAAAATGCCTTTAGCAGGGTTGTTCTCACTTCCCGTTGATTCAAAATGAAGTCTACCAAGTGCCTGATGAATTGAATTTCCTGTGTCAAAAGCCTGCGATTTCTAAGAAAATAAT
Source organism: Poecilia formosa (assembly GCF_000485575.1). Taxonomy (NCBI): domain Eukaryota; kingdom Metazoa; phylum Chordata; class Actinopteri; order Cyprinodontiformes; family Poeciliidae; genus Poecilia; species Poecilia formosa. The sequence goes on along the minus strand of NW_006799978.1, from coordinate 367,425 downwards.
GAGCAACGCCCGAAGAATCCCCTTTCAGATTTCATTATGAGGGAGAGGTTCTAATTGTGAGGAAATTTAATTTCCATCGCTTTCCCACTTTCTCTCTCACAGCAAGTTACTCGCCTGCCGCTGATGATGTGGTGGGGTTTGTTTCAGATTGACGCTTTGCATGCTTTTAAAAGCCAATCATCTCCCGCTTAAACCAAAACCACAGCAGCAAAAACAAGATGAGCTCGTATCTGACAGAGGATTAATGTGTCATTCTTCAGCTTCTGAGCAGTCATTTAGGGGATGGAAACGGCTGCTGCAGGTTCACAAGCATCAAAGTGACACTGAGATGAGTCTTCCCTCATCCTTCTGCTACAAAGCTGCTCTTTGGGTGAACAGCGAGGTGCAGCCTTTTCATCAGCGTCACACACATCAAAGAAAAATGAAAGAGAGCAGAGTGAAAACAAATGGGCCCAGCATAAATGTTCCTTCCCTTACAGTAATGTTTTGTATTATTTTATGTGAATTATATCAATACTTAGATTATTTTATTTTGATGATTGAATATGTGTGAAAAGAGAAGGCGAACCTGTGAAACATTCATGTGTCATGTCCTGTGTGGGTTTTCCCCAGAAAATACCCACATGAAGAAAAAAACACAAGGGTAAACATTGACTCATACCCGCAGCATTTTAACACATCGTCCTGTAAAAAGTGTCAGCCTGATGAAACGTAGAAAACATAAAGACTTTGATGATCCTTTTTAAATCTCCCACCGAACAGCATCTTTCAGCCGCTTGTCAAAAGTGACTTTCTAAACGTTTTTTGTTTTTTTTTGTCGCTGTTGTCGTTTCACTGATGATTTTCCTGGTACTACTGATAAAACGTATTTGTGTTTCTTTGAAGTATTTAAACATTTGCCGTTTTCGTCGATGATTATTCAATTGGCCTGTCTGGGCAGTTTACATGCAAACACTGAGGCGGGACTGGGCGCCCCGCAGTGTCAGGCACAGATTTGCTCTTTAAAAGAATGAAAGTAAGATACAGTGAACCACCGAGTTTTCACAGGTTCATCTGTTTGAGGAAAACAACAGCAATGAAGTACAAACAAAATAAAAATGGTAACAATAACAAGTAAAATAATAATAATAATAATAATAGTTTTAAAATAAGGAGACACAAAGTGGCTAATGAGTCCACAGCCAAATCATTAGGAGGTCTTCAACCCAGTCTGCAAATTTGCTTTTAGATCTCATTATGAATAGTAAATGTGTAGATTTGCATATTAAAATGTAACCTTATTTGGTTTGAACAGAGAAAAAAATAAGTTAAATATTTGGGCTTTGGACTTTTGGAGCCCAAACAGTAAAAGCTGAATAATTTTTCTGTGTAATCTAAATATTTAGCACAGATAACTGCTGCAAATAAAGCTGAAAGAGCAGAAGTGAGCGCAATCACGTGTCGTGACACAATTATATGAGTAAAAGCTGAGTCCGTGCGTGCAACTGAGGAGAAAGAGAGTGGGAAAACGCCTGCAGGCATACAATGAACGGGAGGTTGAAGCAGAGAGGAGGGTGCAGAAAAGAGGGGGTCAAAATGAACACCATCTGGGTACATGAATGGGAGGCGGGTGAGGGATGTGATGAGGTGAAACAAAACAAAAGCACCGCTGGTGCCAGCATGTAACCAACAACCATGCCACCATGCATGTTTTCACCCCCCTCCTCTCCAGTCAGGTGGGAGAGGAGCTCTGAGACCCACCATCACTCATGCAGACTCTCCCCCTCTTCTCTTATCCCCCTGTGTGTTCAGATCATTGCCAAAGGAGCCACAGGCCACTTGCAGGCTGACAGTCAGCTCCTCTAATGGGCCTGGCTGTTTATTTTGTACCGCTTGGAAGTGGATTAGCTGGAGGTAATTATGGTTAATGATCTGCCCGCCTCACCCCGCTGATCTGTAGTCACCCGTTTGCTTGGCTAGTAGCAGCATATAGCTGCGAGCACCATTAATATGGGATAATGTTACCTATTAGAGCAACAAAAGGGAAAGGGGAGATGGAGATTTGTCAGATGGATCACAGTGTGAAGGGTTTTTAGAGAGAAAAGGGGTGGGTCCATTGTGGAGCAAATGTGATGTTCGATGAGGTTCAAGGAGCTTTTCAAAATTACAATTTGATTACATCCTCTGACACGGTGTTGTTTTGTAAGAAACGGCCTCGGAGCAAGTGCCATTAAGTTTGCGATTAAGTTTGTCGGGATGTTCCACACTGGGATTTCAATTGGAAAGCGGCGTTCATTTTGTCAGCTCTAATTGTCTCCATTTTAAGATGTTTCAATTCAGACTGATTATTGAAAAGCTCCAGTGCTTGATGAGATAATCGAGGCCTCAGTTTTGATGGCATTTACTTGCAACTAATTAACCAAAAGATTGAACTGGGACTATGACCTGCTTTTTAATTTAAATACCCATAAAAGCATTGTTTTCATCAATGTTTTATCAATGTTTTATATTATTAGAAGTATTATTTTTCTATTTTAAGCTAAAACAGTGATTTAGTTTACAGGTGGAAAAATCCTTCCATATAAAACAACAAGGTGTACAAAATGAAAACAATTTAAAAAATACTTTTTATGAGATGATAATGTACATCATCAAAAATCTGAAAGCTTTTGAGACAAAAATGCATGTAGATAGAAAAATTTAAAGATTTATTGTTCAACTCATTGTGTGTGATAAAACAGAATGAGAGGAGTAAATATTTATTTTCTTTGCTGTTTATTATTTGTATTATTTGTATTATTTGTATTCTGTATTCACCAGACTTTTAAAGGCCAATGCTGATTTCCAGACAAATAAACTCATTAAAAAAGTGGTTAAGTATGTTCCATAAAATTTTTCATATGATTTATATTTCAGATTTTTTATACTTGCTTTTTGAAATTCTCAGTAACTTTCCAAATAAATAAAAATGTAAAAGTTTTTAATAAATAAAAAAAGAATAATAACTAAAATGGCTCCGATTGGTGATAGGCAATTTAATAAATAATGAGAAAATAAGTTGTCCTTTTCATTAGATGCACCAAAAGTGATTTAAGAAAAAAGGATTAGAAAACAAGGATCATTAAATAAAAACCTGACCTCTCAGTCTAGTTGTGGCTGACAGATTTTTTTAAGGGCTCCACCACAAACAAATCATCTTCATCATGACTGTGAACAGACATTTATAATAAATTTTATTAATTTTTGTTCCTCAATGTTATAGGGAGTATTTTTTCAAGGGCAAAGAAATTATTAAATTGTTGATGCAAAAACAAATCGGCTTAATTGGATCTAACCTCCAATCCAAAGGCCAAAAAAACTGGCAAGTGAAACTTTATTTGAAGTTGGATGTGTTTAAAGACAAAAGAAAAGGGAATTGTCCATTTCAATTCATTTAATGAGTCAGAAAAATATAAACCTTCTCTCTGAAATTGGCCTGACAATCACTGATCTGAGCCAGCTGAGGTAAAAGGTCAGATTTCTCTTTGGTTCAATGGTAACTTTGGCACTTTTGTTTTCTATAAACATTACTGTAAAGTTGACTTCAACATGCAGCAAAAACACAACGAAACTTAATTTAAACTAATCAAACTAGAATAAAGTAACTACTTACCTTGCTGCTGAATGTGTATAAATACAAGGAGACATCATTCCAGAGGTATTGACTTTCTTTCAGTAACAAGGGCATATTTTGGTTTGCATAAGTATGATCAATTCCAGTAAAATCACATCAAAACTGGTAAACATGTGTTACTGAGCTATCATGGACACACAGAGGGTCATAGGAAGTGTTTCTAACTTTAATTTCTGAAACAGATTAGAGTTGAATGAAATCAGGAAATGCTCCTCTGTTAGAAGCCTTGTAACTCATAGTCATCCTAAACACTTTTCTCTCAAATTGCAGAAATCTGACACTTTTCCCTTTAAAATGAGAGAGACACACACACACACACAAACACACACATGCCTGCGTATGGACTGTCAGTCAAGTAAACCATCTGAGAGCGACATAAAAAAAAAATTATATCTTTTTGAATCCATCCATTTTGAAAATGCACCAGTAATAGCAACAAAGTGGTTTTTCGCCCCAAAATGAAGTTTTACTTAATCAAATCAGGGGTCAGAAAAACATATCTTGGTGTGAAAAGGACAGGACACAGCAGGGTTAAACCGATTACGTCCTGTTAAACAGGCCTTTCAAAGTCTCCATCTCAGACACATTTTCCTGCCTTTTCCAGTAATTTTTGAAAGCCTTCAAGCTGTAATAAAATATCACTTTTTGTGCATTTGTGCATTAAACGCTCTCGGTCTCATAGCATTTTTCTGATGATAATCGCATTTTCCCCTCCCCTCCCCCTCGTTGTATTCCCATCTCCCCTTTTAAAGCACTTTGCTCCTTTTTCAGTGAAGATGACACTAACGTCGGATGGGAAGAGGGGAGGGGAGGCAGCGGCGGGCTTCAGCTAACAGTTCCAAATGGAGCCGTTTAGCTGGGTCCTCATTCTTCAGGACGCATGGCGTTGTGTCTCCCTTTGACTACAAGGGAACAGGCCCTCTACTGCCCTCTCAGGGACTCTCGTAAAGTGCCCTGATGGTTCATAATGCAGATCATTATACAGAATGCTGTGAAAGAACCCAAGTTCCCACTTAGATTCAGAACCTCTCTGAGCTCCCGCCATGTTATGTCTCCCTGCAGATCTCCTGCAGACACTCTGATTGTCCATTGCCGCCTGCTGTCGCTTTGCCTGAAGCAAGCTTTATTGACACAGAGTTGCCCCCAAAAGGCGGTCCTAATGCGTATGACAAAGATGTTTCTTTTCCTCAGTGTGAGCATGAAGGTGCTTTGAAAACAGAGGTTATTGAAGCACGGAGACAAACAGCTACATGAGATGTGACTTAAGATGTGAGAGCAATAAAGTCATGGGTAATGATTTCAAAATGAGAGCAAGGGCAGAGAGGACTGATGGTGAATGGAGATGACTGCAGTTCTCTCTGCAGAAAATGATTCAAGGTTTCACTCTGGTTTATTGTTTACAGAACAAATACAATCATTTTTACAACTTTTCATTTTGGTCTAGCTCATGCAAACTGCTTTTCATTCCCATGCAAGAGATAAGTGACTAAGTAAGGATGTCAGAGTCAAAGAAAACACAAAGTAGCAAAGAGGCAAGAACTGCCATCAAAATAGTATTCAGGTTATTTTTGTTCCAGTTCTGACCAGGATTGTTTCCTCCCACCAACTGTGTAACCAGATTAGCATACTCTATATTGCTGAATATATTTAAAATTAAAAAGACACAAACTAAATGAAAGCAATGAAGGTGACAAAATATTATTCTGTATGGTCACTCAAACTGTGAAGTTCATCTGTGGTTACTTTTCCCACAACAACTATTTGTTTGGCTCTAAAGAGCCACTCTAAACTACTAAAAAAGCTAAAACAGAGAGCTCATCAAATAAAAAATATATATATATATATTTATTTGCTTACATCAACAGGTGATTTGTACCAATGAAGAAAACTGCTTCTTATAAACTACTGCAAGGAAAAGCATTACCTTACTTCAGAAACTTTATGCTCACAAATAACACCAGCTCTGTCGACTCTCTTCCTGAGTTATTATTTCCTAGCTGTGGCATGAACTACTGTATGTTGTTTCCTTTTCTCTCAGATTTAGGTTGTTTTTTCCCTTGAACCTCAAATTCCAACCATTTCATCATCCTGGAGATCACATAAAGTGCAGTTTTAAAGACCTGTAATATGACATGCAATCTTGACTGCATGTCATACCAGCAGTCAGTCTGCAAGCAGTAACATCAGAAGAGGGTGTCGATCTAACTTGAAATCAGTTTTGATGCTAAAAGCATAAGCTTTGACTTTCTATTCAATTCATGTTGTGTTGTTGCAACATTCGTTGTCTCACACTTTACCAAACCAGTATATTCGGTTTATATACAGAAATCTATAGTCCATTCAATCATAGATATAAAACAAGTCACTCAAGTTCAGTTTATTTTGCCAATTAGTAAAAACAAAGAAAAAAAAAGAGAATTATGTCTAAGGAAACTCAGCCGATTGCATCGTGGTCCCTCCTCCTGATTGAGCATGTAACATCTGTGGACATTTGATTGAGTCTGTAATGTTGCAGCAATCCCTCATGCAGAGCATGCATGTGGCAACAGTGTAGAGAAAAATTCTCTAATGTTTATTGTTAACTTTAAATCAAGAGGAGAGGCTAATGGTAGATTACTTGAGCACCATGGTTAATGATGGCAGAGAGAGTCACAGTCAGTCTGTCATGTAAAGATCAGCATCTTTAAGTTCAGTGGTCTCTAAAAACTTTCTCCACCTTAAGTTCATTACAGTTATATTATATTTGCTGTTTTAACAACTGTTGTCTTTAAATGTGCTATATAAATCTATTCGATATAAACATTTGTATTCGTTTATATCAGTTTTTTTCATATTTTTTAGTGTTTTTAGATATTAGTTTTGGAAATTGCATGTAGTTCATGTTAACTTTCTTATATTTTGATTGGCTAACATTTACACCTTACACTTACTTTCTATTCTCCCTGAAATATAAACTTTTTTCAGAGGAACTTTAAAACAGATGCAGGTGTGTTTTGCAATCATTTCCATATTGTTTGACAAAAGCGACTAAACCATTTAAAGGATAAAATCCTTTGTGTTTGTCCTTAATTGGGACCAAATTTGGTTTAAAAGGAATAAATTCAAGTCTGTTTTTAATATCAAATAGAATATTATATCATACTAAGCTATGGACAAACATCTATTAAAACTTTCTGAAGATAATGCTGTTAAAATGTAAGTTATACAGAAGCTATTAGATACTTAAGCTACTTACTGTAAAGGCTTCTACGAGCTTGTGTTTCCTCCAGCAATCATTTGTTCATCTTTACAATTAGAAACACCACAGCCCATGCTTTATTAACTCTTTCCCTACCTGGCTATTGTCTTGCAAACATAAAAAGGGCTTCAGGTGCTGAAAGAGAGACAGGAAGGAGGAGTGGATTTAATGAAAGCTCTGGCATCTGTATCCAATTCATCTTGTCAACGTTGCACTGCCATCTTTGCCCCAAAACCAAACCTCCAGCATGCCTTGCCAGCCTCTTTAATTACTTTCCCTTTTTGTATGGAATGGCAACTGGCAGAATTGACAGACAGGTGCGGCGACTCTGATTAATTAAAATAATAAAGCGAGGTAGAGGACGAAGGGGGTGGAATATCAATGCGCAGACAGCTTGTATTGACGGGCATGCAGCGAGGGGACGTCAACAGGGCAGGGAACGCTGATTTACTCAGTGACAACAGGATGGCCTTCGGGCCTGACAGGACTCTACAGAAGACAGGCAGACAGTGAGTTAGAAGACGGGGAGGGTGGGGTTTGTGTCCCACTCACATCCTTGGGGACTGGACAGGAAAACCTCCAGGTGCCTCAGCAGCTGCAGTGTCCCGCTCTGAAAATGCTGGTGCTATCACACCTATCAAAATGAGATGGAGTTAATAAAAGCCGTCTCTGGGGATTCATCAGCTCTAACAGCCGTATATTATTTCAGGAGACAAAGGAAACATCTTTCTGAATGATAAGTCCTAAGAGAGTAGGTAGCCATTGTACTATCACTTTCTCATTACGAACTGATATCACATCGTGTTGGTTTGGTGGACTCAGGGTGAAGGTAAAAGACAATTATTCATCAACATATCACAGCTGAAAAGATATTGAGCTGCAACTGATGTCACCTGTTGGCTTACAGTGGCTTACAATAGTATTCACTCCCCTTGAACTTTTGATATTTTGCCATGATGGATTTCATTGGTAAGATATACAAATATAGGCATTTCTCTTCAACCTCTCCGATTCAACACTTTATAGCATTGCATCTCCAGATTTTTCAAAGTATGTCTAGACTAGCTTTGTACATTAAACTCTGACATTTTCACCAGCTGCTCTTAGCAAATAGCTTGTCCAAAATTGTACAGAGGGCCGCAAATAGCCTCTCGGCTGCACTTTGGACACCCCTGACTTGGTCAATTGACTAAATTACCTCATCATGCACTTAAGTTCTGCAGTCCTCTCCTAATGACCGAATTATGTGTTTCTGGTGTGTTGCTTCAGAGAAATACTTAAAAGTTGCAGGACACTGCCCTAATAGACTGGAGTTTGACACCAGTCAAACACCCAATTCTGGTTGAATGCTGGAGGTTGTTGTCCAGCTGAAAGGTGAACCTCTATAATATCAAGTCTTTTGCGCCCTCTGACATAAATACTTTCCTTTCCTGACATGTCATTTCAGGTGGACAACCAAATCTTGGCAGGTATTCAGAATAAAACGAGAATGTGCCACTTTGAAAAAGGTCACTGTGTTTCTTGCAAGGCACTGGTTCTTCATACAGTCACTTTTCCCTCTAATGTATTTCCCAATATTTTTGGTTCTCTTCTATTAGAAGAAAAGTACATATAAAAATGAGTAATAGGTACAGAAGGAGTTTATGTTGTCCTTCGGTTTGCATAATTGGGTCATCAGTAGAGTTGTTGTACTCCTACTGTAAGCTGCTCCTCCCTGCTGATCATATTTTCTAATTAAGCAGAAGAGCAAGAGGAAAAGTGTGAGAGCTGCCTTGATTTACCCTTTTTCAATGAATCAAATGAATGTTTTCGTATATACAGCAGCATTTCTTCAAAAGCATGCAACGGGACGCTGGAAGTAGCATCCACCCATACTGCGGGCTGAAATGTGATAAGTGTAAGTTTGTGTGTGCGAAAGCTGACCTGCAGTACCCACATCCTCAAGCTGACACTTTAGAGCTGCTCTGTCTCAGCTGAGCGTGTCAGAACAACAGAGACGTGGAAAAGACCAGCATGTTTACCACTTCTCTGTGAAATCAAATACAAGCAGCGCTCGCTGCGCCCGACTGTGTGAAAACAGCAGATTGAGTCATTCACAGCTTCAAAGTTGCACTGATTCGCTGTGGCTGTGGAAAGCTCCTGAATGCCACCATCATTTAGCTTTTTTAACTACTAATGTATGAAACAACAATTAGAAATTTCAGTTGTGTGGTTTTTCTTACTTTAGGGAAGTTATCTTATAACCCAGATTTTACAGATCAGTGCAATACAACAATCACCCCAGTTTAATCCAATTCAGATTAGAATTTAGATCTATTCACATACATTTCCGTTTTATTCAGTTCATTTCAACATGTAATCAAATACATTATAGCAAAGACACTGAGATGTAATAAATTAGGGAATGTCTGTATATTAAGCTGGTACATCACCGTATGTATTTCTTACAGGAATGTTAAAAATGGGGAATTATAATTCCCCATTGTATTAGCATTATGTCTGCTAATACTATGGACATCAATTCACATTTATGTTGCATTTTCATGTGATCCACAGAGTAAATGAGTTATTGTCTACTGATGAATTGCACTGGCTCAAAAAAAAAGTTGAGTTAATTTAAAAATAGGACAAATTGATGTATGTATATAAATATTTTTAAAATGACTATAATCAGTATGACTGACTTTTTTAAAAACATTTTCTCTATTTATGACTGAACTATATACCTATGTTGTGGATAAATCCTTTTACAAAGTTATATAATTTATTTTATTTAACTGAAATAAAACTATTCAGTTAGATAATTATAGTGAATTTTGATTTAATTATTTCTTTTATTTTATTTTTTGATTTATTGTGTTTTATTTAACTCCTAAAAAGACAAATAAACTAAATAAAAATTAATTGGAATTAAACTTATTTGAAGACTTACTTTAAGATGATAGTTTATAAATTGTTGTGTTGACAGTAGAAATTGACACATATCTTTAAAAAAATAAAATAACAATAGCCTTTCCATAAACTACATGTTACGTATTGGGAACATGACAGTCTGCTTTTGATTTTTCTACAAGTGAAACTGGAACAGAAAGGTTTTTTTTTTTATCCCTTCATGGGATAGAACCCTTACAGCAGTAGGTATTTTAAAATCCCCATCCACTAAATGTTTTCTTTTTTTTCTAAGACAAAATGAAATGCAGCCATTCACGCTGTCTGCTGCTGACTTCATACCAGGTGAAGAATCTGTGGTTTGGAAGTCTTAGACGCCACCTTCTGGACAGACAATGAATAGCACATTCAATTAAATGCCAGCCATTCATTCTCCTTCAGTGAGCTGAACACAGCTGTTGAGGATCAGAATAGCTGACGGAAAACAGGGACTTCTTAAAAATATTTGTTCCTCTCATTAAACATATTTTTAGTTTTTAAGACCTTAAGAAACTGTTTAGATTTTTGATATTTCAGCTGCTATTTTGTGTTTTCCAATTTTCCATTAACAGATTTTTTTTTTTTTTTTTTACAGTTTAATTTGACAAATTAAAATACAAAAAGGAGGACAAAGTAGATATTAATAGGGGCATCTTTTCATCCTTCTTTATATGAAAAAAATAAATAAATTCGGTGTGCTTATAAATGTAAGAAACCTCTCAGAGAAGCTGTATATTTGATATATTCATAATCAACTGCATTGATGTACTGCCTGACGGTCTTAAACTGCGATGGAGCTGGCAGGAAATGAAACAAATTCGATTGGCTTTCCACTCTGTGTCCGAGGATTGGCTGCTTTGTTTCCTTCTGATTGTTCAATTAAAAGTGCGCCTCCACTTTAGAAGGCTGGACCCATTACAGAAAGTAATTTCAAGAGCCAAGCTGTTTGCCCTGCTTGCCTCTCTGCTACGAGGAATTCCCTCTTCACTTCTCTGCAGTCGAGCCGAGGCAGAGAGTGTTGGTAATATTAGCTCCCGTTTTTATTGAGAGATCCATTAATTGTAGCCTCCTGCCGCTGACCCTTTGACCCCCGCTGACCCTGAGACATCATGTTACCAGCCAGTCAAACGTAGAGTTAAAGCAAGTTGAACAGACATCTTTTGAATATAATAAAACTAATCTGCAGCTTTGAGCAGTACAAGAAGCCCGACTCACAGATCTGACAGCTGGCCTTGGCATCAAGATTTTCCCCCATCCATTAAGTATTTTATTAATCAAAGCATCTGTAATATTTGCCTTATCATACATTGTGGCGGCCAACTAAAAGGGGATATTTGTCCAGAGAGCTCCTTCCGAAGAAAAAAAGAAACAACATTAGGCTGCACTCTGGGTTGTGCATTAGGAAAAACAACATTCAGCCTTTGGGATGGGGTTATGTACAGTAATATACTACCATTAAGTATCCTACTTATCTAATGCAACCATTTAGTTTGCTGGGTCTTTACGAGGAGCGTGGAATTTCTCTGAAATCATCCTGACATGTCGGCAGTCGTCGTCTGCTCGCTGTGTATGTTGATAGTGTGAACCTTTTATGGAGGAGTACGAGTGCTGTATCGCTTCCAGCTCCTTGACAAGCTATTTCTGAGGATGATGGCTGAATACGTTCATTGCAGCTTTATGACGGGTCATTTAGGAAGTATCATTCCTGCAGTCCTTCACAGGATCTCTTTATCAGCTGCTGAGCGCGCCCCACAATAGAAGACTTGTGTAACTTTATATATACGCTTTTGTCTGATGGCTACATAAACTGCACTTTACCTGTTTTTCGACAGCCAAGGTCTGGGCCTGGGACGGGCGCTGAAAGCAAACACCTGATTGTATTAGTGTCTCCCCTTTAAGCTGTTGTCACCTAGCTGACCGATTATGGGCAATTACCTGCTCTGTCGGAATCCTAGCCGAATAGATTGAATTCAGATTGATTTTTGCCCAGGAAAGAGGGGGGAATTTAAAGCCTTTTTTAATTGGGTATTTGGTGTGTGCTGATCTGAACACCGTGGACTTCCCCAGGGATCCTTTATGGGCCAATAATGGCATTGGAGTGGGGGGGTGCTGCAGTCTCGTCAGCCGACTCCCTCCCAAGGCCATAACCCTGCATTTGCTCTGAGTGCTTTTCTATTATGCATTGATAGTTGAGCATCAATCAATAAGAGGGGAAACAGAAAACCCAGCGAAACCAACTTCTTAAGTGTAAAATGCCTCTTAATACCCAAGGCCTTTCAAACAACTTAACCTGGACGCTTTTTACCCTCACCCTTCCTCCCTCTGCTCTTTGAGGGACATTTACCGGCGCCTGGCGACACAATGTTTTATTTAGGAGGGCTGGAAATGTGCAGCTCTCAGGTGAAAATGCACCACAGTCCTCTTGTTATGCTTCAGCAGTATATCACTGGGTGTGTGCAGGCACCAAAACAAGCTCACAGAAGCAAATAGAACAGTGCATTTCAATTATATCAGCACATTCTGTTTCTGCAGTTGAAGCTGTGGTCTGTGGTCGTCAGTTGTTTGGGTTTGCTTCGAGTGATAACCATCCTCAAGGTTGATAAGGTCAGCGAAGACTCAGTTTTTATAGGTGAATGTAGCATGTCATGAAATCAAAACCCACAAATGGGCTGAAGATGATACAAAAAAAAGGGGTGGCCCCTTTAAACGCGCTTTTCAGCTGGTTGAGATTCCGGGAAGAAAAAAAAAGTGGGGAAAAACAAAGCCTAACCCACAGATAAGAGGAGCGGTGGGGATTGGACCTCCTCAGTGAAAAAAGATAAGCGGGAGACAGTCACAGCAATGACCAGCCACACAATACACAGGCCCACCTCCAGCCGTCTAAATCTCCCATCAGCACCAGTCCCCGACGGCCCTCCTGTCACCACTAATGCACCTTTTCCTATAGGACGAAGCCCCAGATACAGTAAGGTTATCTGGAGCTTTACGGGAATTCTCAGAATTGGCAAGTTCACCTTTCCTTTAGTACCGATGACAGGGCGAGATACAGATGGAGGCTATTGATTGTTGGTAGCACAGCATGTTTTCATTCAGCACCCCTGATAAGCTTTAGATGCTGCGTATTGTTTACCTGCCTACCAGTTCAAGTTGCCCTCCAGAATTCAGTTTTTATAGCTGGAGCAACTTTGATAACTTATAATATTCTTGTTTTAAGGAGTATAAACAATGAAGTATTGGTGCACATGTTACAAATGTTTTCTACTGAAACATTTCTATGTGAAAGATTGCTTACAGTGCTTTGCAAAAGTATCTGTACTCCATAACATGTCACATGTTTGTACTCAGGCCCTGCCTTGCAGATTTGAAATATTTTAAAAATAAGAACCTTTAAGCAGACATTAAACATACTTTTCATTAGGTCAAATTTCTGAATTAAAATTTTAGTTGTTGTTGTTCTGATGTAGTATTCTAATTGTAAAGGTTGCGCTTTCTGTCAAGTATAAATTGAAAATCATCATAGTTAACGCAAATGATAGCTTGAAAACATCAATCTGTGTGTAAATAATCTATATAATGTCTGTCACTTTGGGAATTCAGTCACAGAAATAAATAATGTTTTGAATAATATTGAATATGATTGTACCTTGTAGAACCACCAGTCACTCCAGTCACAGCTGCAAGTCTTTTGGGTTATATTTCTACCATGGTTCTCAGAAAACAGCTCAAGATTAGTCATGCTAGATGGAAAACGTCTGTGAACATCAGTTTTTCTAATTGGAGGCAAGTCTGGACTTTGACTAGGACATTCAGAAACACAATGGCTAGGCATAAATTACTCCATTGTAATTCTGGGTGCATTCTCAGGGTTGTTGTCCTGCTGGAAGCTGAATTCCCGCTACAGTCTCAGTCCTTTTACAGCACCTAACAGGTTTTTCTCCAGAATTGCTCCATATTTAGCAACCTTCATCATCCCATTCACTATACCTGTTAAAGAAAAGCCTCCCCACAACATAATGCTGCTGAAGGTGTGTTCAGAGTGGCATACACACATAATAGGACAACTTCTTCTGGAGCGGCACATTAACGATTGTGGTTGTAACATGACAAAATATATATTAAAAAATATTTAGAGGACGGGAATACTTTTGTAAGGCTTTGTATTTGTTTAAAAAGGTTAAATCTAGACTTTTAAGTCACTGTTTTTATCTTTTTCAGACAAAATTTCTATTCGTCTCGGGGTATGGTGAGCAAATATCCAGCCAGAGGATGCCCCCAAACTACTTCGGTTACACAAACTTTGTTTTTGGCTTCAATGCATCAGCACCCTCTCCCTCCATCTGCCATCTGCTGCTGAAGAATCTGTTTCACTCGATGAGCCAAGCCCAGCCTTTATTGGTCCTAATGGCACTATCAGCTGAGCCGCCAAACCCAATTACCTTTTAAAAAGGGAGGCCACCCCAGCTAATCATGGCTGCCTAACCTGATTTGCTTGTGATGAAGAGACGGGATAAAGAGCAGTTAATGGAGGGAGAATGATCTCACAAATACAAAAAACTCAATTCATTTCTCCGGGAGAGCAATCTGTCCGATTCAGCGGTAATGGAGTGGAGATTCATTAGTCCTCAGGCCTTAGTAGTAGCAACGTCCCCTTATCAACTAAATGACAAAAGAACATTAACTGTGCTTCACTTATAGACTTTATGTTGTTGGGAACAGACACAGAAAAGCTTCTAGACTGGTAGCTGGAGCAAAATGTCAACTGGGATGGAAAGCAAGAAAGAAAAATTGCCTAATCAGTTGTTCAAAGGCAAAACAACTAGGTCCATTTTGGTTAAATTAGTCTATTTCTCAGACTTTTACAGAATGTTGCAAGTCGCTTTGCAGCATAAATATTTAAACACATTTAATAGACTGTGTCCTTGATACGTGGTAAATTATTGTTATTTTGCCTCCAATGAGGTTGGAATCAGCTTAAAACCTAAGTTACCACCACTGTTGAGCTTTTCTGCACATGAAACTGTCGGAGATTGCTTGCTTGCACAAAACTAAGATATCTGGATATCATAGTGTTACTTTTTTAAAGTTTAAAACATATTTATACTGCATTAAAAATAGCTTTCCTTTAGTCTCATCTTTCACTCCTTAATCCTATAATTATAATATCCTATAATATATTCTGCTGCTGTGTGTTACACTAGTCATCCAACATCCGCCTTTTGCCCCAGCACTCTCATTCACAGCATATCCCGTTGATGATGTAAGCGACACATGAATGACCAATTGATGCAGCACATGAATAGATGAGAACATGACCCCCAGCCCCTTAGAATCCACACGCTGCTTCAGCTTCAGCCCGATCTGCCTCAAATATGATCCACAGGACGTTGGCTGGATGGGACATAGGGCCATAGCCAGGGTTTGCAGACGGACATTAGGCCAAAGCCAGAGTTAAAATCCTATTAGTTTGAGTTGGGAATCAGATTATCGTCGTCGAGAATCACTCGTCTGGCAACTAGGGTCTAATTTATGCCAATCAACGGCAATTATTGAGGGGAAGGGAGCCCCTATTAGAGGGCCTCATCCACTTAGTCTAATGAATGGGGAAGATTCAATCTTGGATGTGGAGACACATTGGAGGGCTGCAGCTGAATGCGACTGCAACAGCAGGCCAGAGAGGAGCGGCTGTTATTTATCAATGACATGGTGCTGTCAGAGCAAACATACGTTAGCCATGGGGCACTGGGCTCTGGTTTCTACGCTCTGAGACTCTGTTCAGTATTACAACTCATGTAGCTTTTCTGTTGACTGTTACTTTTGTGACAGATACACATACAGCAGAATTTCAAAAAGTTTTTCCCCTTTTGGCTTTTTTGTTACATTTAGAGTTTTCATATCATAATATCAGACAAAGGCAACTTGACTAAATGCAAAATCAATCTGATCATATGTGAAAAAGTAAAATAAAATATGAATTAAGTGTTGTTAATTAAGTTTTTTGAAAAATTAAGTTCAAAGTCCCTTGCCACTGATGTGCTTACTCATTGTGGAATGAGTAGAATCAAGAAATAACTTTAACCTACTTTGTGCCTGACAACACAAAGTAGGTTAAAAAATTCCCTAAATTGCAAGAAATCACGCTCCATTCTACAGTAGTTTAAAGAGTTGTGAAAATTATATCAGTTCAGAAAGTGTCAAAAGTATTTTGGGATGTCTGAGGCAGATTTGCTGCTTCAAGACCTAAGTGACTTATTGAACTTGATTGGGCATCAATTAATGGCACTTTTGTCATGCAGTAGGACAATGATCTGAAGCACACCTGCAAGTTGGGATTAGCTAGAATTAAAAAAATAATAATATTGTGGAGAGGAATTGTAAAAGTCTGGACTTAAATTCAATTCAGATCCTTTGGTATGACCTTAAATAGACTTTTCATGTTATAAAACTGTCCAGTGTGTGCACAATTCTGCAAAAAAAGAAAAACAAGTGGATTACCATTTCTCTAAAAGGCTCTGCTTGTTATTGTGAACTTTTAACAGGAAGATGTAAACTTTGGGGACAATTACTTTTCACAGAAGTTGGTTTGCATGGGTTTTATTTTGCTTTAAGTGTAACAAAATGCAAAAACAGAAGAAATCTTTAAGGGGGCAAATACTTGTTATACCACTGCATGTGCATGCCTGCTTTTAGGTCTCATAATTGATCATAAGTTTGTAATTCTGTAATACACAGAGAAAACGTTTTTTTTGTCTAAATGTACACAAACAACATGTTGCAAACATCACAAAGTTCATAGACTTCTCTCTTTGACTTCTCAGATTGCATTATCCATGATAATAATTAAACCTTTCAGAATATTTTCACTTTTGCTTTCCAGACATTAGGTTCAATTCAATCACATTTTCCAGATAAAGCAGATTTCATGATGTGAACTGAGAGGAAACAGAGTGTTTTGCCTTTGCAACATGTTGCTGCAAAATGTTTTAAACCCAGTGACTCAAATGTGGTCACTGACTCACTCTGAAAATGTTTTTCTTATTTTTCATCCCATCACAAGCAAGTTTGCAAACTCCAATTTGCACTGAACAATGCAGCTTGATTTGCTTTCTCACACTGCCCTCTGCTGTTAAACAAAATGAAAATAGATGTCACATTGGTATGAGCCAAGAAACAGGTCAGTAGGTGACTTCATGGGTAAATAAGAGTCTTAAAAAGTATTTGCATATTTGCAAAAGGTTAAAACTTAGAAATAACTTTCCAATCATTTTAATGGGTTACTATTACACTTTTGATCATAACTGGAGGTGGAAGCTGAAGTAAGACTCCAACCATGGAAAGTTGATTTGCATATTTGCCTTGCATGTGCAGTTTTTACATTTTTGTGGTGTCACGAATTACATCAGATTCTGTCTGTTATGACTCTTTATGTGCTTCTCCAATAATTCACTGTGATGCATGTTTAATTTTTTAAACTTGTTTTCCATAAATAATAGAGATAAGAAAGGAGGGTACTTTCTATTTGTCTCTGCTAGATGTGTCCTGATAATCAGAGTCTCTAATGGGGGAAATTCCGAGACCTTTAATGGCCTCATGTTGGGGTTTAGCTTTTCCAGATAGAAGAGACGTTATTAATAACAACAAATATTTCCAGTGGGGAGTGTTTCATTTCCGAAAGCCTGTTCTGACTTTTCCGAGCTGAACAGACGCACAACAAAAAGGACTTTTTATCGCTTTCTTTCACGGTGCTGCAGATTTTGTATCTGCAGCAGATTTTGTATCTGCAGCACATTGTAACCTTTGCTTTCAAATTTTTCCACTGGAACAATAAAATAAAAGACTTATATGCATTATATTTCACTATCACGGATATTACTGCTAACCACCACTAACTGAAGAAATGTCCCCTAGAAATGAAGAAAACAAAGACCTCTTCCAGATTTATTCAAATGTAAAATGTTGTGGTTGAAGGCCAGGCATCAGAGTGACTCAACTTGTTCCTTTTTTTAACTGCTTATGGGAACAAGAGGATGAGGCATGACAAGTCATTTCACCCTGCGCCCTTTCCCTTTTCAAGTTTGACTGATCAAACCTGAAAATTCAAACTTTAACAACGTGGGGGTGTTAAACCATGTTTGTTCCTGTGGCAACCTTCACATTTCTCTGCCTGTGGGCTGCTTGTTCCACTTTACTTCACACACTCTCATAATCGCTAATCACTGTCCCCACTGAAGATCCTTTATGATTACAGCTGCTGACAGCGACCCTCCATCTGATGAAAGGTTTCAATTCAGCCATTTGGCTGAACACGTCAGGCTTTCTCCCCACCCCGTCTTGCCCAACCACACAGTAGCCACATCCTGTAAGGTGAATATTTACCACTTTTATAGTTTTTCATTTCATAAACTCAGGTAGGTACAAACTAATTAACTTTTTAAAAGGAAGTTTGTTTAGAGGGTAGATCAGCTTAGGAGCATTTTGTTACATTTAGAAAAAAAGTACATACTAAAGTGGGAAGTTTTGAAGCTCTGACTGTCCTGTAATGCATGGTATGTTGTCATCATCTAAAACTGGATACCAGTATGTCAAGTTATAAAAACAGCAACACACATAAATGCATAGTAAGCCCTTATTTTAGGATAATGTGATAAAGCAATCTGATGAATGCGACTATTTTAAGTAATTTCATCAAAGGGGGATTCCCCAAAGACAAACATGACCTCTCAAAGGGTCATTATGCATTTACGTAAGGAGGATACTACTGTGCACCACAGCTATATTTTATCAAAGGTGAAAGAGAGAGGAAGCCCCCTTTTCACTTCATCCCACAACCTCACCACTGCACAGAGAGAAATGAAACAAACATAATGGAAACATATGTCTGAATGGTCTAAAGTGAGATGTGACTCGGGCCAAAACAGATCAGGAAGTGATATTGCTGCTGAAACGTAACTCAGGACAGACCAGAAATTTCCAATTCTGACTGCGACCTTATAGCACTTGGCATGACAAGTTTCCCTCCAAAGGTTTTATCAAAAACATTCAGCTTATAAAGTTAATAACTTAAGAACATCTAAATTTTACGGTTTCAAATACACCTAAAAATCTGTTTGCTAGTTGTAAAACATCTAATAAATGATTTAATGAATTTCAACGGCAATAAATATGTCTTTTGAAGAAGATATTTTTAGCTTATTAATTGAGATCCTATAATCAAGATTCATCTGATCATTTATTTGACAAAGTTAATCTTATAAGCATTAAATTGTTTTTCATGTGTTTGTAGCAGGGAATTACAGGATGAATTTAAGAAGGTTCGATGTGTAACCAATATGCAATAATAGTCCAAATCTTTGTACAGTTTTAGTTTCTGACCTAATCAATAGTCTAAACTTGAAGACTGATGTGGGAAGATAAAGATATGAAGGTAAATGCCTGTCTTTATTGAGTCACTATTACTGTTAAAGGTGTCCATTTTGATACCAACACCCGGAGGTGTATAGTTACATTTACTTGAGAAACCTTTAGAAAAAAGTAGATTTACTGCACAATAACTCTTACTTCAACTTAAGTTATATTATTTTGAAGTAACACCGCAGTTACTTGAGTATAATTTCTAGCTACTCCTCTCCCAATAAAAAACAAATATAAATTTCCAGACACCAACACAAACTTACAGTTTATATTATAATGACACTTTATGTTTGCACAATAGCTTTGTTGCTTTAATTTTATTTTCTATCTGCTGAGCCTGCTTAGCCATTTAGAGGTCAGGTATACACCGTAAGCAGTACATATTGTCGCTGGAAGCACTTTATTCTGCTCTTGCATGCATACAGAATTTACTGTTAGTATTGATTATAAAATTATTTTTTTTTAAAAAGGCCAGCTTGGAAATGTTTTTTTCTATAGCTACTGTACTGTATGTATTTTGTCATGATGCAATTACTTTTTACTCTGCTCTATTTTTGTTTTTTAAATTCCAGAAATACTTTTTGGTTACATCATTTTTCTCAACTTAAATCAGATGTTATGTTGACACTCAGTTATGTTATGTTCACCAGAGTTGGTGCTGAAGGCCTGTAACCAATCACCAAGCTGGTTGGTATGGCCTCTTTGTTTCTTTCTTTGCCTAGCAACAGAGCAGAATTGACTCTGATAGGATGGTTTATTCCAACCATCCATCCATTCTCACTGTTCTGGCCATTGTCTTTGGCTTATCCAAGATCAGGTCGCAGACACCAAGATCTCTCCACTTCTCCATTCCTTTCGAAGTGGAGAAGAAGTGGCTCTACTTCGAGCTCCCCACCCTGGTCTCTAAAGTTGAATCCAGCCACCCATTGGAGAAAGTTTGGCTGCTTATATCCAGGATCTTGTTCTTTCAGTCATGAACCATGTCACATCACCATAGATGAGAATCAGAATGTAGACAGAACAGTAAATCAAGAGTTTTGCTTTTTGACTGAGCTCTTTTTTCATGAAAAAAGACCAGAACAGTGCCCACAAACCCCAATCTGTCTATCCATCTCCCGTACCCTCCTACCATCACTTATGAACAAAACACTTAGTTCCTTAAACTCTTCCCATAACCCATTGGTGAATGGTTTATTTACTACTAGTTAACTGCCAGCTGGGAAGGGCAGGGGTCAAAAACAAAGAGCCATTTTCCCTCCTTTTTCTTAAATAAAATTTGCAAGAGCCAAATACCGGTAGTATATTTTATTGTTAAGAACACAAACATATTTGATTTTAGATTTTAGTAAAATGTCTAACAAAAACAATATCATGTACGTGGAAAATTATTTATTTTCTACTTTTATTTTAAATGCATTTAGTAAATGCATTGTTGAACTAAGCTGCTCTTTAGCTCCTTCTTCCCTCAGTTAGAGGTTTCCAGTATTAAAATTGCGACTACAATTGATCTGCATTTTTCAAACGGTATCATCCATCATCCGTTGCAAAGGATCTCTGCACCTTAACAGACACACAGCAGTATCGCGCGTGAGTTTGGCAGTCGTTCGTGTTCCAGAATTTTCAGACACCATTACACACGTCTACTTATCTTTCGAATCCAAAGTAGGTAAAAGTTTATATTTGACCTTGGTTTTGAATTTAGAATTTGATAAACGGTGTCGTTAGACTGCAGTATCAATTCTTGAACATTTAAATTGGTAGCTTGTAGCCTTGACTACAATTTGTCGCTTGATTTCGAGATACGACGTCGATAGCTGGTACCCAGGTCGCAGATTGAGGTGACTGTAAATCATAGAGCTAAATACTAACCAAAACTGAAAATGAGAGGACGTTTAAATGTACTCGTATCATGCTAACTGATAGTTGAAATTGGCTTAAGTGGCTTGATGGGTAATTGCTAAGTTTTACGCTAGCAAGTCCGAACGTTAGCTAAGATAGCGTAGTTGTAAGATAGGAAAATGATTTTAAAAACTAGTTCGCGGGGGAAAATGAATTACTGTTTTTGTTTTTTTTTAATAAAAATGCTAGTCTTTATTATATGCTGATAGTATGTTATATGACTTTACGTGCAAAAATCTACATGTCGGTATTAATGCAACACACATTTTCCTGGCGATGACGATGCAGGTGGGGGAGGGGTATGTGACTCTCATCCAGTCCACTTCTTCCCGTTGAAAAGAGAGAAAAGACATATGGAGGCTGTAAAAATATTTAATTCATGCCACATGTGTTGCTGCAAACTACAAAGTTTTGCAGAATATTCGGATTTCAGCCAACTGTTGTCAGTTTAATCTCCCACCACCATTAATCCTATTTACCAAAAGGCGAAACTATTAGTTGATCTAAAGAAAGTGAATGCTAATCTAGTTATATTTTTAGTTAAAAGAAAGTTGAATGAAGTAGTGAAGAATGTCACTCCCCAAACAATTGATTATTCTCAGAAAAATGGCGGACATTATTTGACTAATACTCTATATCAGGGGTGTCCAAAGTCGGTGAGGGCCGGCATCCTGCATGTTTTAGTTCTCTCCCTGGTTTAGCGCACCTGCATCAAACGATGGCTCATTACAGGCCTAAGGAGAACATTGACTTGCTGAGGAGGTTGTTGCTACCACGAGAGAGAAAACTAAAACATGCTGGATGCCGGCCCTCGAGGACCGACTTTGGACACCCCTGTTCTATACTAAAGCAAATGAGACATAGAGCTGCTGTTTGGACATACCATACTCCCTTTTGTAATGTGTCATTTGACTGAAGTATTTTATATAGGCTTGCTTGTGTTATATCTCGATAATCTACCTTGTGAATATTTTGTAGATAACCTCAGGACTAAAACATTACTGTTTGGTTTATGCCCTACAAACTACATTTATTATTCATTGTATTCATTTTTTACTTTTTTATATTTTTAAAGAAATAAATCCATTCTGTTTTACATGTGAAAATTTGTTTGTATTTTTTATATGTACCCAAACTATGTAAATCACCCTAAAATATATCTGGACTTTTGTTGACCAACACATATGTTCTTCTCCACTCAGAACCTGTTTGGCTTGCAGGATGTTTTCAGCAGGTGGATCATTTCGAGGTTCTAGAGGAGCCAGTTTTGCTCAAATGTTAATGAAGAGTCTGCCACCAACAGCCGAATCAAGAGAGTCAAATAAGGAACCATCCTCCTTCAATGTTGATCAGGAACATGACTCCGTCAGACAAGGAACTAAGCCGTTTAGACCGGGTAACGTCTGGAATGGGATCTTTCATATTGTTGATATTTTACAAGTGATATTATTTTTAAGCTCATGATTGTTCTTCCTCATCAATGTTTTTTGGCTTTGTTGCTGGGCAATCTAACGTGTGCATGTGCTTTAATGATTCACTTCTCTGCTCCATTGACTCAACTAAGGTCATTTTGAGAAGCCAAAATCCTCTCCCAAAGTTCTGGTTGAAAAATACAAGAAGGGTGAAACAAATGCTGTGTCTTTGCTTCATCAGCTGGCCCAAGTTTTACAGTTTCATCTAGAAATCAAGGAAACGGTTACCACTGGTGAGGCACCATAAAAGTATTAAACTGTTGTTATGGCAGGTGTGGATTGTTGAGTGGAAGGTTCTCTTTTACTATCTGTTGTATAAAGTAAGTTAAGGTGGGCCATCATGTAACATTTTACCATTTTGAAAAGTATAAACAAAACATGTAGATCAATGAGCCACCAAACTCAAGTAGCTGTTTAACACTTGTTTATATGACTGTAGTCTGGTTTCCTGTATTTCTTTTATTTATTATTTTCCTTTTTTTCATAGGGAACTTACCAGGGTTTTATTTTGCTTTTGCTGTTGAGATCGATGGTGTTCAGCACAAGACTGGCATGGGAGTGACTAAAAAGGAAGCTCGTCTAAATGCAGCAAAGGCTGCTTTGGAGGA
Organism: Poecilia formosa; assembly: GCF_000485575.1. Taxonomy (NCBI): domain Eukaryota; kingdom Metazoa; phylum Chordata; class Actinopteri; order Cyprinodontiformes; family Poeciliidae; genus Poecilia; species Poecilia formosa. Next base: position 344,220 of record NW_006799978.1, on the reverse strand, counting down.
CTTTTTGCCTAGCTTAGGCTGTCTTAAATCTGACCTCCCTCAAACATCAGGTCAGTGTTTTAAAAACTTCTTCGTTTGGATGCTTGATGGTGTCACTGGATATGACATAAATATGAGACAACTGAACATTTAAAGTAAAAGCAAGGTGTGTGCTTATTTAAGATTTTGTTGCTATGTGCTGAAACAGATATTCTGTAAGAAAAAATGAAAAAGCTTCCCAGAACACAAGGGCTCAACACAAAATGTTTTAACTGAATGTGAAATATGTAAGATTTGTTTCATAAATGATGTGCAAATACTTTGCAAATGTTATGCTGAACCACAACACTTTTATACTTTTGAAAGTTGAATAAGATTTGTTAAATGTAGAATTTGTTTGATTTGTTAAAATATTGTTAGAATTTAAAATAATGTAGTTTCAGAAAATTACAAATGGATTCAGGAGAGTTTTGGGAAAATTTAAGTGGGTTTCATATAGACTTAAATGCAGTAAAATAAAAAGGAAAGGGCCAAGTTTGACTTGGAGGTAGAGGATAAGTAAAATGCTCATCAGCTGCAATTTACTATGGTGCATGTAGTGTGAAGCACTTTATTTACAAAGTTATTTCTTAGTTTTGACCTTTCTTATGACTTTTTGTCTCCAGACGTTCCTCCACCCTTGCCAGTGAAGGAAGAGGCAAGCGTCTCTGACAGAAATCCTTCTAGAGCCTTTTACGGTATGGTGTTGGTGTGCGGACCAATTTCTACACTTCTTCCTTAGTTTTGTCACTATTGAACCTCTTGGTATTTCTGCAACCATGATCATGCTTTGTCAGAAGAAAATTCCGGAAGCATATTGCTATCACAGAGGGAAAAAAAATTGAATGCTATCACATTATAACGTGATACTTCTCTTGTTTAAACTTGATAATTTCATGTCCAGAAGGTGGCGAGTACAATAACTAACAGGAGTTGGTCAAGCTTTCCTTCATGCTTGGTCTAAAACATGGAGAGATACTGATGCTGCTTTGCATTGTGGTTGAAATCATTCATAGTATGCACACTCTGAGCAGGATCCTAAACAGAATGGAACTGCACAGAAGGGAAAGTCAGTTGAATCCTCTAAATGTTGCAGTGTTCCTATCTGACCATCTGGAACAAAGCTGAAGTTGGCTTCCAATTGCAGCTTCTGATTCGGGAAATAGCTAAAGGGCGATTATTACGGAATGAAAGCTTCTTCAAACTCAATGGAGGCTCAGATTTATTTACTGAACATTTTCTGTTCAGATTTTTATTGAACAATACAATAGCTGAATAACGGCAACAGCTGTTCGTAACCTAGCAAACCGAAATCAACAGAAAGCAAAATAGTGACAAAAGACAAAAGTAGGTCTTGTTAACCATTTTTCAAAATAAAAGGCGTCCTCTCTCCAAAATAAAAATGAATTAATTTCAGGCAGTCAGTTAGAAATGCCGCCACATCTAGAGGATCGGACTGACGTTTCCTTCTGTGGAGTCCCTTTCTGTGTAGGATCCTGCTCTGTTTGCACACTATTATCACGCAATATGCGTCTATAGAAAACACGCAGTATTTATTATCAGAAAAGTTACATGTCTGATCCCATTTGCTTTAGATCAACAAGCAACCTTAATGTTCAAAGTAAAAGTTTCAATAAAACTCTACTTTAAGTATCCTTTTGCACACTTAGTTTTTATTGAAAAAAATGAGTAGATATTGATATTTCTTTTCTTTCTGTTTTTCATTTGGTTTTTCAGAAAGGAAGAGTTCGGTTAACCTCCAGATTCCACATGCTGTGAAGGATCAGCTCTCTAAACTGCTGAACAACCATCCAGAGTTCTCTAGCTGTGGGGAAACAACAGCTGCATTCATTGTCAAAACTTGTAAGTAGACATTTGGGAGAAAAACTGTCCCACAGCATCGCAGCTCTTCCACCAGGCTCAACAGTTTCAATGATATGCTTTTCAACCTATTCATCCATTTTACACCAAACTAATCTGGAATATTTCTTGTTTAAAATTAAAAAATAAAAGTCTTGGCCTCATTCGACACAAGTCACATTTCCAGTTAAAGTCCTGATGGCGTTTTAAAAAAATGTTTTTCTTAGGGTTTGTTACATTTCTTTATTAGAGGTCTTAATCAACTTGGAGTGTGCATGAGGTGAGCTAGACAAGTGAAATAACTGCATGAATCACATTGTTTGTCAAAAATGTACGCTATAGATATATAAACTGGACATGACTTTAAGAACAAGATATTTTATTTATTTATATTTATATATATATATATATTAGTATTGAAATACAGGGTCTCCCCCAGAAAACTTGCTGAGCCTGGTGGTCAGGGTGCCGGGGTGGTCCACCGGGGGTCCACCATACTTTTGTATTAAAATATGTTAAGGTGACAGGAAATTTAAAAATATCACTCGGTAATTATACTTTACAGGGGAAACATCGCCAGTGAAACACTACTTAAACCCACAACTAGTCTTAAAAACAACAAATCAAAATGTACAATTAAAATGAATATCAATTATTTGCACTTTTGTTTAATCCAAATTAAGTCAGCAGCTCCATCAGACCCCCCAGGGCTTCAGGGGCCCCATAAATGCTAATATTTTAACAGACCACAGATACATGAATGTAACACTTGTTCATTGAGATGATCAATGCTGCTAAATTTGATTCAATTTTCAAATCAATTTTCAATTAGATTCAAATTTCATAAATTAAAAGATTTTAAATTGTTTAACATTTAAATGTAAGACTTTAAGGAGCTGGCAAATTTACTTTGTAAAAGTTCAAAGAGCAATATTCATAGTTAGATTGTTTTGTTACCCTAGTTACAATCTGATGCTGTGAATTTAATCTTTAAGTTTGAGCGCTGTTTGTTCACAAATACAGTTTAGTAAATTGTAATTATAACTGATTGCTTTTTAGGTTGCCCAATTAAACTACTCCCATCCCATCTGCTAGAGGTGCCCCTAAATCAAATTGTGCTCCAGGCCTCATAAAGCCTTGGACCAGCCCTGCATGATGAGGTAATCTGCTGCACTACGCAGAGATGCGCAACAAACCGGAGATTTAATTCAATGCTGCTAATGTGGCTTTAGTAGCTCTTTCATTTCATGTCTGTTGAGTTTTTAATAAGCATCACAGAAACTATTGTGGTTGGTTGAGTTTATTGGACGAGTTTCTCAGATCTAAGTGGACAAAGCATTTGATACGGTTTGATGCATTGTGTAACTGGAAAAATAATACTAAAAATAATAATAGAATAATATAAAATCAGCATGATGCGTTACAGACAGGAAAGCGCGAAAGCTCCTCACCAGGCTGAACCTGCATGATCAGGTTAGCACTAGTTCATTAACTAACACACCGGCCAACTGGGAACACATAGATAAACTTTATCAGAGCAGGCAGAGCTGGGCAGCTTGTTGAGATGGAAAAGCAGCACAAAATTCTTTATTCACAAATATAAATCATTCTCTGTGCTCGCTCAACGCACCTCTGAAAGCGCGACTACAAGTTATTCCTAACCACAGCTAACCAGAGTGGTGTTTAAAGTCCTACCTTGATCAAAATCTCTGGAAAGAATCATAATTCCTCACAGGGGGTTGATGTAAATATCCATACAGGTCAGCCTGTGTCCAGTTTGAGTGAAAGGAGGCGCACGGGATCTGCACTGAGGTAAACTTAATCCAACTACTGCAGCGTGCAGAGGCGCCAGCGGTGTGATTGGTCCGCCTTTAAATGCATAAACTATAAACCTATCTTCTATAAGCATATCTTTTAAGAATAAATCTGTGTCGCCAGTGAAGCCCTCAGAGCAACAGAGACGCTCTGAGGGCTTGCAATCCGGCTTAAAAAGCCACCCTAACCCTAAAGGCTTAGGGTGGCGGTGACGCTAGTAAAGGATGGCGAGCTGCCAGGCCTATAATATACTGGGGGAAACTCTGAAATATTTAACTTAATCCTGTTCTTGTAGCCAGTGGATGCGAGGTTGTTGCTCTTGGGACTGGAAACTTCAACACCAAAGTGTCATCAAATGGACGAGTTGTGCATGATTCTCATGCTGTTGTAACAGCAAGGAGGTCTCTCATGAGGTATTTGGATATTATTTTTTGGTTATTATTTTTATGTGATGATCTACTTAAGTCTACTTCAAAACGTGCTGTAGGTTAACATTCTCAGTTGATGAGAGAATTGTTCTTTTTTTTTTTGTTTGTTTGATGCTTGCTTCAGTGAGTATGACCATAGAACATAATATAAGAATAGACGCCTCATGGACCGCTCTCGCCTATTGTCGCTGACGAGATTTAGGGCGACCATCTTGGAGCGGTACTCCACTCCACTCAGCTTATGTGTTTAGCAGGCACAATGAGGTATCAGCGCTTTTTTGTTACTGGAAATCATATTCAAACATCTATCAAAGCTACATTTATAAGCAATTGTATTATTTAAGTATGTTTTTAATACATAGTTCAGCACATTTAAATATGCTTAGTGGCTATAACAATAGAATAGGAATGGAATATTCTGATCGATGTATAAAGTGCATATTACAAAGCACACAGCCGTTCATCATTTATTTAATAAATTTAGTAATATCAATACATATTTATATAACTATACAAACACAAATAAATTATTAATAATGGCACAAATAAATTATTAATACTGAATAATATATATTGGATACATGTTTATATGTATGTATATACATACATACATACATATATGTTTTTCAGCCGACGAGTTCTAGCTTCAGAGAGATTCAGCAGCTGAGATTGAGTCCAAACTCCGATGTGAGATTCATCCGTGCTGCAGTGAATCCGTCTCTCCTTATAGATATCTCCCTCTTTTTCTTCACATCATGTCTTTAGGAAACTTTCAAAACAAAAACGGAAGATTT
>NW_006799978.1:301376-339295 GCF_000485575.1 Poecilia formosa | reverse complement strand
AAAACATAAATTAACGAAGCTTCGAGGCAGGTAAATTTTCCTCGAGGAATTTTAGTAGTCGAGGTACTCGAATCATTCGAGGAATCGTTTCAGCCCTACTGCTAATGTGGCTTTAGTAGCTCTTTCATTTAGTGTCTGTTGAGTTTTTAATAAGCGTCACAGAAACTATTCTGGTTGGTCGAGTTTATTGGACGAGTTTCTCAGATCTAAGTGGACAAAGCATTTGATACGGTTTGATGCATTGTATAACTGGAAAAATAATACTAAAAATAATAATAGAATAATATAAAATCAGCATGATGCGTTACAGACAGGAAAGCGCGAAAGCTCCTCACCAGGCTGAACCTGCATGATCAGGTTAGCACTAGTTCATTAACTAACACACCGGCCAACTGGGAACACATAGATAAACTTTATCAGAGCAGGCAGAGCTGGGCAGCTTGTTGAGATGGAAAAGCAGCACAAAATTCTTTATTCACAAATATAAATCATTCTCATTGCTCGCTCAACGCACCTCTGAAAGTGCGACTACAAGTTATTCCTGCAGTTTACGTAGCGCTGCGCAACCACAGCTAGCCAGAGTGGTGTTAAAGTCCTACCATGATCAAAAACTCTGGAAAGAATCATAATTCCTCACAGTGGGTTGATGTAAATATCCATACAGGTCAGCCTGTGTCCAGTTTGATTGAAAGGAGGCGCACGGGATCTGCACTGAGGTAAACTTAATCCAACTACTGCAGCGTGCAGAGGCGCCAGCGGTGTGATTGGTCTGCCTTTAAATGCGCTTGCAATCCGGCTTAAAAAGGAAGAAGGAAAAAAAAAAGTTCTGGACAGTATGTAAATATCGTGAAAATTATTGAGCTGGCTAACAGTTAGCTAATGATGGTAAAGTTTTTTTTTTTTCTTTTATATTTTCCTAAAAACATAAATAAGAGGCTTAGGCTGGCGGTGGCGCTGGTAAAGGATGGCGGGCTGCCAGGCCTATAATATACTGGGGGAAACTCTGAAATATTTAACTTAATCCTGTTCTTGTAGCCAGTGGATGCGAGGTTGTTGCTCTTGGGACTGGAAACTTCAACACCAAAGTGTCATCAAATGGACGAGTTGTGCATGATTCTCATGCTGTTGTAACAGCAAGGAGGTCTCTCATGAGGTATTTGGATATTATTTTTTGGTTATTATTTTTATGTGATGATCTACTTAAGTCTACTTCAAAACGTGCTGTAGGTTAACATTCTCAGTTGATGAGAGAATTGTTCTTTTTTTTTTTGTTTGTTTGATGCTTGCTTCAGTGAGTATGACCATAGAACATAATATAAGAATAGACGCCTCATGGACCGCTCTCGCCTATTGTCGCTGACGAGATTTAGGGCGACCATCTTGGAGCGGTACTCCACTCCACTCAGCTTATGTGTTTAGCAGGCACAATGAGGTATCAGCGCTTTTTTGTTACTGGAAATCATATTCAAACATCTATCAAAGCTACATTTATAAGCAATTGTATTATTTAAGTATGTTTTTAATACATAGTTCAGCACATTTAAATATGCTTAGTGGCTATAGCAATAGAATAGGAATGGAATATTCTGATCGATGTATAAAGTGCATATTACAAAGCACACAGCCGTTCATCATTTATTTAATAAATTTAGTAATATCAATACATATTTATATAACTATACAAACACAAATAAATTATTAATAATGGCACAAATAAATTATTAATACTGAATAATATATATTGGATACATGTTTATATGTATGTATATACATACATATATAGATATATGTGTTTTCCAGCTGAGGACTTCCAGCTTCAGAGAGATTCAGCAGCTGAGATTGAGTCCAAACTCCGATGTGAGATTCATCCGTGCTGCAGTGAATCCGTCTCTCCTTATAGATATCTCCCTCTTTTTCTTCACATCATGTCTTTAGGAAACTTTCAAAACAAAAACGGAAGATTTGGGATGTATCTTACTAGTGAAAGAGTGAAAGAATATAAATAATAGTCTTTACCACCTGTGTAAACTTTGCCGGTGAATGTTATAACATATAAGTTTTATAATATGTGTTATATTGTTTCATTTCTAATATAGGCTCTTGTGTCAGATAATCTAAGTCAGTGTTAGAGAATAATTTTTTTTAGATTTACGGAATCTCAGTTAGCCTTCATAGCGGGGCTGAACCCGTATTACACCAAGCACTGTAGCTAATATTAGCTGGTATCTCGCCGGTGGACATAAATACAGTAAAGTAATATTCTAATCACAATATATACACAATAATATGTCCATCTTACTTGTGAAATGTTGTCTGTGGAGCCCTAACATCAATAATCCATAGATCCGAACAACAATATCCCTCAGTGCTGAGGCATCTTCTGCTGTTTTGATTGAGCAAAGTAGGAGGGTATACCGCTCCAAGATGGCCGCCGTATTTCCTGCGCCGGAGCAGCCAATGCGGGGTCTACTCTTATATTATGTCTATGAGTATGACCATAACATTTCTGGAACAGCTGTATTCTTCTAGCATAATAGATTTTTAATGACATATTTTAGTTTGTTATTAGCTTTGAAGTAGTTTGCATTAAATATTGTTAGATTACTTCTTTGCAGCTATTATTTTGATAACTTTCTGAAAAGATGATTCATTAAAACCTACCCTACAACTCAAGGCATGTTACCACTTGTTTAGTGAAGTATATGAGACGTGGCACCCTCATTCTGTCTTACCAGGTATCTGTACCGGCACCTGCTGATGTATTTCAGCAAAAATGCCAATCTGACTGCAAAGTCCATCTTCACTCACAACATCAACAGCAAACTCCTAAGCCTGAAGAGTGGAATTACCCTGCATCTGTATGTAAACCAATTACCAAAGGGTGCAGCACAGATACCAACCAAGCTGTAAGTATTTGCTCGTTGGGCATGTTTGCAGCTTTTTTAAAAACACTCAGAATTAATTCTTGTTCATCTTTTGTCTATACAACAACAGACGAATGAAAGATAACTTAAAAATAAGGCACTTAGATTTAAATATTATTCATTTTTTAATTTACTTCATTTACTTGATGAAATTCCCCTTTGCCAAGAACTTCCAATGTTCTTAGCAAATCTGTTCGCTTGTGTTTGCCTAAAATAACACCAGCCTTTCCTTTCTCCACAGCCTTCTGTTAGTGCTTGAGTTTTAAACAACAAAGACTCTTAAAGCAGCTTAATGCACTTGCTTAGGACAGTTGTGTGTTTTAGAAGTCAGAACAAATAAAGATGACACAAACAGGAGAGTAACTTTAGCAATTGATCATCCTGGTCAGCCCAAAACAACCAGAAGTACAATGGCGTATCTTTTGGGAGAATACTATACCTTATTTTATTTTTATTTCTTTTTACATTTTAGTGTTTTTAAATTTGTAGTTTACCACCGAGTTTCTTGTACTATTAAAAAATGATAGAATATCCAACATCTGAAAAAAATCCTTTCTTATTTTGAGGGAGCTTCAGCAAGAAGACAAAAGAAACTTGTGTCTTATGTTTGAAGATAATTCCATTTTCTCCAATGGAATCAATGCATTCTTTTTTTCAAACTCGGTGAATGCTTGTTTAAAAAACAAAACATGATTGAAATTTTGACCAAAATTATCGTAATTATTTCTTCTGCAGATAGCCAGCCCTACCCAGGAGTTTTTTTTCTTAACGTCATAATTTATTGTCAGGTTGTTTGTCATGTTTGTATTAACCTGGAGAGTAAAAGCTAATCAGTAAATCCAAAAGGTCTAAATCTTAATTTTGCGCTCTCCTTTATTCCCAGGCGCCTGAACCCTTTTTCCATTACAACATGGCAAGTTAACAGTGAGATCAGCCTACACCTGTCAGTTGAGGGCAAGGTATTATGTTCAGTCATTTATGGGAATAAAATTTGCAAGCTTTTTTTTTATGTATTTGTGTTTTTTAATTTAAATATTAACCCTTAACAACAAACATTTTTTTCCCTCAAAGGTGTTTTCAGTTTTCTCCTCAACCCTCGATAACTCTGCTAGCGAGATGGTCAGCATGTCCACCACTGATAAGATCACTCAGTGGCAGGTGCTTGGATACCAAGGAGCCTTACTGAGCCACTTCATTGAGCCTGTCTATGTTCAAAGCATTCTTGTAGGTAAGTCAAGCCTTTCATCTTTGATTGTAGCAATTTCTCCTTTATGAATTCTGTTTAAGTAGGATTTCCTTCTTAAACACTTTGAATTGCCTTGTTGCTGAAAATGTGCTATATAAATAAAATTAAATTACCTGAAACAGAGGAGGAAATCCTCTGTTTGATGATCAAACAGATCATCCGTTTGATCATCAAACAGATGAACAAACCTCTAATTAAAAGGATGATCAAACCTCTAGTTTTGATTATCAAACTCAGAAATGTTGATGTGACATCACATCTCTGTCTCAGTGCGATAGAAAAACAAGAACTCAAAATTTATAGTCATAATTTGTAGTTAATGGTTGAATTTTTAAATGTCATACAGTCTGGTAATTTGGTTTGCACCAAAGTCTAGATCAGAGGTGGCCGACTCCATTCCTCAAGATCAAATGTGCTGAATATTTTAAATTTGTCTTGATCTAATGACTATTTGAATGAATGTCTAACCAACATTCTCACTATGTTGTCAAGTTCTTTGTGTTGGATGCAATAATTTATTTCATAGGCTCAAAATTATTCATACCACTGGCAGATCTAGATTTAAAGTTATTTTCATTTGTCCAGCATGTAGGCACATGGAGGTATAATGCCAGCTAGGACTGTAATGATTCATCAAAGGATTTGAGTACCTTGATTTCTAAAATTCCTCTAGGCTTTATTAAATTATGTTCTGGCTGGTTAATTATTTGTATTGCGCAATCTTCTCACTTGTTATATTAAGTGCTATTTGCAGCTATGGAGGAAGACGAGCCTCCAAGAAGGAGACAACTCAGTGCATGTACTACATAACAGTTGGTATTTCACAACAGCACATCCTGGATGTTACAACTCAACAGGAAACATTAGAGTTTACATTGGTCTTTTAAAAAAAATCCAACCCGACTAACGATCTCTAGAGGACCCCGAAAGAAATGTTTTCTTATTTCAAAAGAAGGAACTGATATTGTTTATTTACTATCAATTTCTCTTTCATAGATTTATTCTGCTAGCTTAAATAGCTACTACAAAAGGGGGAATTCTCTTTATTCAATTACTACAGTATTAGTCAAAAACTGATAGAATACGCCATTATAAAAATAATCATTTACCACATCCCTATGCCAACCATAGTCCTGACTTGAATCCTCTAGAAAATCTTAAAATTTATGGAGAGAGCAAAAGATTATGGTGATGGCAAGGAGGCTTTCTGACCTCAAAGACTTGGAACATACTGCAAGAAAATAACTTTTGGTTCAATGAAAATTATTTAAAATCTAAATCTGGCAGGGGCATGAATAACTTTTCCCTTAATTGTACATCATTTCTAAAATAATTGACTGGTAATGAATTCAGATGTGTTTTACATTGGGTTCCACCACAGCTGCGTACGAAACTGACATGCTCTGTTTCTTCCTGAATAGCGGAAAGTTCATTTAAAAATAGTTCCTTATCTCACACTGTTGATGCCTGTAGCTTGCTTTCAAGGTGGGTGCTCCTTGGCACCAGCAAATTCCCCAGACTTAGAACCAAGATAAAAAGGTGTGAAAATATCATAGTTTCCAGGTTGGAGGGGTGCTTAATTGTCCCCACCTCTTATAATTAACATAGCAAAATAATAACATTTGCCCAGGATGAAACAAGGGGAAACTCCAAAGTTAGCTGTGCTATTTTTAAGTGAAGATGTTTATAGGTGCAACCCCAGACTATGAGATGGGATGACATGGCAAATAAAAAAAAAAAAACAATATATATGAATATCTTGTCAACTTATTTTAATTTGCTTCTACATTGTATATTTATTGTGAAACATCTCACTCTGTGTAGGTATTAATACAGGCTTATAAGTTTACAAGGGGAGTGTTAATTTGCTTAGAAGATATTTCCAAATAGGGTAAAAATGTGAGTGACTGCTGTTCTACACAACAAATAAATGAGCAACAGATTATTTTGAAACAGCTTTCTCAAGCACCACACTTTAAAGGAAAGGGCTTGACATTGTATTCATCCATTACTCACTAAAGTCAGGAGAAACTCTGTTAGAAATATTTATTTTCTAACCTATCAAGTTTAACAGGACCTAAACTCCACGATTTCTGATATTACTGATAAACTAAAATAATCCTCTTCTGGGTTAAATAGGGACTACTCCACAGTTTCTAACAGGTTAAAAAAATAAAATAAAAGAGGAAAGGACACATTAGGGCAGATGGCAACATTCAGACAAAATAAAGGGCAAAACAAAGACATGAGTGAAGGCTGTGAGATCTTGGGGCCATGAAACCGAGGAATGCCCTTAGGAGCGCTCAGCCCCACAGCTGCATGGATAACGGGAGGGGGTGAGGTGGGAAGGAGCGTTATGTTTACATATCTTCAAGGAGCAACTTCTCCAAGATCAATTCCAATCCGTTAGTGAGTTTTTAGAGTCCTTAGCTGGGCTGCGAGTCTCAGCAAGACTCACACCCAACTTGCATCTCTGTCCACACCAACAGTCTGAGTGTCCGCTAGTTCGGCCAAGTCCGTCACAAATTTGTCGGTAAATCAGGTATCTGCAAGCTCCAAACAGCAGAAATCCTATTATCATGAATAAATCCAGGCTGTATCCCGAGGGGTGTGTCCCCGCAGGACAAGAGGGCTCTCCTGTGCCCAGTCTTCTCGTTGAGAAAATTTGATCAATTGCATTGAGAGACCGGTTGACCAGAGCCATAATTTATAGATTTGGAAGTTGTGCAGAAAAAGGCTCCAAAAATAGAGAAAAAGACAGGACAAAAAATAGAGCAAGCCTGGCAGGCAAGAGCAGGGAGGGAGCAGAGGAATAAAGTGTCCGCCTTCACTGGGACCAAGAGGACTAGACTAACCAAGTATTGTAAAAAAAACAAACAAAAAAAAACAGTATTATAAAAATGAGGAAACTAATAACAAATGTCACCGCTGCACTGTGATCAAGTTTTGAGCATTTTATGTGAAACCATACAGGTGACTCTGGGTGTACTGAAATCCGAGGGATGGAGATGTCTGTGAACCAGCGTGTGGAGGGAATCACCTCCTTGCTGCCCATGTTCTACTGCATGATGCGACCCCATATTAGCCTGGTGCCTTCTGTGGTCACCTCAGACACCAGTCAGCTCACCTGTGGCATCAACTGGTGTGAAGGAGACGGCTCTGTGGAAGTTGTGGATGGTCTAGAGGGCAAGACCATTGAAGAGTAAGCCTGTCCTATTTTTCATCTATTATACCTTCATGACTAGTTTATAGTTCTGCTGTTTGGTGGAGGTATAATTAGTATTAGGCCATAAAGTATTAATAATATGATTGTGAGTTCAAGGTTTGTATAAAGTGCTTATACATTTGAATTGGGTAAGGTATGCAGACAGATAAAAACAAAAAATACAGAATGTGCCATAAAAATATAATGATCTTTGTCACAGCTTCCTTCCTATTCTTTTTGGGGGGTTTTAGTGACACCTAAATGACTAAGATTATTAAGAAATTTTAATGTCAGACAATACATAGTTCTCATGTGGCGTCGTACTTCCTGGAACTTTGTAGCTAATGGCCATCTTGATAAGTATCCATAACTGTCTAGACAGTTGCAATGGCAACAATAAACAAGCCAGAAGCCTAGAACGAGCTCTCGGTTCCTTCTTTTCTAAATTATAAACAATAGAAGTACCCTACAACTATTACTCAATTACAATTTTTGATTACTTTCATTTTGTTGGTCTCAAAGTAATAGTTCATCTATGCTTTGCGCTGTCCTTGCCTGCCAGGATGGCGGTTCAGTGGTGCTTATCACTTCTGGTTCAGACTTGTGGGAACTATGTATTGTAACCCAAGTAAGTCCAACAGCAATTCTCAAATGATATCAATAAAAAAGGGGAAAATACTATCCAAGCCAACCTGGCACTGTGTAAAAACATAATTGTTGTCTTTATTATATTGTAAATTAATTTTTGGTTCATGTTTGGGCCTATTTAATCTATTACCAATTTCCTTGCTGTAGGTCTCCATTTAAGAGTGGACCTGCTTTGGCAAGCCGCCTGTGCAAAGCAGCAATGCTGCACCGCTTCAGGTTGGTGGCCAAAGAGGCCCAGAGGCAGGACCTAGTCACCACAAGCTGCTACAGAGAATTAAAGGTAACCCCATTTGTACATAAACTTTTACACTACAGACTTGCTTTCCATTAAAAGTAGATTTTTTTTTAATCAACCTGTTTTGTGTCAACAAACTGGAATTTAGGCTGAAGATGACTGTTTTTCTTAAAATTCTCAGGAAACTTATTTTTTAAAATGGAAAATGATGCATTTTAGCTCAAGCATCAAATCCTAACAAGAGGCCTGCTCAAGTCTTACATCAAAACAGTCAGCTTAAAAAGAATTGTGAAAGTAGTTTATTTGTCTGACATTTTCATCAATCTTTTCAAATATATACATTTTTGGTTTTAGGAAATTACTTTTTATTCACTCTATTACTTCCTTTGTCATTGAAGATGATATCTAAGCCATACCAGGAGGCCAAAAGTGTGCTGCGGGCATACCTGTCTCAGCAGGGCTTTGGTTCGTGGCTGGAAAAGCTTCCTGACAGTGACAACTTCAATGACTAAAAGAACATTTTTCAACTGAAATCAAGAATTAAGCCGTCATTTTGTTTGCCACAGCCTTGGCAATCTTGATGGGTTTTAGAAGTTAGGTGGTGGTTCCTCAGAGGTCTTCATTGTTCATCTTTTTCAGCAGGTTTGTGAAGATTAGAAAGCTGAGACAGAAACAATTATTGTTTTTCTCGTAGTTTGCAACGGACTCTTTAGTTGGCCAATCATTTTACTTTTCCTTTACATGTATGGCATGATCATAGTTGAGTGAAAATGACATTCTTTCTCGACATTGTTTTATCTTATTTGTAAAATAATGTTCTGTTTGGAAATTAAAGTTTAGGTTGTAATGTTGTAGTTTTCTGACTGCTGTAACCAAGATTTGTTCAGTCTGTTGAATGTTTATCTCTTTTTTTCTTCATATTAAGAGATTTTTCCCTATATACAGAGATGGAGCAATAAAACAAAATGCATGTTATAAAAAATATGTGTTGAGTTTCTATATTTTTTTTCACGGAATGGTCCATACTTCAAGAATTTCTGTCAATTTTGATGATTATGGGGTGTATCTAATCTAAGCTTGCAATGGAGGTTCTCTAAAAATAATTATATTACACCAAAAAGATTTTTAAAAATATTTTAAGGCCTACATAATCATAGAGAAGGACTGGTGACATGGTAGCTGTCCAGTAGACCATGACTTAAACTCCCTATACAAAGAGGCGTAGGCCACAAAAGGTTGTTGCTAAAGAAGTTGGCTTTTCAGAGCGCTGCATCTAATTATGGTATAGTATACTGCATGGAAGAAAAAAATTGTGGCAGAAAAAGGTGAAGAATCAGGGATCACTTGAGCCTTGAAAGGTTTTGTGAAGCAAAGCTCATTTAAGAGATTAGTAGCAATTCAAGAGGTATGCACTGTGACTGGAGTCGGCACATCACGGCTACGTGGCATTGAGGATTTTTTTTTATTTCTATTTTTTCCATATTGAATACATTTTGTGTCATAAATCTAGAGTCTGGATAAATAATGACGCATAGGAGGGAAGTTTCTATGGTCATTGATGATTTATTTCATCTGCTGCCCCTGGCCTTGTGTTTTATCAGGTGTAAAGTAAGAGGATCTGTTTACCAGGACATTTTAGAAGACTTAATGCTTCTCTCTGCTGATGAGCTTTATGCTGATTTGATTTTCTAGCAGGACTTGGTCCCAGCCCACTTTGGCAAATATACCAAACCTGCATGACCATGGTATCACTGTCAAGAGGAAGATGAAGGAGTAGAATCACCAATGCAGACAATTTGAAGATCAGCATTGAAGCAACCTTGGTTTCTTTAGCACCTCAGCAGAACAACAGGCTTAGCCCTAATCAAGCATTGGTTCATATAGTGTACAGTCCATGTCTACTGCAAGTTATCTTTGAATGCCTTACTGTAACCCAGTGGTTCCCAAACTTTTTCTGCGCCCCCCCCCTATGGATTACAAATGGCTGTCTCGTTGAAACGACGCGTGTGACGGGGGGGCATCAACTTTTTTGGGGGCAAAATGAATGTACGTAGCTGAAAATAGACACCAACATCAGTAGCCTACGAGGTACTTGTTAAGCTTAAGGTTCTGTATTGATATTAGCTGGTCATCTTTTAGCTAACATTACCTGCATCCAACAGCTTTACTCAACTCAGTCGGTTAGTTTGGAGGGAAAAACTGTGAAAAGTTCTTTGCGTTTTGCTGGTTTGCTGCCGTGATTCTAACACAAACCTACGTAGCTCCGCCCAGCAGCAGCAGGTCTCCTTCACAGGTGTAAACCCAGCGCGAGCATCGTAGCGCTCATGTTGCGTTTAAAGGCGGCTTGGAAAAACAGGTTACAACATATTAATGGATTAAACAGTTTTAACTGCTGATAAAAGTGACAGAGGACACAAATATGGGAAGTGTGGATGGAAGCCTCTACTGTATCAAATTGACATAGGAATAACAGAGTTGGCCATTCTAAGGTAAAAACCCAGCGCATACAGTGTTCATGTTTTGTTTTTTTTCATCCAGACGGCTTCCTGTGCCCCCCCTGCAATGACACGCCCCCTAGGGGGACTAGGGGGACTAGGGGGCGCGTCCCACAGTTTGGGTACCTCTGCTGTTACCAGTCTGCCACTGAACATCAGTCTAAACCAGTGGTTGAAAAGTTCCACTTCTGAAGAACTGGTGTCCTGTAACTCTTAAATGTATCTCTGCATCAGCACATCTGGCTCCAATATTAGATCCTCAGCAGAGCTCTGTAGAGCTTAAGTGCATGCTATAGAGACGCATCTAAAAGTTGTAGGACTATGGCCCTTGAGGAATTATGTTTGAGACCACTGACAGCTTGGCTTGAACTTGAATGAATACTCATACTGACTGACTGGTATGTAAATGACTCAATTTGCACAGAGTTGGCACATCTAGAGCAAACGCCCTCCAGCATGTTTTGCGTCATTAGAGGTAGTGCAACCTTTTTATTTTTTGCTACTAGTAGGTGCATAAGCCAACGTTTTCAAGACTTGTCATGCAAGTCAAGTAAAGACAATTGTAAAGTTGATGGTCAGTTGCACCACGTGCAACTTTATTATAATATTGAAAGAGAATGTTAGCAGTTCATGTTGCACTTCATTGATGCTTTATCTAGAAGAATACAATTTTGAATAATTTTTTCTCATGTCAGTTGAAACCGGTTGACCTGTCACCCTGCCTGTGTCGTTAAGCTTGCCTCAAAGTTTTCTTTTTTTATATACATATGCAGGAAATGCTCTGGTTTCCTGTATATGCAGCTCAGCGCATCATTTATGTTAAAATGTCTGGCTGCAGCCTAGTGAATGGAGAGCTGTGCATTCCTACTTGTCCTGGCAAGCAATGGAGTCACCATAGGATGCAGGGAATGTTTGCCCAGTGATCAGTCCTTTCAATCGTATGTATAGCAACAAAAAGATTTCTTCATCTGTGACTTGATGTGTTGTTATCTTTACTTATGCAGTGTGATTTATGTTTATAAAGAAATGTTATTTACTGGAGAGCTCCTGATATTTGTTGCTTGTTTTGGGTGTTAACATGTTTCAGTGCACTTGGTAGTAAGGATTCACTTGAGTTAAGTAGGTACTCTGATCTTATGCCAAATTATCTGTTTTGGTTTCTGTTGTGCAGACACGTGCAGTTTTTTGAACATTTAAAACTCAATTAGGGAAGACCTTTAAGTAGCAATTGGATATTTTAATCCACTTCATAGACAGTTTGCGTGTAAATTGCTATTCCTGCAATAGTCGGTGCTTATTTTTAACATTTAGTTTTAAAGATTTGTTTTTCAATATAAGAAAATGCAATTATTTTGCAGTTAGTAACTGTTGTGTGCTTTGTGAGAGGAAAAGTTATTCCAAAGTAACAGAAATCAAACTTATACCATTTTTTTCATCCTGTTTCTTTAGCAGACCTTTGTCAGTTAAGTCAGTTTTTGTATACATATATAAGAAAGAATCTGCACCGCATTCTCAGCATTTGACCTGTTGTAGTGTTTATCTACAGCTATAATGGTATATATTTCTGAAACTCAACAAAAGTAAGACAGCTAAACTACAGTGTTTGCAATTACACTACGCATTTTTGTGATCACTGAGTCACTGAGGTGATAATAGTAGGTTTAGAGATAAACAGGATATGCAACCCGTTTGATGTGGTCACGCAGTGGAAAAAAATCGAACTAAGGTCTTTAAACCTGTAAATGCTGTGCTATACAGAAATGTGGCCTGAATTCTTGTAAATAGCTCTCAGGACTAATAGCTAAACTGGCACAGCAATGGCTTCTTACATTTTATGTCAGAAAAGTATAATTGTATCAATTAATAATATATAATAAAAACACTTGCCAAATTTCCAAATGGGCATTGTTTTGAATAACTGGACCCAAGTAATTTTCTGAGCTTAGGTGTGTTTAATAAAAAGTAAAATAATTTCACATTTTTGGTACACTACCAACAAACTTTCAGTGATATTTATCTTAAAAGTTATCAAAGTTCAGTGGCTTGTGGTTTTGAAATGTTATTTTGCTTTTGCATTGGATAATGTGTTTTCTGCTGAGTGTGCACAAAATGCAAACAAAACTGCACTGCTTGTTGATTAATCTTTTTAGCATCAAGAAAGTAACTTTTTTCCCCCTCAAGGTGCATGCTTACAAACATTCTTTAAAGTAAATGGCCAAAGGAGCATTTCTTTTTCAACAGCTGTACAAGTATTACAATTTTTTTTTTCAAAAAAAAGATGAAAATCACAGTTTTTTCACCAGTGTAATTTAAATTCTTTTCTCCATATCTGCTCTGGCGACTCGTTCCTGGATGTGCAGTAGAGTTTTATAAATGTTTCCACATTCATCATGGATTAATGTTTTTGGACTACCTACAGTCATAGTGTGCCTCACTGGTTCTTGTGCACCCATTGTAAGTCTGTCTGCTTGGCAGTTGTGGATTATGCAACAGTTTTACAGGTCTTGACAAGATTGAGTTTTTGTGAGGATTTAATTGATTAAATTACAATTTACATTTAAATAAAACATTGAAAACTGGCTGTAACATTTAGTTTTGTACAGGCTGAACGACATATTGTGTTCTATGAAGACTCATTAAGTGGCTACCAAGGTAACAGATTTACATTAGACCCATCAGTGAGAAATATGACAGTCTGTTGGTCAAACCAGCTAAACCCCCATTGTTCCAGTAAAACCAATAACTTGGACATAGATAGAAATAGAACTTTGATAATTGGAACAAATTGTTTTACACACTTCAGGAGATGGTGTGTGATTTTGACTGAGTTGATGTGCCAAGAATTTATAATGGAACAACTTTTGGCTTCAGAGCAGCAAGCACTGATGTCATGTTCAGCTTTTTGATTACAGTCGTTCGATCTTTATGCAGCATAGAAGACCTGATGTGTTCAAAAATAAAGTTCACAACCTACCACATCCAATGTAATTTCACTAAGTCTAAAAATGATTGCTTCGTCATTGGAACCAATGTGTGTATTCTCCATACATGGAACATCCCTGTAGTGACTGAGAGAGAGGGCAAGTAAAAAGTTTTAGAAAATTCCCCTGCTACTTGGTCATTTCATCTATTTTTGCAACTAAGTTTATTGTGGCTTCTCAAAAATAATCCCAGTATTAAAGACAAGTTGGTCTTGAAAAATGCCAAAGCAGAGGAAACGAACTCTCTTCTGTAAAAGTAGTTCTCTTTATGTTGCCATCATCAACTCTTGCTCTTTAATTCGCCAACTTCTCTAGCAGTCCTCTCTTAAATTAATATTTTAACATTTTCTTTGCCTGCTGGTTGGTTTGCTATTACATTTTGTGATGCATATTGATCTGATCAAAAGGAGCACATGTAACTGTCACATATCCTCCCATCAATCACACTATAAAATTACTTGTCTAGATGTATGAATATTAATGTCTTCTGTTAAGTTCAGTTAATAGACTTATCCTTTGATGGCAATATTGTTTTACTTTCTATAACTGTTGAGCACCGTGGGAATGTACGGCATGTAATGCTGAAATTATTCACAATGACTGTGTTCGTTTTCCGTGCGCAAACCTCTTGTGGACAGTTCTGCTAATTTAGTTACTCTTAACACTGAGGGAAAAATCCACCCACACACCTGTTCCTCCCCCACATTAATAATTCCAGCTATGACAGTTGTGCTAAAATAAAATTTGAGTCGAGTATTAGACATCTTTAGGCTCTTCCAAAAAGTAAATGAAGATTTGCTTTTAAATCTTTACAGGTTTTTTTTTTTTTATTACACACAGCAATGCAGTTCACAGATTAAATAGAACATCTTAATTACACCATTATCACGTTTTGAGCACCAACAACAAATATAAATATCATAAATAAATAAATATATAAATAGGATTTAGAGCTTGACAAACTTTACTTGAGATACATTCGTTGTTTCTTGAGAACAAACTGAGAACTTCCTAGAAGTTTACCATAGCAATGACATGCAAATAAATGATTTAAATATAATACAGGAATAAGCTGTCAACTTGTAGGCTATACAAATTGTTCTAGTATCTCCACAATCCAGTGACATGGCTATAAATATACAAAAATTAAGAGCAGTATTGAAAGAATCAATCAAAATGGATTAAATTCTATTAAAGTTAAAAGACATTGAGATACTCATTTCATGAAGACGTCCATTCCTTTCTGCTTTTTTAGCAGTGTTTCATTCCACTGAAACTGATGCGGAAGCAGTTGTGCAAATATTTCCTCAGGCTTTATGAGCCCAAAAATGTCTATTTTATCTACCTGCAGCTTGCTGCTTTTGCTGCATTTTCTTTTTGAAGCAAAGACTCATATTTTCCCAGAAACTTGGTGAAAGACATCTGAGGCCATGCTTCACAGGCACATGCAGAGGGGTTTGGTGGTGCCTGAAGCAAAAATAAATCCAGTTAGGTCTGGTCAGAAGTATAATTTTTAACTCTCCATTAAATTCAACTTCACATCACAAAAGAGGCTGTACTTACTGTGTTGTCTGTCATTTTCTTTATTTTAAATTTTAAAGCTTCAAGTCCTTGTTGAATACGATCATCTGGGTCATGACACTCCTTTTGAGCTGTTCCTTCCAACTCTTTGTAGATGCACTCCAGTGCACTCTTGTAGCATTTCTCCTGTCAGGGAGAGAGAAATGTTTAGCGTCCTTTTGCCGCATTGACTGAGGCGGACTTGTGGCTGCACACAGTAAAGTCACCCAGTAGTCACAGCTGTGTGAAAATTCAACACCTGGCAAGCTCATTTCCTGTACTCGAGAACCTTTACATGTGGTTTATAAAAACTCAAAGCCTTCAGGCTGGGTCTCTTACATGCAGGGGAGTACCCAACATGATTTAAATGTTCACTTGTCAAATTTATATTCCTTACTGTCCTCTTTAAATCTCACACTTTTTACCATATTTTGCTTTAGTTTCTTACTCGTGTATAATTTATTTTGCAAAGTAAAAATATCTTACATCAACTGATTCTGGAGTATAAAATGTTCCATCTTCTTCCTGTGAAGACAAAAGAAAATATGACATTTTATAAGCAGTTGTCAAAATTGAACAAAAATGTTTAAAATATTTGGCAAGAAATTACTTACACATGTTAAATTCCTCATGAATACAAAGTTGTAATCAGAAATATGATTAGGCTGTCTACAATCACTGACTGGATGACAATCAGAGAGTGTGACAGAGAGGGTAAAGATCCAAAATCCAATCCTCATAAAATGCTCCATGCTCAGATTGAAGGGTTGTCGGTGTGATAAGCAAGTTGTTTAGTAAAAGTGATTTACTCTCCCCCTGTGTTGCTGTCATTTATAAGGCTGTGTGGTGGAAAGGGTGGGCTGAATTAGTTGTGCATTACCGAGTGCATACAACATTATTTTTCCTTTAGATGACTCTTGGAATTTTTTTTTTGCCGTTCTGCTGCAGTAGTATGGTAAAATCCCTCCAGTGGCCTGTTGTAGAATAGCACTTTATTTCAAGATAATATGAAAGTAGGTTGACGGTCGTTAGTTTTCTTGTTTGTTTTTCTATTATTTTTCTCTCATGCTCGATAAACTCAGTTATTCAGATGTTTATAAGAAACTGAAGGATGATAACTTCTCATCAACAGACATTTTAATCACCTTTCTGCAATTGTACACACAAGTCTTTGTTGGTAAAATCTGAAGTGTGTGATTAAGGAGAAGCGGTGATATTGGCAGTGCAATCAGTATTTCACTGAAAATTGATTGCCGGTTATTTTATTAATATTTCTATGTACTCTCATGGTGGAACTTATTTTATTGCTGCTTTTTATCTCTGCCTTTAGAGTTTCCATTTGATCCATGATACTTAATTGTGGTTTGTGTGTTCCAACCACATCTGTCCTTTAGTGGTATATTCCTTGTGCCTACACTTTGATGACACCACAGGTGTAAATGAGCATTTACAAAGTGAAGAGGGAAGGGAAATCACTTTTTGACACAGGGCCATGTAGTTTTGGATTATTTCCCTTTGATGCAAAATGCAAGTTAAAAACTCCATTTTATTTACGTGACTAATATTTCAATTGGTTTGATGTTCTGAAACAGTGAAGTGTGACAGACATGGCAAAAAATAAATCAGGAAGAGGGTAAATACATTTTCACACCACAGTAATATAATTAGATCCTACTAAAAAAAGTTGTATTTTGAGCAATTCCCTTTTCAATAAACTATTGCATATTGTAATGTCTCCATCAGATATCATAAGCTTGTTTGTTGTGAGGATTTAATTGATTAAATTACAATTTACATTTAAATAAAACATTGAATAGTACATGAGTAAGTTGTATGTTGAATAATGTAACTCATTCAAAGAGGTTGCCTCGTGTGTGTATATTTATATTTTTATATAAATATATGCAAGTGTGTGTGTATATGTGCATTTGTGTATGTGTGTGTTTAAGCAATAGAGAAGATCTTGAACTGATGTTTCTAGGTTGAGTTATGATTCATGACATCGAAGAGTTGTGCTGTGCAGAGGCGATAACATTTGTTTGGCTTGTAAGCAAGGAAGTAGCAATTTTCCCCTAAATTAGCTCACTGGTAGATTACATCATTCTATGTAATCTCTAATTCTAATCATGTGAAAATTGTGTTTTCACCAGACATCTTGAATGGTTGCACTGTTGAGTCTAGGTTAGTGTATGTCCTACTTTCCTGTCTACTGACACATCCCAGTAACTTGGAATATCATTTAAACTGCCTCCATGTTGTAGCAATTTACTATGAGACAGATAACCTGTGAAAAGATCGATCTCTTCCACCTCCTCCCTGATAGCCAATCAGAGACAGGACGAGGGTCTTAACGCTGTAAATCATGCTCATGTACTCACTGTTCAATGTGCTAATGACAGAGAAACAACTTACCATTACAGGAAAACGGTGCTCATGCTAACTAGCCTGAGGATTCACAACAGTCTCTAGCTACGTGAAACTTCAGGAGAGGGAGGACAGGATGAGCAGCACCACATCAGATTGTGATGGACAGTGCTATGACCTTCCTCCTGACTCATTAGTTGTTTCTAATTAGCACTGGGAGAAGGCAAAGGGGCTAAAAAAATTTTTTCCCACAAATGATCTGTTTCGTATCATCACAACATAGTGAGAGTTTCATCAAATGTCAAGATTCTGTCTCTTTGCTCCTCCTCCAGTTTCTGGGAATTTGATTTCTAAAAAGAAAGGTAAAATTTCCTTTAATTAGACTGTTTAATTAGACTGAAGGAATTTGACCATGGAATAACAGTCCAATCCTCCTTCTTCCTATTTCCAGTCTAGATGGACGATAAGCTGCTTATTTGAAAAGTTTAGCTGCCTGAACACAACTGATTCGAATGAATTTGTCCCTGGCAGTCTATTGGGGGACTTTGTGACAGGCTATGGAGATTCATAAAACTGTTTAAAATGGGTGCAGTGAACCAGGGAGAGATCTTAGGCTTTTTCAGTTTATGTTGTGTGTTTTAAACATTAAGCTTTTTACAGCATGGAAAATTCAGAATTTTCCTTTAACATGAAAAAAAGTTCTAGCTAAGTGTAATGGTAACAGATCCAGTTTCTGTGTCATTCAATAAGCACTTTTGTAAAAGTAAAGGACGTGTGCAAAAAAAATGTAGTAAAAATATGTATCTGGAAAAATGCACATACAAAACTGACGATCCAAAATCACATTACAATTTCTTCCCTTTTGTTCCAAATACACCACATATATGTTCAAAAACTGTAATTCTCTGTGCCTATACAATCTTTCTACTGTCTGAGTTTTTCTAGCATAAGATAAGGCTCAACAAGGAGGTATACTCTTCCAATTAAAAAAACTAAATTTCACAAAAAAGATGATCTGAACTAATTACCTTACCTACTTAATATGACAAAATTAAAGACAAAAGCATTGCACCAATAATTTAACTATTTTCTATTTATGAGTCAAACATTAAAGTAACTTTGAGCAGTTAATATGTCAAAGGAAACAAATCGTTCCTTTTGAACTTTTCTTTTCCGACTGTGTTCATACATTCATATCTGCTCCTAATTCTACAGTTAGGAACCTGTGCTTGTGACCAAAATTGTAATTGTTTAAGCAAAACTTCTGTGATGTTGGCAAAACATTTTTAAATGCAATGATTAGGGATTTCTCAGGGGATTTCCAGCGCTAGTAGTTGTACTATTTTTGGATCAAACAGAGAATAAATTTCAAGATCATCTTTCTTAATGCATCACAGAATGTGTCCCTACCCGTTAACTGGTTACTAAGTTAAAGTGCATCGACAAGATGCACTTTAACTTAATACAAATTTTTGCACTAAGAAATGCAAAATGCATTTTGATCAGTCATCAAAATGACTAATTCATGTTGATGCATGAACTGAGCGAGGAATAAAATTCAGATTTTTCACCTTTTAAACAACCAGGGAAAAGTGGTCAATTGGATCTGCAGTTTAGAAGATTGTGGCATCTCATGTAACATGTATCGTAGTCATGTTCTTACTAGTTAGTGTTGTTAGTGTCATCAATGTTTAAGAACTTCTGTTTCCGTTAGCAACTATTCCCCAAACTATTCATCTTTATAGCAGTGAGTCAGTCAGTGGTTTTGTAAGACAAAGCTTCAGTGAATGGAAGCTGTTGGAAGTCTCATGTGATTAGTCCATGTTTGGCATTTTTGTTGCTTATATCTGTCCTGTGAGTGACAGATAAAACCTTGTAGGAGTCGCACACTAATTACTACATCTAAAAAAAAAAAAATCTGACAACCTTACATTCTTATAACGCGGAACAAGTCCAGGTGAATTAACAGTTGAAACACTAAAACATTTGACTGTGTGTGTGCATTGACAGGACACAAAATATACAAAATGGCATTGATATCGCAATAAAAGCAGATTTATGTGGAAGTATTAGGTGTGGCCTCTCTTTGTCCTATTCAGAAAGGAAATGCTATTCAACAACTCTTCAGATGCCAAACTCTAAGACTATTCAACAATGAGTGTACTGCTGTTTCAGGTGAAAAGTACTATGCTAAAGCTAGCATCGACTCAAAACTTCAGCAGGTAGATAAGCAAAACTTTAAAAAGCTCCAAATTAAATATTATTTTCAGCTTACTTTGACAAGTAACGCAGAAATAGGCACTAACAATATTTAGCCAAAGTGGAGTGTATGGAAAAAAAAATGTTACGAAAGGTTTACATTGACTCTCGCAAAAGCAACCACAATAAAATTAAGATACTATGAAGAGAAAAACTTAATGACTTGAAAGATCTCTCTATATACTTATGTTGCATCAGCTGAGTGTGCTATTTGATGAAGACGTTCAGTTTTCAGCATATCTGAATGAGGCAGTGGGAGGTTTATTGTGGTCCTTGTTTTATACTTTAAGAATTTTTATTTTCAGTACAGAAAATCAGCAAAGGTTGTCAGGGCTACTACTTTTCATTTCATTTTCTCAAATTATGCGAGTTCTTACAGTAGTGGTCCCTTGGGTGCCACTAGTTGGCCACTAACTGGCCTTGGTATTGCCATCTATGCAGCTAATACCAAGGACCAAAGGTGAGTTTGTTTTTCATCTCATAAGGTCCTATTCCCAAAGACTTTTAATGTGTAAGAAAAGCTTGATCTGATTTTATTTGTAGTAAGATCTTTTGTGTGGGTTAGGGTTAATGGGTTAATGTGTGGGTTGGTCTTTCTCTTAGTTGTTTTCCAGTTTATGATGCAGCTATATACTATATTTTCAAAAATGAAGCAGTTTGTGATATTTGCTGCTGTTATCTCACACAATCAGTTTAAGAGATTCTCTGGGGCAGAGGAGATGGGGGTAAAAATACCCATGACGTATTTTTCAGTCAACATATAGTCTTGTAAATGTACTTTATTATTATGTTTGGACTGAGAAAGTAGGTGCATTTGTTGGCTAATAGTGGTTTTATGTTCCTGCATGTTGATGCTAATTGCACTACTAAGGTGAAATTAGTCAAAGTATTTCCACTCTTTGACTTTGTCAAGTGTCATTCAAGAAATATCAAAGGAACACATTGTGGACTTTTCCATGTTAAACCATGCAAATGTCATCATATTGTGGTGGATTGATTTGAATGTTTCTGTAAGAAACTGAAGCACATTTTGGGAACTTTCCCCTACAGTGTTCGCTTCCTACATGCAGTGAAAACTGCAAAGATACCCTGACTCTTTTATGAAAATAAGCAAGTTTTGATTAAAGCAGCTTGTCCCCCTCAGAGTGGCACTTTGTAAAACTTACTGTTTTAAATCCAGATGGAAATCAACAAAGAGGCATTCATAACTTTTTAAATTATCTATGGTTATTTAGGATTTATAAGTTTGGATTTCTATTCTTTTAAGACAAGAATAAAGGTCATATGTTGAGCACTAATTTAGTCTACAGTCACATTTATTGAAACTAAATTCTGACCTAATTATGAATGCTGTTTTATAGCTGTTGACTCTGAAAGGACAGCTGTTTGTGGCATTTTAGATAATTCATCTTATTTTTATTTACTTACTAATATTGTTGCTCTTGGGAATTTTACTATAGTTAAACATTTCTTAGCAAATGGAGAAATAATTGAAAGCTATCCAATATTGCATGTTATTTCAACACTTTATTTTAAAAATATACATTCCTTGCACAATAATTTAGCACAATAGTTAAATATTAAATAATAGAACATTCAGCAAATATAAGTTAAGTTCTTGAAGTGTTTCTAACTTTTACATTCAGTCATATTTTAGTGCAGCATGGTAAAAAATATCAGAACATTTGACAAATGTGTCGACGTCACACGTTGCTCCTGAGACGTTGAAAGAAAGTTTTACAGCCCGTTATAAACTGTGTCCAGTTTCCTGCTTCTTGACTTGTGCAGTTTGTTTCCTGTCAGAAGAGAAAACTATTTCAGTATTGGGTGATACATTTTTAGGGTTGGATTAGAAAGCAACAAGATGTGTCAAGACTCACCATCTTATAGTGCTTTTTAATCTCGCCCCACGCATCGATGGCATCCCGAACTCTGTTATTTGTGTCTTTACATTCCTCCTTCGCCTGCTCCAGTCCATCCTTCATGACCATTAGGGAGTTGCCTGGACAGTATCCCTGTAAAAAATGCATCAAAAGATTTATGGAAAATTGAGACAGAAAGCTTTGCTTCTAAAATCAAAGTACACAGAATACATTGACAGTATGCAGTAGTTACACATTCTTAAATAAACAGGTAGTATCCTACCGTCATGGTTGATGGAGATGCAAACGTCACATTTTCACTCTGAAAAAAAAAAAAAGTGTATTCAATATCCAAGTTGTGTGTAGACAATTGTATGGTGAAACATCATGTACAGCTTATTTCAGAAAACATATTTCTAAATCAAACACAATTTTTCTCTTTACTTACACATGAGACCTCGTTTCTTAGAAGCGTGAGCCCTAAGTCGTTGATTAGCCCATCCAAAACCACCGGCTTTGCTTGAAGAAATCCTAATAGAAGAAACATCCAGATGGCAATTCTGAAAGAGTGCTCCATGTTTGATCGATGAACTAACTTCACTGCAGTTTTTTGTGAAGGATGGCTGTAGTTCTCTTTGTTGCTTGTACTGATCTCCTGTACAGGCTGCTTATTTATAGGGCTGTGTAGAGAAAAACAGGTGGGCAGATAAAGACATGGACAGTTCAGTTTTTCCTATTAATCATTGCACTTTCTTACCTCACCAACTGCTTGGGGGGAAAAAACCCAAATCTGTGACCCAGGTGACCACGGACTGTGCATGTGGTGGTGATTTGATAAAAGATTGAAAGTTTTATATTATACATCTTAACACGTTATTTTAAAATTGATCAAATCTTAATTCCCTCCCATATGGTATATCTTAGATTTCTGGTTGTGCTCTTAGGCACTGTAGTAAACGTGATGTGATTATAAATCCACTGAACTAGTTAAAAAATGAGCACAGCAGGACGTGTAATAGTTTGGTTTCTCATGCTGATCAAAAAGACCACAGCGTATGCAAACGTGACGTCTCTTGGCTTGAGAGGTTGTCAGTTGAGTTTGATATTATATTTAAGTAAATCTGCTATATAGAAATCCTATGGGAATAATAGTTATACAGATTGAAGGTTATTTCTTAAATGTTTTTGGGGGTTTTTATGTTAAAATGTACAGAATGTAAAGCTAATCAACATGGATTATATTATAATAAAAATAATCAAAATAAAACATAGTACTGCTATAGAAAAAGGAAAGGATGCATTCACCATTTGTAGACTCAGCAGAAATGAAGGGTTTCTCTAGACGCCCACACTGTTGGGGGAATCCCCACTAGAATCCCGGGTAGCACAGGTTAACATCACCACCAAACGCCTGCTTAAATCACATCGGATGTAATTGTCAGTTTTCTCTATTGCTAAAAAAATACTTTCACTAGTCACTTAGGTTTCAGTTCTGGGGTTCCTTGAGGTCTCAGAATAGCAGTGAATGTGTCAGGATATTGGCATTATTGAAGGAGGTAGGGAAATTTCTATCCATGGAAATTGTTGCTGGTTGAGGGTGGGGGGCACCCTGCTGTTTCCATATCTTCGAAGTCCATCTTCACACTCATAGTAACTTTTAATATCAGGATGCCATGACCATACAGGGAAAAAATGCTTAACATTTTTGACATTTGGCCATCATTTGAAGTTTTGTTTGATGATGGCACACAGTTTTTTTTTGTTTTTTGTTTTTTTTTTTACAGAGAACACAACACATTTAATTTGAACATGTTGCGATTTTTTATAGTTTTTCTTTAATAATTAGAATCCCCCTTTGAACCGAAGGTAAGGGCTAAGTATATTTCTTTTAGTGATGACTACTATTACTTACTAATGTTAAGTATAATTAAAGTTGTGGTTTGCACAAATTAACATACAGGCCATGAGAACTATACATATTCAGAAAATTCCTATTACGTTGTGTTTTTCCAATAGGTTAATGTTTTATCTTTGACATCTAGAGTCAAGAAGATCTGAGGCTGGAAGTTTCCATCTACAATATATATTTTTGTTCAGACTGATAGTTGATCTGTGAGCCTCAAACATTCAAACTGAAAATTTTCTGATGAAAAAGTTTTGTTTCAATAACTAAGCTTCAGGATGCGAGTTTTGCTGTCAATTCACGTGCAGAGTGGTGTTTTGCAGGCCACTCATTCATTGGACAGGTTAAGGTTAAAAAGCTGAATTAGGTAGACTTTGGACTTTATGCTTTCAGGTTTTCGCTAGGTGTACTACGACATTATGTGTAAGGCAACATTATGTGTAAGGCAACGTGAATGACACATTGACCACAAATTTCTCTTAATGTCCCAAAACCTGAATGTTGGTGTTTAATCGCTCAATGAATCAAAGGGAAATAATTTTTTTAGTTTCCGTGATAGTAGTGACGCCACTGGAGAGGATGGAAGTTTGGTTACCGCAGGCCCCACCACAGCAACGTGTCACACTCTAGCAGTAGATAATCAAATGCATCTTTGTCAGTGTTAAAAAGGTCGCAAAATAATTTTCATTAATAGAACAATAAAGTTCAAATGTAGGTATGGAGGCATTTTATTTTTATTTTTATTTTATTTTTTTCAGATTAAGAGCAAATTCCTCAATTTTTGTCATTTCTCTACATTTTAATCTTGTCTCATTCTATTCTTTATCAATCTCAGTTTATTTCTAAATAAGCAAAAAAACAAAAGCTATTCAGGTCATTTGTAACAGTTTGTAGTAGGTTCTCAGGCCAACTAGTTTTGAATGCACTGGATTTTTCTCAGCCATTAAATTTCTGCTCTTGCTTTGTAATCTGGGTCAAAAAACCTCAAAAGCCACAAACACAAGTTGTTTTGCATGACTACTGTCAGAAGAGTTTGGAGATGTGAAGAAAGTTTGAGAACATTGCATGTCCTTTCTAGAGCAAGTAAGGTTGGTTTGATATGCTTATTGTTATGATCAATTCATAATACATGGCCTGAGATCCGGTCTTTTACATGTTCTTGACACCTACTTGAAATTTGAAATTAACATGTTTAACATGTTTGATTTCCTGCATTTTTGTCATTATATTTATATATATTATGGAAAATAAAACATGGTTTTGAGCCACTGGTTCAATCTTTAACAGTCAATTTCTCATGTGGCCTTCAGAAAAAATAATTGTGCACCATTAGAGTTAACACAGTCTTTAGATACCCATATAAAACAGGTCACATTTAACTGGAAGAACTTACTTGTTAATCTGAGGGATTCCCTTATTGTCTTCGGTCTTGTGCCAAGATCTGATAAGACCAAGTTTTCAGTTTTCTGACGCGTGCTTTCATTCCTTCTCATTTATGGCTTTTTGACTTTTTGAGTATACATTTACCAAAATGGAGATATGTGCCTGACAAAATCTTTGTAAACTAGGGCAAAGCTTATTTTATAGTTATCTTTTGGAGACTTTTGCAGCTAGCTGTTTGGTTCTCAATGATGAACCTGAAGCTCACTGTATTGCTTTTAAACTAAAATTTAAATATTATTTTGAATTTCTTTGTAGAATATTAGTTCTGTAAATACATTTTACAAAACTAAAAGGGGGATTTTTCCCAAAATTATATGTTAGTCATGGAGGACGTTCAAATGTAAAAACCTGAATGTGAATAAAATCCATGTCAAGGAAAATATCTTGTCACGTTTTTTTCAGTAATTCGGTGTGTCCTGCAGCACCATAAGTACACAGCTGCAGTTCTGTGTGCTTGGCAAGTGCATACTTAACACGTTCTGTCCAAGACATATGGAAGTTATGCTTTCCCGTCATCAGGCTAAGATCTTTCTCTAAATTTCAATATGTATACATATTTTTTATCCAGAAATTAGTTTATTTTCACGTTTGTAATAGTAAAACAAGCATGAAAGGCCTTTTTATACTGTCTATAAAAAATATTCAGTTGCTTGAATGTTTTACCTTTTTCATTACGATGCGATTCATTCATTGCGATTTGTCACCTTTTTCTGTGACAAATCAATCAAGGTCACTGAAATTAGGCTTTTCCTGACAAAACTAAATTTTACAACTGTTAGGAAAATAAATTTAAAATATGCTAGTTTTAAAACTTAACCACATGTACAATATTATATAAAATTAACAGCATTTTAAAATAAGAAAATTTGGTTCTAAATTGCCTCCATGGTCCAGTGGGCATCTCATTTGTAGGATGTTTCTATTAAATATAATACAGTAAGTTGAATTAAAATGGTTTAGTTTTAGTTTTCTACTATTTAAAACACAGTTCTTAACCTCTCTGTGGACTGAGCACACATTCACAGGGGGTCGTGGCTGTTTGTGTGAGTTTAACCTTTTGACCATCTTACCATCTTGATAAGATTTAAACAGCTGGTGTAAAACTGGATGCATCATAGAATATCTGTAAAACACAATCTAATTTGTAATCTCTCCTAATTGTTAACATGTCTTGATTGAAATACACCTAATTATAGTTTTCGGATTAATAACTTATTCTGCCCTATTGACCTTTATGTTACCTGTAGTTACAGCAGATTGCCTGCTAGATCTTTTGATCTGCCCTTTGTCTGTGTGGGAAAGAATCAGGAGAAGTTCCAGCTTTCACACTGATCTGTGAAAGGCCATAAACAGCATGAGTTCAGGCCAGTGGAGGAGAAGCTCTGCCTCCACTTTGTTTAGATAAAGGGGACAACTGCTGTTTGATCTTGAAAACAAATTGTAGGGAGTTTCTAACTTTTAAGAGGGTCCAAGACAGCTCCTGGTTGGATGAGCAAAGATATGCCTTATTTGAATAAATTAAGAGAAGAATACGCCATTTACTATAAAAATTTATGCACGTGAGGAACAAACCAGATTTGCTTTTGCCACTCTCCAAAGACGTCTTTGCCTTTTTCTTTCTTTCTTCTTTTCTATTTGTCTCAGGTAAATGAATGTCTGTTTTAGTGTGTTTAAAGTGTCTGTGTTGTCGATGTGATTTTATACTTTTAAATGTTAGAATAAACTCTGAAAATGTATGATGTGGAGTGTTGACTTTCATCTCTATGTGGCTTTTGTTCCCACACATGGAATCATTCTCCCCCTGGAGCACAAGAGAATATAACGAGCCAGAAGTTGATGATTATATTCTCTACACAACTCAACTAGGAATAACAGAAAAGTACGACCATCATCTATTCCATATTACCAACTTGCATCTGGCCAGAGTTGTTTTAGCGTTACATGATTCCTTTGCAGAAAGACTCATAAAGACAAACATATTATTCTGTTTGTTATGAGATGTTTGGTTGGTAAGTACAGAAAAATAAACACACTGGGGGAGAGAATTTCAGGACATTCATGGTTGAAAGGATCAATGGAATCTACATTCAATCTGAATCCGAGGTCTCTCCTGTAAAGCCACCCAGCATAAAACACTAAAAATGAAAAATAAGAGTTTACCCTAACTAAATTAGGTTCACACTAAGGTGGGGACACAGTTGCCCTTACATACACTTAAATATTTGTGAATTTCTTTTGAAAAATGTTTATTGGAGTCTGGTAACGCATGAATTGAAACCCTACTACTAGCCTGCTGCTCTGCAGGGTTGTGTGACAAGCTGACTGTTGGGGGCGTTTTTAAGAATCAAAGTAACAAGAAAGCTTTGAAGGTTGAATGAACAACCTTTCGTAGAAATCACAGAGCACATGCATAGCCCACAAAGGCTATATCTGAAAACCATATGGTTTATATAGTGGGAGAATAAATACTCTCTCCTCTGAATTTGCTCTCACAATTGTGATCATTAAGGTAGATAAACTAATTTCAGCAACAAAACTTCTGATAACTGCCCACTGCCACTTTGCATGGCAAGTGGCACAAATCCATGTGCACTTTTCTGTGCATAATTAATCATGTGAGCACAGCAACAGTTGCAAGGTGCAATAAAGGCTGAGGCTACTAGGATTAAAACAAACCAGAATGCTTCATAAATTGACAGAAACACTTTTAGTTGCTGATAATTAAAAGAAAGATCTAAAAAAAAATCATAAAAATAAAAAAATAAAAAAAAATCATAAGAGAAACAGTAAGTGCAGACAAACTAGATAAAGTGTCAACAATTACAAAGATAATTTGCTTGCGTCATTTTTTATATTAAAACAAATTGCTTGAACTTGGGTGTGCTACTAGCAACGACACAGCTGCTGGGTTTTCCTTCATGCTGAAGATTGTGGTTTCAGCTGCAAGGCTGGGAATTCCTCTCTATGTTGCAGGGTTTTCTTCCTAGTGCTCCAGTGTCTTATCTCTATAAACACCAAAAGCATATAAAACAAAAGCATAGTTCAAATGTATTTTAATGGCCCACAAATAAAAAAAAAATACAACTTTGTGTTTTATGTTTGCAGTGCTTTTAAAACATCTGCAATGTGATGTTGCATTATGCAAACCCCTCCCTGCACCCTAGACATTTAAATGTTATTCTTGGACATTTTTTGATCATTTGTATGTTGTTGTAGGAATATTTGAGGATAGAACCAGGGATTAAACTGGAACAGGACCACACCCATTAAGCAGGGCTGTGTCATGGAACAACCTTCAGAAAACCTCTGCAAAGTTATTCATCTTGAAAAATATCAAGTATACATGTGGAAGCATTAAAATACTTGGCACAATCAAAACGGACAACAACTTGGAATGTGTGCAGAAGAGAAGATACAATGTAGAAGCTGATGGTTAAAAAACAAAACATACTGTGGTTGTCTGCATTGTGGACTTCATTTAAAAGCACAGCCATTACAAAGCCCTGCCTCAACAAATTCCAGTCTAAACCCTGCATAAAACCATGGCACGTAGTTCAGCAATACGTTTGTCTCGTCTACATTGTTGAATATAAATTACAATTATTGACTTGTTGGCATAATACTTAGAAACGTTGATACGGACACGTCTTTGATGAGGATGTGAGCAGACTGTTTATCTGTCAAATGGTACATCAGGCAACACATTTTTTGCACTTCATATTTTAATAAATAGTTGATATTTCCACAGTGCTAATACCAGCTTACCTACCTACAGCATTTGGTGTGTATGGACCCTGACATGTTTCTTGGATCCAGAAAATATTGAAATACCTTTGAGAATTATGCCATATTGTTTTAAGTGTTTTTGGCTGATATGCTTTTTTCACTTTTTTCTGTTAAAATTCCCTTGAGTCACTTATATTTGGATAGATATTCCTTGGCATGCTGTGCATAAACCACATGTTTTATGGTTCTATCAGCTAAAACAGCTAAAACTATTCATTTTGGAAGAAATATATGAAGTGGTTTAGTCGTCATGCATAGCAATGAGAATGACCATGAACATGCCCAATAACAGTTTCCAAGACTGACAATTTGTTTTTTCAGTCTTAGTAGTTATCTAGCTTATCATGAGCTGTGCTATACAGCACGTTATTCTAAAATTAGCCTTGAAGTCTTCTAAACATCAGCAGAAACTAAGTTAGTGAGTAAGACAATTATCCAAAGCACATTAGTTGGATCTACAAACTAACTAATGAGGATAATTAAGTTGTAGGAGAGCTCCAATGAAAATGGAATACATCGCAATTCATCCCCTTTGAAGACCTGAGGGACTTTATCAGGCCTTTTAATGGCAACTTCATCTGGCATTGATATCTACAGCGCTGGTCTTTTTTTACATTAGTACACACTGACCGTAACACTTGTTTCATGTAGGGGCCACAGTGCTTGCCACTTCTTAACTTTAAAAATTAAGAAAACAAAGCTATTTTCTGAAGTAAAAGCTTAGTCTTACAGGGTCATGGATTCTGGCTATGCATTAAATTAACTTTTAGGATATTTTGTTTCTAATTATTGTACTAGATTTAGTTGGAAATGTTTACAGGTATTTCATTTTTCTAAATATGATTCAATTTCAACCTTTTCATTCATTACAGAACTGTAAAGGTTAAGTAAACATTTCTTGTGAACATTTGTTTGTGGTGCAGTGTTTGATGCTTGTTGTTTTTTCTGCTTGGTCAACACATATGCCAAGGTTTGTGTTGTGGTTTAAGTAAACAAAACCCAAAAGTCCTTTTTCACAGGTGTGAGTAACATCTTGGTAGAAATCTCACACATTTCTTTGTTGCTAAAATCCCCTCTATAATCTGGGAAGTACATAGTATAGATATATGTATTGGAGCACCTGGTTAAAACAGGTGAAACATGTTTACTCCTAGTCATAGTGAGACTTTTAAGTAGTATGTGAAGTAGCGTGTTTCTACATGCTTCATAGTGGACTTGTCTTACCTCAGACATTAACCACAGCTGCACAGCTTGTCATTGCACCTGTTTGTATTGATTTAAAACATAAGTTCACACTGTTAAGTAGTTTTAATTGAAGCAGCAGACTACATATTACATACAATTTTAAAGTGACTCGCAATTAAAACCCTATTTACTAAGAGTACAAAAGAAAAACAGAACTTTGAACTGTCGCAGTAATAAAAAACAGAATCAGCTTTTTTGATCAAGATTGTGTGGAATTTGTCTTCAGTTTTCAAGCATTCACGTTATATATAATGTATAAGCCTTTGAGGAAATAAAATAAGAATAAAGTAACAATATGTTAATGTACTTAAAGTTTATTGCATTATGAAGGAAAGAAAACAATTAACCATTGTGACGATGCTGACTACTCAAGCTGAAGGGTGTTCATTGTGTTTATCACAGAGAAGTCCTGGGAGAAGAAACGGTCTCTGTGGCAGCTGGTTTTTGCTATTAGGGTGCCACAGCGCTGGTCTGAAGGCAAAAATCTACACAGTTTGTATCCAGGATACGTTTTTTGAAAAGCACAGCCTAAAGCAGATCTAATTAGGAACATCTTCTGAAAATGAGCATTGAATCAGAAAGCTAGAAACTGGTCATGTTTTCCCTTCATTTCTAAGGCTTCACCTCCAACTGTTGCCTCTGATATGCTGCCATCTGGTGGTGAAGGCAGAGATTTTAAGCTACGTGTTAATCTCATTGAAATGGGTTTCTATTTCTTAAACCAAAAAAGAAATATAGAGATGAGTAGAGTACCCAAACGTTCAACAATACTTCAGTATAGTTTTACTCAAGTAAAAGCAAAAGGTACCGTCCCAAGAAATAAAAAAATAAAAACTATTTGGTAAAAAGGCTACCTGAGCACTGAGTAACTATTCATAACATCTGATTTAATATTTTATATTGATTAAGTAACTCACAGTAGTAGAGTATCCAGAAATTTTAAGAGAAATGATGCATAATAATATTGTATAAGTAAAAGGATTAAGTACGGTACAATTAAACTACTGCTAAAAGTAAATTTTTCCAAAAAGTTACTTCGGCAAATATAACCGAGTAAATGTCGTTACTAACTGCCTCTGGAAATACCATATCCTTGTAGCTATACATGCGTACCTTTTTGTACATAAGGGGTCAAAATAAAAGTAGGAATATAAAATAAAAACTACTTATAATATAAGGGCACAATTGTCTAACTTAGGAGTGAGATGGATAGCAGACTGATGGCTTGTTGGAAGAAACTTTTGGTCATTTTCTGTTTTTTGTTCTTGGTGAGTTTATTCTCGTTAACTCCTGACCTGAAACAGTTTATATAAATAAGCTTGATGCTTATAATGAGTGTTTAAAAGTAAATATTCATCAGACTGTCTTTAACGTCATATATCAGAACAAAATTATATTTTGTCAACAGAATTAAGTTGAGAGTTTCAGATACCACAAGGTTAAAAATGACTTAAATTTAACCTCAAATATACAAAGCCATGCCACAGACTCCCCATGGTCAGTATCTGTTCAACAAAAACAATGGAAAAGCAACGTGTATCAAATAAGGTTCAGCTATGATTTGCTTGCTGAAAGAGCTGCTTTACCAGCAATTTAATGAAGTAGTTTTCTTTGTAATTGTCTTTTTTTTTTTTTTTTTCAATCATTGGGAAGAATTTTTGGTCCACTAACTTTACCATGATGCTTCACTTAATGTCTATTTTTTGCATTGCTGTTTTAAGGTCATTAGAAGGGTCTGGTTTCTTTACAACTGTCTACTTACACTTTACAGAACTAGTGAAATAATGTATCTAATTATAAATAATTGAGCCTTAGGCAGTCCTATTGTTAAACGATAGCCTCTTGTCTGATTAAGAGCTTTCTTTGTTCTTTTAATAGTTTTTTTCAAAATACACGTAATCTTTTTGCTTTCTCGTAATTTTTTTATTTTTGGTGATTTGTAATGTTTTGTGTCGTGGGTGGTTGGATGTGAGCTGAGTCTTAATTCTTGTAAATTGAGTTTCCCGTTTGGTTCAATCAATGATGGTTTACTATTTTGGCCTCTACCAGCTTGGAACAGCTATTATAACAAGTTTTGTTCATAATTTACACATTTGTTCAAGCTTGGCCAGATTGGATGGAGCCACTTTCAAGTTTTGTCAGAGAATTTTAATCTCTGAAGTTCTGGACTTTCACTTTTCAGTAGTTTCCCTTTTCTGCTAAGGGATAGCGTCCCCCTCTATGATGCTGTCACCGTTCCATTGTGGGTGTGAGATCTACAGGGGAATGTGAATTGTTATTTCACCACAAATAGCACTTTGCTCATAGACCACAAAGGTTAGTCTTGGCTAGTTGAGGTAGGTAGCCATGTCACATTTGCAACTGTGGCATAATTTTCTACATGAAACACTGAACAATGATTTGTTAGATGGTCTACATTTTCAAAGCTTGAGGTATTATTTTTGTAACTTTATTCTAGTTTCAACTTAAGATGAACATCTTTATTATCCCTAAATATTGATCTCTAAATAGAAATTGTTGTGGCTTTAGAAAGAAATCCCCTTCTTGCTTTAAGCTTTTGAGCTACAGATTAAATGTTTTTTTTTTTTTTTTACAACTTGAATTATGTGCATCAGCCTCTTCAGCTGAAAGACAAACTATAATCCATATAAAAGACCTCTGAGCAAATAAATTAAAATTCGTCGGTGATAAACTTCTCCTTATCTGATCTTGCTAAGTGTCAGTTTGTTTTCAAGTCAAACAGAAGAAAAAGACTCATACGTTTCATACCTGGAGTTGATGTTTAGCAGATTAAAAGCTGTGGTTTTGTAAATGAAAGTGTGACCCCGAATACAAACCGCTTCGTACTGTTGGAGAAGCTTTGATAGGAACTCTAGAACCTGCATCTATTTCTAATGCAATCTTAAATATTAGTTGAAATCCAAAAATGAGAAAACAAAAATTATTATTGATTTCATTTATTTTACAAGCACATTTTATGATATGTAACATCTTGTACTATACCACATCACACATTGTATAAATGTTAATAAATATATTCTTTAAGAACTACAAGATGCATAACTTTTCCCTTCAGCATTGAAAGAAAAAAAAAGTTAGACCAGGCAAGTCCACTGGGGGGCATCAAAGCAGCTTTTCGAATGATACATTCTTTGTAGCTTCACTGAATTCATCCCCACACCCCAAATAAATAAATAAATTAGATAGTTACAAGACTAATGTATATTTGTCATGTTGAATTATATTCAGTGTAGTGTGTTCTCTGTGTTAAACTCTTATTCACGTCTGGGTCGTCATCCTCTCTCAGTACATCCTCTGTTTGGTTATGCCCTAAAGTTGACAGAAAAGATAATTCCATTTAATGTTTCAAATATGTGTTTTAGGTCAATTATTGTAGGAAAATAAATGCATATAAATAAACTTTACTTTTGAAAAGTGCAGTTAAATAAGATAATGATTTTACCTTTTGAAGAAGAGACTGTAGTTGGTTGAGAAACTCATCAACACTTTCTGAAGGATGTGCTTTGCAATCACTGCATGCGGACTAAAGGGACAAAAAGCAGAAAATTAGCTTCTAATCCTCCACATTAGACACCAGTCATCATAAATACATATGGAAAATCTCATATCTTTGCTGCTCTTACCGTAGAATCTTTGGCACAAAACTGCAGCCCATTTATCTGTAAAAATTTAAAGAGATGTGTTAATTTTAGGTGTGAACATCCAAACTACCATTACAGTGAGTCTGAACTTTGGTTTTTACTAAAGCAGATTTACTTACAGTGAGCTTGTTTTTCAGGCTCCTGGATAGTTTAGTTTGTTCCGTGGATTGGCTGAATGTCGAGATGCCTTCCTCAAAGCACTTCAGAGCCGACAGACAACCACAGTCCTGCTGTAAAATGAAAAATTTAGGAAAAAAATTAACACTTTTTCCAGTTTTTCTTCTTCAATAGAAACATTTTAATAAAAAAATAAATTCAATGGCACATTTATAATACTTCACGTTATACCAACAATGGATTTGAGTTTGTTTTTGTTTTTCATGTTTTTTTTTTTTTATCAAACTTTATATCTATTATAGGCCAGTTGTGATTTATTTGTATTTATATTTTTTTAAGATCTTTTTTGGCTCTAAAATCTGTTGATATTATGCACTTTAAAAATGATTACCGCCCCTGAAACCAGTTAAACTGAGTAAAACCAAGACGTTAACTGATCTCTGAAGGTTGTTTTAATGGCAGCACAGTTCCTATTGTTCTTTTACATAATTTAAGACATTTCCTGCCATCACAACATTGAAAGTGCTTCCAAGAAAGTTTTTCTTTGTTTCATGTCAGATTTCTGAGTGTGATGCACCAATAGCACTTTTACCTAAAGCGAAACTTAACAAGATGATGCTTTCAATATTGTTATGATAATAAAGTTCTGCGTAAAATCCTTCCACAAAAAGTTTAATAAAATTTTTTGTTCAACTATATATTTTTGAAACAATAATCATACTGCAAAATTCCAGCTTTCCTGCCCGAAAGTTGTTTTTTTTTTTGTATATTTCTCTTTGTTTTGTTTGGGTTTTTTTGTATGACCGTTATAAGGTTAGAGCAAAATCCTTCCATGGAAAAACAAGAACAGCTAAAACTGTTTAAAAATTTCCCATGTGGGACTGTTTCATTTGACTATAACAAATGATGTTGGATTTTTAGTTTTTTCCATGACTGATTGGGGATTAGTAATTTAGCAAAATAAGTTTTCAAAAAAGATTTGGGTGTGAAGTTAAAGTTTCTGTTAAGATAGCCTGTCTTCTCAGAACGTTTGGAGTTTGTGAGGTAGTGTGAGGAAGAACAGTGGTTTCAAAAGCTCTCAGCTTGATTACTCATCACATTTTACTCAACGGAAGCTGTGAGAAAATGAAAAAGTGCTCTGAGCAAGCTCCTGAGTTGACTCACTGAAGAACATTTGGTTAACAAGAAGGAAGACTTATTTGAATTTAAAAGTAATGCTGTTGATTTTTTTTTGTAAGGTCAGAAAGTTAACTGTTGACTGAAATGCACATTCTTTATATTAAAATGCATTTATTTTAAATGACATTTTGTTAAATATTTACAGAGTATTAGCTTGCTGTAGATACATAGTCCACATTCTCTACAAAAACATTGGAAATCTTAAAAATCTCCAAAAATTGCCCTTAATTTGAGCTTAAAATAAAATTCTCAAGCCTCCAAGCAAAGTTTGTTCCTAAAGAGTTACAGCTGATTGCCTGTGCTTATCAACTAGCACTAGTTATGACTTAACACATCACTTGATGTACACCTACAGTAACAATCATCTGACAATTACTAGCAACAGTGGGAGAGCAACAACAATGAGTAAGCAACCACATAATGTCAATATTAATTTAACAAAATAACTTTGCTTACCTCAATGTCCTTTGGTAGCATGTTCACCCTCTTCTCCGCCCTATCCATACTCTGCAAGGCACAGATGAAGAAGCATGTTTTAAGTAACAAAAACTATGCAAAATGTATGCAAAGCAATGAAAGCAATGTTAGCTATACTGACCGTTATGGTCTCGTTAAATTTTTGGAGTTCAGACAGGGTTTCTTCTAGTTTTCTTTGGGTCCAGCTCTTCGTTGGGGCTGGCATTGCCAAAGTGCAGCAGTAGAATGCTAAGAGGCAAAAAGCAACCAGCTTCATATTGTCAGAAGTAGGAGTCAGATCACCAAAAGTTGCTCTATGAAAGATTTACTGGAAATGCAAAGAGTCCTGTTACTTACCTTTATATAGTTATCCCTGAGGACATAGGAAAACCACTCGCAGAGCTGGAAAACTGTAGAAACTAATTGTGTGTGAGTAATGAATTTTCTTTTCCACTGGCAACCACTACGTCGAGTCGAGAGTGTCGACTCGACGGCGTCACG
Organism: Poecilia formosa; assembly: GCF_000485575.1. Taxonomy (NCBI): domain Eukaryota; kingdom Metazoa; phylum Chordata; class Actinopteri; order Cyprinodontiformes; family Poeciliidae; genus Poecilia; species Poecilia formosa. The sequence continues at coordinate 303,224 of NW_006799978.1, read as the reverse complement.
CGCGTGCGTGACGCCTATAGATACAAGTGTGTCAATGCAATGTCACTTATGTGCACCTGACAGGAAACTACAGGGAGACGGCACTTCCCATTTTCACTTTGAATCAGTGGAGCCGTAGCCGTACGGTTTCATAGGTAGTCTTCGTAAGCGTGGTATTGTCAACCTGAATACAGGTTCTTTATCTCGGCCACCTACACAAACAGAAAAAGCCTTTTGCCACAACAGGAAACCCATTTTAAGTTTTCATGTTGAACCGAAGGTAAGCAAGGACATCCAGCAGGCTTTGGGCATTAAGCAACCGATAGCATCTTACCAGATAGTGTGATGGTCTTCCTGCTGTATAACGACCGTAAATGGAAAGAACTCCACTCTGGATCCTTAAGAAAAGACTAAAGACCACATCAAATTAAATTATATTCACTAAACTAACAACTAAATGTTAATTTAACAATGAAAGTGTAAATATACAATAAATAAGCAATGCAAGTGGAAATTAGTACAATGGCAATTGTTTTTCCAGCTTTTCTCAAATGATGTAAGCCTCTAAACCATTCCATGGGTCAGAAATGTGATTTTAGAAAAGTATTTAGTGTAGCCATTGAAATAGAAAAAAGATGCTCTTGTGCTCTAAACCAGTAGTTCCCAAAGTTGAGGTCAGGATCTCCATTGGGGTCACAAAAATGTTAGTCTGAGGTCTTGAGATCATCTTGATAAAAATGACCTAAAAAACAAATATACCAATGAGAAACCATATGCATTTTATAAATAGTGTAAAATACATAAAACAAACAAAAAACAGAACTTGAATAAGCAAAAGCAACATATTGGTTAATACATTGACCAATATGTACTGACCAGTATGTTGCTTTTGATGGTTATTGGTGCTGATTCTGTTGGCATTGAACCACTTTTTAACCGACTCTGATAGTTGTATGCTCAAACAAGAGTCCGGGTCTTGAGCCTCTAGCATTTTAATTTTTGGGTCCGAAGTTGGAAGATTTGGGAACCACTGATTCAAATGATTACTCAGCCAATTGGACACTATTGGCTGAATAATAGTGTCCAATTGGCAAGGAATGAGATCCTTGCCAATTGCCATCAGTTACTGAGTGACGGGCATGGTGTACACCATGGACAGGTCACCAATCCATCAAAGAGCAACACAAAAACACAAAGCAACCATATGCATTAAGAGGAAGTTAGCTAACCTAACATTTGTGTTTCTTGCCTGTGGGAGGAAGGCGGAGCACCCAGAGAGAACCCGCATATTTATAGGAAGAACATGCAAACTACATGCAGAAAGACCCTAATCTTTTTGTTGCAGGACAACAGTGCCAACAACTTCACCACTGTGCTGCCCCAGCATTAATGTTGTCAGATGGAACAAGTTGATGTCATCTGTTTAAATACAGGGAGCCTAGGGAAGGACCCATTGTTTGGTGTCCAACAGCTGACAGCTCCACTAACAGACTGATGTACATTACCATCTTCATCTTTGTTTGAAAAATAGTGAGAGCCAAGACTGACTGAACTGAAAATACCTGTTAAAACCAATGTGTTTGCTGGATTCGTTTAAGAGAATAAAAACTTAATGTCAGAATGCACACTTTTCAACACCAATAATAACATAGCTCACCCTGCACTTAACTGAATTAACTGACTGAAACCACATCATGCTTGTATAAAATGCAAGTAGGAAGAATAAGTGGGGGTCTTCAAACAGCTGTACTTGGTGCATTCATTTTTGACAAATATTTAAAACAACTCCTGATGATTTAAAGGTGTTTTATTCTCAACATGGTCACAATCCTATAATTTATCCATGCTGACACTACTTTATTTTACATA
>NW_006799978.1:291258-301362 GCF_000485575.1 Poecilia formosa | reverse complement strand
TTTTTCAAATCCAACCGAAACTCCACCAGTCATTTCCTTACTTTTTACTTTTCAGTTTTGAAACATAAGGAAATCACATAAATTAAGAAATGGAAACAGACTCACCAGTTAAATATATTACTGCTTAAAAGAATCTAATTGTATTGTTTTTTTCTTGAAGGATTGTGATGCTGAAAACACACTGTAGCATAGATTTTAGCGTACCATTTCATATCTAAATATGCAAGCATTTTAGTTCATGTTAGAGTGACCCAGATTTACCTCAACATGCACAGCGACACATTTTTCACTTCTGGCAGCAGAACTGTAGATTTGAAGGAAAGCTGTCCAACAGCCCACTATGAGTGGTGTTGAAAATGTTGACCAATGATTTGTTGTCTATACTCTGCAGCCAGAATGTCTGTTACAAGGTGGGGGAAGAATAATTAAATGATGGAAAGAAGAATATGTACGATTGGAAATATTTTCAGATGGGGAGAGCTTTCCTTGGCTACCATTGCTTTATATAGAAGACGCAACAAAAGTGATCAGTATGGAAATATCAATGTAGGTATGATTGATTAAGGTCATCTGCTCCATTATGCTATAATATAACACACCTTGGAAATTCAGGTGGCGCCAAATTTTAGTCAGCATGTCCATCTGCATAACTAGCTGAGGGTTTCTGCCTTGTCAGAGGTAGCACACGCGTTCTCTCCGCACACTATCTTCACAATCATCCTCCGCAACCAGACGAGAGGAAGCGAGAGTGACTGTCAGAGAGAAAACCCCTCTCGTCTATTCTCTGTCTGCGTTAGCGTAAAGGAACAGGTGGGTGGGGGCTTGGACAGGTCTGAGAGGTGCTTCTCCCTCAGTCTTCAGGCTTATCAGGAGTGCCTTCTGTGATGCACATTCAGAAAGGAAAATGTGTCTTCAGGTAGATTTCAATTCAGAAGAATTTCCTCCTGGGGCTGCCATCAGCAAACCCCCTGTTACCCACCATGTGTGTTTGTCTTTTTTTCTTCTTTTTACTAGGCACCTGTTAAATAAGAAAAGTGTGTGAAGAGTAAACATTTTGATCAACGGAAAAATGTCAAAATTGCTAAGATAAAAAAATACGCAAAACTGAACCAATGCAGATTGAAAATTGAGCACTTTTTTTTCAATTGTTATATTTAATTTAGTTTATTAATAGGATTTTCCTCAACAGTTTCTGGACTCAAATATGAATTCTTTCTGATAAAAACATGATTTTGGCATCTACAAATAAAAATAAAAAAAAGGTAATAATGCTACTTTAACTTCATTACTTATTGTCCGATGTACATTTATATTTTAAATTTGAAAACAGTGTATATTTCAGTATCCTGAAGTCAGGGACACTTGAAAATCTAACAATCACATTTTTGAAATAAAACATTGAGGTGTGAAACTTTCTAACTTTTGACAGTGAATGTAATCAGTTGTTAAATTTCTACTGTTGTATTTTTATATGCTGTAATATGTAAAGATTAGTTTAAAAACAAAATGATGAGCATTTATTGCTCACTGAAATATCAGATTCTTGCAGTAATAAAAGCATAAACAGTTAGCCAGTATTGTGCAAACCTTAATGGGTGTTTGTTTAAATGTAAAGTATCTAAAGTTAAAGCTTAAGGTAATTATAGAGATATCCAGTAGCTGTTCTGCAGATTAAAAAAAATGAATAGTAAGCTCCTTTGAAAATAGTAAAAATTTACTCTTTAAATTTGTTACAAAAGAAGTGTTTAATCTGAATTTTTTTTTTAATTCAATTAAAAATCCACGTTCAAACATAAGCAGGGAGTGTGATTATCTGTTTTCAAACTTGGATATTTAGTGTGGAGAAATGTTCTCATCATAGGTGCCCCAGCTCTTTCCGTTGAACATATGTAAAAGCGTCGTTGCCCTCGGTTACTTTTTTTTGTTACTAAATCTGTCAAAGGTGACATGTGACGCAGTGAGAGTTTTTGTGGTCAGCCGGAGTGTTAAACACAATGCAAAATGTGCGACTTGAAGAGAGATGCAAGTACACATAGGTACACATCTTACCCATAGGTAAAAAGTGAGAAATGTTTTTTATGTTTGCAAAACAAAGACAAAACACTTTTACCAACCTCTTCTTTTTGCCTTTTATTAAATCAACCATGGAAACATGTTCAAAATTAGACACTGAAATTTTGAAGTGGGTGTTTTTTTTTTTTCTTTCTTTTAGCAAACAAGAAAATGTCTGCAGTTTAATTTATCAAGTAAAAACCTCAATTCCAATTGTAACAAGCATTTCTTTCCAATTTAATATTTAAATGATTGAATGCATTTTCCTGCCAATAATCGTCATGTATCTGCTGTTTTATTTACTTTATGTATTTATTTCATGGAATCAGAAATCAGTGACGGTGTCTCAGCCACAGCTGTTGCTCATCAGTATCATAATTTTGTTTTTGTTTTGAGTTGACGTGGTCATACTGTACCTACACAAATTGTTTTGTTTTTTTTCCTGTTTGTTGACGTCCAGCCTAGCAAAGCAAGTTTAAATCCCCCCTGAGTGTATTAACTTGTGGTGGAAATTAATTATTCTGTGTGTGAGTGATATAAAATAAAATGTAATCAACATGTTAGGTAAAAATGAAGTACATAAACACTGCTGTTACATTTGACCCATGTACTTACACTTCAAATTATTGAAGTTCAGTATCAGGGGGATTTGTTTACTAAATTATTATTATGCCGTTTACTTCCTCCTCCCACCTGCAGTAGTAGTATGACTTCTGACTCTGCGGTCTCCCCTTTGGCAACACTATGCATTTCCAGGTTGCGAGCAAGTGGGCGCAAGTTTGAAAGCTCACATGCAGCACGTACACACGACAGTGTGTAAGTCTGCACATTATCAACTGGATTTTTAACATGCAAAGAGGTTGTTAAATGCACAGATTTTTTTTTATTATAAAGCTTTTAATGTTGACACAAAACCAAGACATAGATTTTTTTCTCTGTCAGAAAATCCGACATGATCGATATTACCGTAAGCGTTCAGGAAGAACACACAGCAGGCGTGGGTGGGGGATCGCCTGCTCAGGTTTGTTCACCGGTATGACACCAGGGATGACATAGCTAAATTGTAAAATAAATAAATCACAATCATTGTTCAGTTCAAGGCTTTAGCAAGACCAGTTTCAATCAAAATATAAGGATAGCAGACTCTTGTAACCTTTTTAAAGTGTCTATTGTTGTTTTATAAGAGTTGTAAAACAAAATGAGAGCGTTAAGTTCAAGGTGCTTCCCTATTACCAAATCTGCAACTGTTGTTTAGATGTTATCTTCACCAGAAAACTGTGTCAAACATGGAAGTTCACCTGTTTCCGTTTTCTCCTTTTTTTTATTGGCACATTGATTTTCCGCTGCCTTGTTTACAAAGGAAACAAGATTTACAAATGCAACAATAATCTCTTTGTCAGCAGCTCATGTTTAAAACTGCTGGAATCTGATAAAAAGACTCAGAAAAATGTTTCATTTCTCTTCTGAATGTGCAATTACGCCCACGTTTTCTATTTTTCAACCACTATGCACATATGCTTGTTTTTGCAGAGATTCATTGGGTTTTATCACTTCAGTTGGCCCCATTTTTTAAACTCAAAGTTCTTCCACATTCAAAAACTCAAAATAGTATTGATACCTCTTGAATATTTCCATGTTTTCTTACATTACAGCCACAGACGTCTATGTAAAGAATGTGGAAGTATTTTATATGCAAACACAAATTAGTGCTTCGTGATTGTGAAAGTGTGCCGTATGCTTATGTTCATCTCCCAAAGCACAAGAGGCCCAAAAAAGTAAGAAAAACAATGACCTGATACTAAAATGAGTATCCTTGCACTCATTTTAATAGTTAATTTATTAGTTCATTTATTTTGAAGTGTCTATCTGCCAAAAGTGACATCGATTAATAGTCATTGGTCAACCAAGTATTATTCAATTCAGTTTATTTTCATATAGCCAATTCACAACAAATGTGGTCTTGAGGCACTTTGCAAAAAAGTAATTTCATTTCAATCACATCTTCATTCAAATGACCCAACAATGCATTAATCTCAATTTAATATTCAAATTAAAAATCAAGGAAACCCAAAAATTACCCAAAATTTTTCTCAAGGAAAACAAACATATTTTAACTAGAACACAATTAAAAAGTAGCCATCCAAGAAATTACTTAGACCTCCCATGGACTGTAAATTTTCAAAACTACAAATAAATAAATAAATTGTAAAAGCACACACAAAGTTAATGCAACCACACTGAGCTGCACACAGAGTAAAAAACACATTAGGTCTCTACTGCGGTCTCTTAAGAGACCACAGGAGTACGATTTTCAAAAAATGGTAAAAACAAAGAAAAAAAATGGTAGAAAGGCTAATCATGACATCTGATTTAACAAAATTGAATCAGACAAAAAATAGTTGTGTGCAAATTCTGGTATTTTAAAAAGTAAAATGTACTTTAAAACTAATACAAATTAATAAAATAAAAACTTTAAGAAAAAGAACTGTTCATCAGACAACAGATAAAGTAACTTTAGAATAACAGCTTTTGGAGAAACAACAAGAAGTCTCACTTTAACATAAACTCTAGGTGTGTCTGGTGCATTTTTGGTAAAATATGTTCTTGATTTAGTGAAATTACTCAGTGGATAGAGTATTCAGAATGTTACTACAGTAGAAGTACCACTACTTCATAATAATATTACTCAAAAGTAAAAAGTACAATGTAATAAAGCAACTCCTGAAAGTATTTTCTTTTCAAAAAGTTACTCAAGTAAACGTAACAATTAACTACCAAACACCTGGTTATATCAGATTAGCTTATAGCACCTAAACCTGAAAAGATACATGTACTTTCATTAAATTTACATCTGTAATGCAGCGTAGTACCTGAAAAGATGTGGACACATGTTTTTCCAACCTTAAAACTCTGATCTCCCTAAACGTTTAAATGTGATTGGTTAAGGGGTGGAAACAGATTTCTCTGACCTATGAAGTTTCTGTGTTTTTTTTTAAGTCAGGTGTGCAACAGGAGCTTGAGAAAGGTGGGGAAAACACATCTGAATAAAAAGATTGGATTGTCTACACCAACATCACATTAAAACAACATCTTTAAAGATGTTTCAGCTTTTAAAAACATGTATTTTTCTTTTTGATTGTGCTGGATAAGAAAGAGGTTACGGAAAAGGAAAACACAAACAAACAAACCAAGTAAAGAACTCCAGACTTGATCTGTATCTTCAACATCTCAAAAACAAAGTAGTCATTGATAAGACTTTGACTTCTTCTAACATACAAGCCTCAACATTAGAAGATGTCTACTCTGAAACCTCAAATATTCAGACAGAATTAAGTAATATTAATAAATCCAGTTAATTCTAAAGGTTAAATTGATGGGTTAAGATTAAAATTGCAAACATACCACTGCTGCAGTCAGTCCTTGCCTCTCCAAAGCACAGTGACAGTTATTACTTTGTGTTGAACTTCTCATATTCACAGAGGGGACCCTGTAAATAGGTTGCCCACATACTGGTGACACATTCTTGACATTTAAGAGTTAATTGACTTTCTTTCATTTACCAGCAGTGACCAGACTTGCGGCGCTTAGCTGTTTTGGAAATTGATCATTTTATTGGAAAAAGAAGCGGCGGAGCAGTGGGAGTACTGAACGGGCCGCGTGATGTGAATGCTGTTAAACCACAATAGAAGGGGAATAACACCCGGCTGAGGGGCTGTGAAGATATTAAAGGCCATGAAACTGTCACTGTACAAAAACATCCAACTCCTATTGGAAAGTTTTGTTCTGAAGTCAAACATCTGGTGAACAACAACAACTTTAAGTCTGCTGTTGGCAAATCAAGCACCCTTTCTTTTTGTCAATACCTTGATCCGAGATAATTGTATTTATGTCTACATTTAAAAAATATGTTAAAACAAATTATGAAGAAGATTGCAAGGGAAGAGGTTAAAAATTGAATTTAGCCAATAAAGTCTCAATCTGTTTTTACCTATTATTATGGTTAGGTTATGTTTATAAAAACCAGAAACATGGAGCCTCCTGTGTGTTCGGCCAGAGCAGGGTAGTGTAGCTACCAGTCAAACTGAGAATTATGTCTCCTGTCTGCAATGTACTTAATAAGTTAGTAATTCTGCAAAGATGTATACACAACTACAGATGATGACAGAGAGTCCAGAGCTTCCTATGGAAATACTAGGAGATCCACTGCAGAAGAACCAACACTTTGTATTTATTTTTAAACTGGTTGATGCGTGAACATTGTTTAAGTTCCATTTTCAGTTCGCTCCATTGTTTGACCCCAGTTACAGTGATACAAACTCTTTTCATACTATAAACTATAAACAATGCACAATATTTTAATTCAAAAAATGAAGTCAGATTTCTGTAGAAAAGGGATCTGCAAATTGTCATACAACTGAAACTTAAATCTGCAAACAACATCCTAAATGCTGATTGCTTTCTATGAACTGTGTCTGGATTTTTGTGTGTGTTTTCATTAAGACAAATGTGATATGGATCAGTTGTTTGGAAAACATCTTGAGTTTTCCAAATGTATCAAAATCTGCTTGAGAGTTTAAAAAAAGGTGGATGTTTGCATATTTAATATGAAACTGATTTAAAAAAAGCATTGTTGAGAAAATATATCTTATACTTTTAAAATATTCTAAATTGTGTATTCTTTTGAAAGGCAGTGACATTTTTTGTATTATTATTTTCTTTGAATAAATATGAACTGTAGAAGGAAAACCAGGTTTGAACAATTCTTTTTGAATTTTATTGTCAAGGATAGTAAAAAAGTCACTCCATGGACAACAAATGTCCCTTCAGGCACATTTTGGACTCTAAGGTGCAGACTTGGATTCAGGTTACGTTTAAGTCTCTAAATTAAAACCTTCAGACGTGACTCAGCCTTGCATTCTAAAAACTATATTTAAAATTTATAGTCTGAGTCACTAGTTTTATTAACAATCATTAGCTACTTTAAATATGAGTGAAAGTAGGCTGGTATGTAAACTACAGACTAGAGCTCTTATTAGCAAATAGCCATTAATTATTAATTGTTTAATGGTGTGTTTATGTTTGCTGTAGTTCCACATGGATTTCTCTCAAACTGAACTCTGTGTTAAATTACTTTGGGTTATTTGATACTAAAATCAACTTTACTTGCTCCTAAGCTACTGTCATTACAGACAAAAACATTTCTGGCTAGTCAAAATAAAAACACTTTCTAATGTATTTGTTTCTTACATATATATATAATTTAATTCACTCAACAGTTTTAGGGTGTTTAGTTGTGAATTGTTTTTAAAGTTCATGTTAAAGTGGATCAAACTGTATATGATTTGAAATCCTAACCCATAAGAAAATGTTTCACTCAGAGATTTGCTTTGGTGAAAATGACTTGTAAACATGTCAATATTAAAATCCTGATTTTCCAATATATGCTTCAAACGGTTTGATGATTCTTGGAGACTGTCAGAAATAACTATACATCAACTGTTTATAATTTAAAATAACACCTGTATAAACCACTGCTATTTCTGAAACAGGAGTTCCAGCATAATCATTTTCTTCATTCTTGGGTCTGCTCAAGAGTCACATCCTATGGGTAAGATATTGATTTCTTATAAGCTCTCACAAAATCCCACTATAAAAAAAAATTGTATTCATATCTACAGAATAGATCCTTGCCTTCATAATATCAGGATTTGTATTACTGAGGCACTTTTTAGTTCCTTGGTCCACTCAAAGTGAGCTTCAGATCTGTGTTTCAGCTCTCACCTGTTGAGTGGAGCACTTTGAACTGCAACACAGTGGATGGATTTGAGTCATAGCAGGTTATATGATGCAAGCAAGTGAAAAACTGGCCTTTTGATATGGCTCACCTAAAGCAATTCCAAGTTTCATCTTAGCAGGTTCAAGCTTGGCAATTTAGTTTGGTCCATAATAAATAAGCAGTGTAGATTTCTTCAGCTTGTTTTAAAGCAGTTTTTAATTATCGTTTTTTACGGCAAAGAGGTGTTTCAAATTAAATTAACTGTCATTTTTGGTAAGGCTGGGTTCAGTTTTAAAACTGTAGGTTCAGCAACTACGTAACAGAACTTACCTTAAGACATAAAGTAGGCTGAAAGATAGCAAAACATGTGAGATATTAATCAGTTATTAATATTTATCTGTATGGAAAAAGTTACTCAGCCATTTCTAAGGCTTGAGGACTCCAGTAAAACACAGGGTGCCATTATCCACAGAAGTTTCCGGCCTACCAAAATTACCCCAAGATTCCAACTCATTCAAGAAGTCGGAAAAGAATCAAGAACACTTCCTACGCTTCTTTAAGGTAATTGTTAGTGATTAAAAAATAAGAAAGAGGCTGGTCAAAAATGGGATCTATGTAAGGAATGTCCCAAGGCAAAATAAAAAGGCCATAAAATACAAAATACTTTGGTTAAAAAACATCATAAATATTCTATGGATTGAGACTAAAGTGGCCTTCCATGACGGTTGTATTTAAAACTTAAAACATTTAATAAAAAAAACATGCTAGCAGCTAAATATGGTGGTAGATGATCTGGGTCGGTTTTCTGCTTCAGGACCGGAATGGCCTGCAGGTCTTAATGGAACCATGAATTCTGCTCTCTGCCTGAAAATCCTGAAGGATAATCTCCTATTGTCATAAGTAACCTCAAGCACATTTGGATCTTGCAGAAAAATAAATGAGAAATTCACCTCTGAATGGCTTCAAAAATGTTATGAATGGCATAGTCAAAGTCTCGACCTAAATCGATAGAGTTTCTGTTGTATGACCTTTAAATCAATCTGTCATTCCTGTCAAGGATGTGACAGCCAGTTGTTAGGTTTAGAGGGACTTTTTCACAAAGAACCAGTTGGCTTGTATAGCTTTATCCCCTTAATAAAAGAAATCGAAAATGTAATTTTATTTTTGGTCATTTTGTATTTAATAATCTGAAAGACTTAAGTGAAACAAAAGAAATCTGCAAAGGAATGTTTGAAAAATCCTTTTTGATCAAACCAGGCATAACAATATGAAATATCAATAACATTTCTTGTATGGAATGTTTTTCAAATGTTGGATTTCATATTGAGAGAGAACTTTTCAAATTTTCCACCTGAGGTTCTGTCGCAGTCTAGAACAGGTTATCACAACTTTCATAATCAGTGGCAAGCATCCTCAAAATAATAGACAGCCGTCTGACGGTTCGGAAAAACACGTCATTACATATCCTGTTTATTTAAGCAAGGTTCAATGTTTTGGACAAAAGCAGACTTCCGCTCCATGTCACAATTAATCAGCAGGAGCATCTTTCCTATAAGATGATCAAAAGATGTAGGTAAAACAGATCTCGTTCAGGCGATACCAAGTTCAGCTCAAAGCATGAAGTGAGAGTCACTTTTACTGACTTACTCATCTCAGGTTCATTCTGCTGATTTCTATTTACAGTAAGATAATTCGAATTAGTCAACATCAACTTAGTCATGTCTGTCTGTCTGTCTGTCTGACCATCATTGGCACGCTGCGCTCTGCAAGTTGCACAACAGTGAATGCAATGCACTGAAATCACTTTCACTAAGATCTTCATGAACTGCTATAACCTGCTTCTGCATTGCACCACCTCCATTTCAACAAGAAAGTCGATTTAAAAAAAAAAAAAAACTTGTCAAACTGACTTTACGATTACTTTAAACAAGAGACAAAACTGTGATTGTTTTTATTTGTCTTATAGAAAAAAAAGAATCTGTACAAAGACACAGGATTTTAAAAAAGTTATTTACAAAGAGAACCTGTCTTAGTTCCAGAAAAGCTACAGTAAAAATAGTTGGAACAAAGTCAGAATTTAATCCTGAAAAGGTTTTAAAACTGTAACACTCAGTGGCTTCAGTACAGATTGGTCCTCTTCATTATCCGTAGAAAGTCTTGCTCGTTGACTTCTCCGTCACCATCCTGGTCGGCTTCATCAATCATTTCCTGAAGGCCGACAAATATGAATGTTAAAGAGGGAATCGTGTGAAACAATCCACATAAAAATAAAAAAA
>NW_006799978.1:272249-290608 GCF_000485575.1 Poecilia formosa | reverse complement strand
ATTATCATTTTCCAGACCTGGATAAGTCTGAGGAAAACATAGCTTGTTATGGAAAAATGTTTGGTTCTACAGCCATTGTTCTATAGTACAAAACCTAACAAAATTTAAAGAGGGTTATTACGTATTTTTCAGGCACATAGTGCCAGTTTATACTGCAATCAACTAACTATGGTAACTTCAGTTATGAAAATAATTTATAAATCAGGCATTATTTAAGAGAAATCTGATTTCGCAATCTGACGCCTTGAGGTTGGTCTCTGTCTCTTTTAGAAGCCTCTACTCTTTCAGACACTCCACCTTCAGCACATCATCACAGCAATACTCCTTATAAGCGTACATAGGAGCTTTGGACTGAGAAGTTGTTCTTATGATGAGCTCAGCAGACATGCATTTCCCACTTCCCCCAGGCGTTTGCTAATTGCTGCTGCCGCTAGTCTGGAGGAGTTAATTGGGCTGGAGTGGGTGAAGGGTTGCTGTGTGAGGCGGAGGCTCAATTGGAGACTGCAGCTCTGAGAAGGAGCTTTGGGTAAATAGAGGGTGCTGTGTATGAGCAAACGTTTAGGCACCCCTAAATGTTTACCACCAGAGAATCAAGGATTCCTCAAACAAACATGAAAGAATCAAAGCAGCATCCAGGTTTGTTTTTAATGAGAGAATTGAGAGAATAGCATTACAACATCATGTGAAGCTTAAAAAAGTTGATTTTACATAAGATTCCCCCTTTAAAATTTAGTATCATTCAGTTTGAATTTCATGCTTCATCTTTGATATGCAATATCAGATATTGATTTTAACATTTTACCCTTAAAATATTTTTTTCTTTAATGACTGAAAGCTGTGCATTCAATACTACCAACATTACTGAAAAGGTGCTACAAAGCTTGAATTAGTGCAAAATTTGGAAGCTATTTAAGGCGTTTCTGGAACCTACAGTTTAGAGATGTGAAATTATTGCACCTTTCACTGTTACTGAGAAATCCTTTTTATCATAAGAATTTTGATTTGTCATGATTATAAACTATACAACATATATTAGATGCCAGAGCGGTATTTGTGCTCCTGGGGCTTTGATTGTGTTGCGGCAATGTAAATGGAATGATCCAAGGTTGAACAGTGTAGAACCGGTGCACCACAAAGATGTGTTTTTGTGTTATAATGAGGAACCTCTCAAGATAATGCATCTGAATTAGAATTGTTTTACTGAATGGTGCTAAGTATGAATGTCTTAAATCTGAACTTTTCTTCATGCATTAATCCAGGATGGTCAAACCAGATTCTGCTCTACTAGATGTTCGCAACCCTGGCTTTATTTTAGCAACAGGCTACGTGTGTTGCTGCGACATTAGCGCTTCTGAGTTGTGGTTTCTCTGCTTTTTCTGATCCTACCATGACCTCAGCTTGAGTTGAAGCCGCTCCCTCCGGGGCCAAATAAGATGTGGGCAATAAAGGAAAAAGTGACAAGTTTCGGTACTTAGCATGAACCAAGCTGATGTCGGATGCAGCATAATTAACTGGATGAACTGAGAACTGTCAGCACTCCATACTGAAGTGCAGACAGCAGCAACGCCATGAGGCAATAACGTGAATGTTGAATATAGTAATGGAAATTTTATTTTAAAAAGTTGTTTCTTCTTACTCATTTTCAAGATACAAATTGTGTTTGAACAAATTAAATTTGTTTTGTAAACTACACACAAATAAAACAATGTACATGTCATCCAAATAACTTCCTTATCAAATATTCTGATGCAACAAATTTAAGCATTTTAACTTGGTATATTAGCAACCTTTTAATTGTCTAAAAATAAAATTTCCAACTCTGAAAATACTAAGAAAAGGGCATCTGACCTGAGAACAGTGAGAGATGACCACTTGGTAAAATGAAGGAGACTAATTTGAAGCGGCCTCCATCACCTGCGTCGGAAGTTTGCACCTTTTACACAGATTGAATCTTTTTGTAGAGAGTTTTCATGGCATGTGTATTTTTTTGGACCAGATAGGTGTAATAAATATCAGATAGAACAACCTTAATTTAGCTGATCCATAAAAGAACTTAGACTCTCCACAATTATTTTATTAAATTAAAATATCATCATACAGATCCATGAGGAAGACTATGACCAAATTATCCAGTCACTGACACCCTCAACAAGGAGGGTAAGCTATAAAACATCTTTGTTACAGAAGATAGCTGTTCACTGAGCTATAGCCATCCCTATTAATGATGAGAGAAAGAAAAAATTGTGGGAGAAACAGGGACAACTGTAACCTTAAGAGGATAGTGAAGAAAAGTCCATTCAGATCCAATAATGAAAATAAAGACCAGCACTAAAGCAAGCTGGGCTTCCTGAACGCTTCAGCACAACCACAAGATGTTCACTTCCATGCCGTGATGCACTGATACCGGAATTCAAGCAAAAGGAGCCCCAACCAAGTAACAGGTAACTGGTTTGACCATCCTGGATGAAAGTTCAGATTTAAGACATTCATACTTAGCACCATTCAGTAAAACAATTCTAATTCAGATGCATTATCTTGAGAGGTTCCTCATTATAACACAAAAACACATCTTTGTGGTGCACCGGTTCTACACTGTTCAACCTTGGATCATTCCATTTACATTGCCGCAACACAATCAAAGCCCCAGGAGCACAAATACCGCTCTGGCATCTAATATATGTTGTATAGTTTATAATCATGACAAATCAAAATTCTTACTGGACACATTTTTGAGTAGAGACACAGGTTTGAATGCAAAGTCGTATTATTAATCAATTTTATGTGATATTGTAAGTTTCAATGAATCTGAATTTGGAGGTTTTCATTTGCAAATAAATTAGTGAAATGAACTTTTTGATGATACTGTAATTGGAGATGTTCCTATATTTATGACCGCAGGTACTGAGTACATAAAATAATAAATGAACTCCAACACATCTTGTTCTCTGATTTGTTTTTTGTTTTTCCCAAAAAGGAATCATTTCTACTTTGGACTCTTAAGATCATGTGTCAGACAGTTTTGTTATCCTCTTTGTGTTTTGTCCTCACTTTAAGGAATATTGTGATATTTTCCTCAATATAATTTCACTGATGATTCATTTACAGCCCACATATGTGATTATTGCACTGTAGCTCAAGAAAAGAAATATATTTTATATCAAAGTAACTTTTACTGCAACTTATCAGATGAAATGGATAATTTAGCAATAAAATAAAAGATCCAAAGTTACCTGCAGCTCTTCATCTGTGAGGTTTTCTCCCAGCTCCTTGGCAACTCTCTTGAGATTTTTAAAAGAGATTTTTCCTGTGCAGTCATCATCGAACAGCCGGAAAGCCTTCAGTATTTCCTCTTTGCTATCCTTCTCATTCTATTAACATCACAGGAGACAAGAAACATGGGATTACTGTAAACAGATTAAAACTTCTCTTCTGAGCCCTAAATTATCAACTAATTCCAAATATGTCTTCCCTTTGCATCCAACACTAGACATTTTGTCTGCAGAACTATGGTAAACAAGCTGTCAGTTCTTTATGGCCAATCCCATTAAATGATAGAACAACACTTGTCTTCTTTATAATATGTCACTATGTTGAAATTTGGAACATTGTCCTGGTGGGAGAAACAACATTGCCTCATTTTCAGTTGCCAATGGAGAAAAACATGTTAAACAATTATTTTAAACGGTGTACTTCTTTTAAAGTAAATGTAACTGAAGCATATTTTGTAATTATACTATAAAGAAACAGTTTGATGAAGACAAGCAGACTAAGACCATGAATTACAGGAACCATGTCTTGTGGTCTTATCAGACCAAGATAAATGTATCTGGATCAAGCGTGTGATGGTGGTGAGGAGTACAACGACAACTGTGTTTTGCCCACAGTCAAGTTTGGCGGTAGGAGTGCAATGGTTTGGGACTACATAAGAACTATCATGTTGGGATCAACTTTACACTTACAGGTGTACTCAATTTTGTTGTCAGCACTTGGCTGTGTGTTATTTTAAGGAGGCATTACTTGAAGTCTCAAATATAAAACAATTAATTAGGAGACAATACTAGAGCAATAAAAGTTTAATTTACTTTAAAGGCCTTTTTTAACTGTCAGAGTGAACAGGAGTTAACTCTGTGAACAACGTGTGCATATTTATCATTGTCCAACACTCACCATTTTCTGGGTCATCATAGAAAGAAAGTCATCAAAATCAATGGTTCCAGAACCATCCTTGACAATATCTGAAACCATCTTCTTGATTTCCTCCTTTTTTGGTTCAAAGCCTAGGGCTCGCATGGCAACCTGCAGCGAGGATAAACAGCGAATAAGGTTCTGTGAGCACCAATAACATTTGATCTTTAACAAAGCCCACCTTGAGTTCTTTGATGTCTATTGTCCCAGTTCCATCTGTGTCAAACAGATCAAAAGCTTCCTTGATCTCCTGCTTCTGCTCCTCCGTCAGATCAGCTTTGGAACATGACTTTTTCCTTTGGCTCGCTGAGGCAACAGATTTCCGGTAATTTGTAGCCTAAGAAACAGACATGATCAGAAATTACCAGAAGAAAAGCCGTATGTATAAAAGAACCAAGCTAGCTAGCAAAAGCTCTCGTTCGGCTAATGGTGAGACAAAAAAACCCAAAACAAATCAACGCCTTTAAGACTAAAATGAACATAAAACATTGTGAACAGAGCAGACATGAGATATTAAACACTTCGGCACAGCTTTACCATTTAAAAACTCGAATCCACCAAAGACGAAAACTTCAGAGTTGTGTTTGCTAATCAGATGTCAACAAAACATGCAGCAACGGTTGTATTTTTTAACGGACACACCCGGCAACCAATAGAAGGTAGGAAAAAACGAAATATGGTCTTGTTAACCAATCTTAACGTAGTACAGGCGGGCTTTAAAAGTTTCCACCAATCGCCTTAAGTCATTTTTTTGTTGCCCAGCAACTAGGGCATTTAACGCATGCGCATTATTTTTTGTTGGGTTTTTTTTTTAAGCCGCGCGTCCGGAAGAGAGCTTAAAACAAAACAAACGGTTCAGACTTAAAAATAAAGGTAACGGCTCGTTTTTATAAATAAAATCTGAACAGTTATATCTTTTCAGAAAAGACTGTTTTATTGTATTTCAGGTATAACACGGGTAACATCATTAATAATATTATTAATGGTAGCCTGCACGCGCCTTATCTGCAAAACGTCTTCAATATAAAGTAAACATTTTATATTTATTTTAAAAGTGGACTTAGAACGATTTTGAACTAGTTTGAATGTTGTAAACTATGGAATTAGAGCATCACATTCTGGTTTTTATGTTAATATACTGCATAAGGATTAAATCACAGTATTGTTCTCAATGGCACATGATTTATTCAGATCAAATGAACAAGTAGGATTTGGAGTCATGAAATAAACTTTTTTGCTTGTATCTCCGTGTTGTCTGACAGGTTGACATTTTTGAGGCATGCCATGAACTTCATGAAGGTTCCAACATTCTTGTACTGAAGTTGACAGATCAGCTCTGTATGTCGAGCTCCATTTTTCCAGTTTCTACCTGTTTCCAGTCAAATTTAAGTCTGCACTGGTTGTTGACTGTGTCATTTAACAATTCTTTCCTGAACAGATGTTAAAATATTTTTTTTAATTGAACAAATGTATTATTATCTTGAATAATGACTTAAATATCACCAAACTTGCTTTGGATGGACACAAATAGAAATGCAGCTCCACATCATCACAGACTGTGGAAATGTGGTGGTGTTCTTAAGGCAGTCGTTTATATGTTTCATGGGCATGATACCGAACAACTGTTCTAGCGTCATTCCCTCTGAATATGCAAATTTGTTATCTTATTTTCTTTCAACCAAGTTCTTACAGTGTGCTTTTAAACTTTGACTGCTGCATATACATTTTTGGGTTTTGTTTCTTTTATGGTGTATTTTCTATTTTCAAGGCAATATTGCTTTGAATTTTCAATTAATGTATTCTTGTATGCTTCCATTTTTCACATTTACTGTTTTGTTTGGAGTTGTTTTTCCAGCGCTCATTTACCTTCTTTAAATTTTTTTTAACCCATTTCATTGTTTCAAATGGCAGCTCTGATGTTGGGGCCTCGTTTCCTGTCAGTGGCCCAAGTGCAACAGCTCTCGCTGGTCTGGAACCACTTCTTTAACTCCTGATTCATTTGCGTATTTACAGTAATTGTGAAAACATTATTTTTTGTTTTTATTTTCCTGTACTTGGTCTAAAGAAAAGTGATTATTGGGCATGGGCTGCATTATGATTGTTTAAGCTTTGGGTGTTGTACTTAACAACTCCATCTGTGAAGCAGACAATAGTTGGCTTATATTATTTTGGTATACCTGCTTATTTAGTATACCTACCACTTGGGGACATTGCCTTGTGCCCAAAAGCCACAGTCATGTAGAGGAGACTGAAGTGTGACACATCAACTAGACATATTTAGTATTAGTAATTAGTCCTTCCTTATGCTGACATTTTTGTCCTGAGTTAGATTTTCTGTTGAAAAGAATATTCCTGCTAAATAAAATGTAAAGCATTGATCTTAAATACAACATTAATGTAAGCAAACCAAGAATCTTTGGAAACTTATAGCATTCTCTAGGACACAACGTTAAAATTTAAAACTGTATAACCTTTTTTCCACAAGTAATGTTAAGCAAATTTATTAATTAAACAGATAATATTTGCTGACACTGAGTGTTTCTGATTCTTTTATTTTTCAGTCTGGATAATGCTGGAAGGCGTAGTAATAAACAGTCGGCAACATGTTGGACTCCAGAAACTCTCAGCACTTTCAGGAAGGATACGATCCTCCGTTGGTCCGTTTAAAAACTACAAGTTCATTCAAGATGAATCGAGTGGGGACTCGGTTCTTGTGTGCTCATGCTTTCGTATCATTGAGAACCTGGAACCTACATGCGCGGTGGGTCAGCTGGTTTATGAGACTGTTCGAGGCCATCATAAGCAGTACCGCACAGGGTCTGGATGCTTACTGTTTCTTGCAGGAGGTTGGAGCCGTGCTGCATTGGACAGCCTCCGGAGAGGCATTTCAGTTCAGCACATAATCACAGCTATGTCTGAGGGGATTGATATTTGCTTGGATGTTTGCAAGAAATTTTCAGTTTCATTCAAGGACCTCGCTGTAATGGAGAAATGCACTGCTGCACCTGGAGGTACAAAGAAAGCTTCTACCGACGCATCCATAGAGATGGCAAACTTTCATGACAAGTGTCTAAGCAAGAGTGGACAAAGAAAGGTTAAGCTCAGCAGACATTTTTGTGAGGCCAAGTCTGATATGCTCTCCACAGTTCGGCATCCTGATCAGCCTGACATGATAGTCATTGCTGAGTCTTTGAGCCATGGTTGTGAAAAGGCTATGAAATTGGCAGTTGAAGCTGCTCAGATGCTGTTAAAGACAAACCAACAACATATCAGAGATCCCTTGTTTGACATTTCAAAAATGTTAACTTGTCTTGTTTCTGGTTTGCCAGAGGACTACGCATGTGTTGTTGAAGGCTGCATTCTTCTTTTATCTGACGAGCAGGCTGCAGCTGCTCATGTGGTAAAACAACAACCCCTGAAAGTTGCTCTTATTACTGGAGATCTGTCTCAGACCTACCGCCATCTGGGCTTCAAAAGCCTACCAGGTGAACAATGTGTGTGTGAGGACTTGGATTTGTCAGTTTCAAACAAAGAGGATGAATGGGTGGATAAGGTTGTGAAACTACTCCTGAACCTGGAAGTGAAACTGATACTAACTGCTGGCCTTGTCAGCCAGAAGGTCATCCAGCACTGTTGTAGGCATCAGATTCTCGTGGTAGAGAAGGTCAACTCTTCTGTTTTGAAGACTATTGGCAGCTCAACTGGAGCTATTCCAGTAAATTATGCCACACAGTTAACAGAGTCTTGTGTCGGTGATGGTGTTAATGTTGAGATCTGGAGGGACCTCAGCAGCTATGAGAGGAAATCTTTAACAGCTGTGAACATTTCCACTGGCAGGAGTAGTGGGCTGGTCACAGTGGTTGTCACAAGTTGCGTACATGGCAAGCTGCAAGCCCTGGAGGACCAGTTCTGGGCCTGTGCATACCGTTTACACCATGCACTGAAAGACGGAGCCCTGCTGCCTGGTGCTGGAGGAGCCGAGTTGCTTTGTGTTCATCAGCTACAAAAGCAAGCAGAACACGACAGGGTGAAAGACAGCAAAACTGGGTCAGCAGCTAACCTCTACAGAGGTCTCGTGCTACAACTCATGGCAGGTGGTTTAATAGATTACATAACGGCTGTAATGGTTAACACCGGAAGGTTCACTGCAGCCAATGCTAGGACTATTGTCAGCAAGCAACTGACGGAATTTCACAGAGATGAAATAAGTACAGAGAAGTTTTTACAACTTGTTTCACAGAGCAAAAGAGAGGATGCAGGTTTCTCAGCAGTGAAACCAGATGAGGCACCGGCTTTGAACATCTATGATAACTTGAGTGTAAAGCAGGAAGCGTGGAGGAAAGCTTTAGACCTAGTTTTACTAGTTCTACAGACTGATGCAGAAATCATCACAGGAACTGGCCAAAAAAATGAGGGGAATCTGATGCTGCTTTGATTGTTCCAATAATTTTTTTCATTTATTGGTTTTCTAATTTTTGCAATTTGCATGAAGTTATTTTTTGTTAAAGTCATGTTATATGAGTTTTCTTGTCCTCAGTGACATAGATAATATAGTGTTCTGTCTATTCTCTACCACTAGGGAGAGACATAATCTGCGAAAATAAACCTTTTGAAAATATTTCAGTGACCTGGGTTTTTCATTCAAAGTTGCAACATAGTCACAGTAAACTTTTGAAACTGACAAATTATTAATTATTCTTTCAAAATCCAAGGCGGGATTTTTTTTTGTTGTTGTTAAATCTTTGCTTCTAAACATTTAAATCAGTCCAGGGCTCAGTAATCTTTTAAACATAAGTATCTATTCTTTACTCTCAGGCCAGCCAAATAAAACTTGTTCAGAGCCTCAAATATCACATGACTTTTTAAAAGCAGATAACTTATAACTTTAGACAAATATTTACTGTAGAAAATTTGCTGTTGTCTTTAGTGAAACACAATTTTATTTATCATTGTTAGGATTTAAAATAAAGATTAGCAAAGATGAGGATTGTTTTCAGTGGGATGGAAAATGTAAAAAAACAAAACAGAACATTGATTCCAACCTAATAGCAAGAACCCAGATCTAAAAACATATTGCAAGAGCTTTTAGTGTCATTCTTTGTGGAAATGCAATGCACATGTTGTGGGAATAAACTGGAAAAAAAAAAGAAAACTGTGTTATATGTAAATTTAAAAAGATTAGCTAGTTATTTTTCATTTTCATCCAAAGTTATTCAGAGCCACTGTGAAAGGCCCAGAGACCCATCTGTGGCTTCAAAGCTGTAGGTTGCAGACCCCTGATTACCTCAAAGCAAGACTTTCAAGAGAATATTAGCTGATTTAAAAGTATTTTAAATATTTAGTAAATGTATGCAAGTAAACACACTTACACCCTTGAAAGCTGCTCAGTAGAAAGGGGAACTTTAAGGAACATGTTTGAACTGTCTCATCAATGGTGATGTAATGTTATAGTATTGCCGTTGTATGCAGAATTCCCCTTTTTGTATGTTAGACATTTACGGTGGCAATGACATGCGTGAACTTCCATTTCCTGTGGGAGAGCCTCATGTGTGCTAAAATTAGCTCAGTGAAATAAAAAGCTTCCCCAGCTCCACCAGGGCATTGCTGTGTGGTGACATTGACGAGGTAGACGAGTGAGACATGAGAACCACAAGGCAATGATAGGGGAGCTGCAGATCCGACCGACAGTTCAGAGCAACTCATCTATGCTTTAACTGAATATCTGGATTAGAGAAGAATATAAAACCTTAAAAATTAAAACTTGTTCTTCTGATAACCTTACTAATAATTATTGTGGTATTTATGTTAGAAGATTGCTCCAAGAATCCTCTCGGTTGTGAGGACCAGATATATCTGCCAGTCTGTCCAGGGGGCAGGTTTTTTAGGTTAAACCCAAACTCCAAGTGGATATTATATGGCCAGAAATTAATTATGATGTTCAGATCCACCTCACAGATTGAAACACAGCAGATAATCAGAGATGTGAAGTAACTAGTTATATTTACAATAGCAGAATTTGCACAAAGCTATAGATCTCATCTGATATTTTAAAATATTAAATCTGAGGTGTTGTTACACAATACTTAGGTATTTTTTACTCTTACTTTTTTAAGTTTGCAGAGTACACTTGAACCAGAATACCTGAGTGATCTAGAAGATTGATACAATAGCAGATTTTGGTTCTAAGCCATTCAGTGCATCATAAACTAACAGAAGTATTTTAAAGTCTATCCTCTGAGCTGCAGGGAGCCAGTTAAGGACTCTGGAACTGGGGTGATGTGCCCTGTCTTCCTGGTTCTAGTGAGAACATGAGCAGCAGCGTTCTGCAGACAGACCTGTAAAGGGAATGTTGCAGTACTGAATTCAACTGAAGATAAAGTACATGGATGAGTTTCTCAACATGAAGAACAGTAATCCTAAAACTGTTCTTCAAGTTGAAAATAACAGTTACACTAATTCAGTGAGGCTTTCATTTCTCAGCAAGTTCCTGGGCTTTCTGTTAGAAATAGTTTATTATGAGCGAATTTCCCTCTGAGTCACTGGGATGGCTTCTTAAGCCTTCTTTTCCTGCTCTGGGAGTGAATGAATGAAAACAGTGGTTCTGTTCACATACTGCTGCTGCTGATGGTTCTGGTTTCAGTTCTCTGAGGCTTCAGTGACAGATTCCAAGCTGCCCGTCCCCCTTTCCCAACCTCTACTGGGTTGGCTGGTTAAATTGGCGAGGATTAGTGGGCGTGAGCATTGCGTGTGTGTGTGTGTGTGTGTGTGTGTCTGGTTGCTCCTAGGGCGCATGCGAACTGAGGCCCAAAAGGGAAAGCCTTCATCAGAGATCTAAGCCAGCTGCACTGCTTCAACTGCAAGAAGAGAGTTGAACTGAAGGGATCTGCATGCAAACCCTTCTGCATGTACGCCAGAGAGGCAGCCAGCTCTACAGGCAGCAGATCAAACTGCTACAACTATGAGAAATGAATGATTCCAATCAGATTGATCCCTCTAGATTCTCAGGCCTTAAAGGGCACTTTCCGCCCTGACAGGGGGCTTCTCAGGAGTACTGACCTCTGAGGTTAAGTGGAATCAGTCTGTGTGAAGGGCTGCGGAGAAGGGGAGGAGGGAGAAGTTTGTGGGAGGTGGGAGGCCACGGCGGGGCTCCTGCACTTCTCAAGAAGGAGACGAAGCAGTTGTCAGGAAGCAGCTTGAAAGGAGGAGATGGCCACGGGAGAAATCACAACTCTTCCCGCTGTACCTGAGGACGGCGCCAGTGGTGGCTTTCCTCCTGGGAGCTTCAAGGACCCCAAGAGGCTGTACTGTAAAAACGGAGGCTTTTTTCTGAGAATTAAACCCGACGGAGGTGTGGATGGAATCCGGGAGAAAAGCGACCCTCACAGTAAGTATTTCCAGTCTCATTCTTCTTGCTTTGGGCACTACACAAAGCTTCTTTAAGGTCTTTAATGTGTAACAGAAAATGAAAGGAGAAAGAGACTCTTCCAGCTTATTGAGGTTAATTCTGCAGTTAATGTAGGAGAACCTAGGAGAAGCATGAAACCTCCAGGTTAGTAAACTTTTTTTTAAATGACAAAGAATTTGAATGGATGATGTTTTTAGTTTGTGTTTTCACCCTGCTGAGTCACTCACTGAAGAATTTACGTCACACAAGACAGCAAATTAAATCCCTCTCTCTCAAAGCCATCAGAAATTATAACAGATTATATATAGTCAGTCAGCTCAGCTTTTATGTACCTTTAAGTAAAAACATGTGTGTGCTTGTTTTGAATGAACAACCATGATCCCCATAAAGGTTTCCAGGTCACTGATTACTTGAAAGTATGTCCTGAACTTTCATTAGTGAGTAGGAGGGACTAGGAAGAACATGGAGCTGGACTTTTTTCCCCTCCTGGGATAACACATGCCTGGCAGAGTTGTTGAAGATAAAGGGCAACCTGTCAGCCATGAGAAGCTAAACAAATACATTGTTTGGACACTTGGTAGTTGTTTCTAAAATGTCCTTTAGTTCTTGCTGTTCTCCCTATGGACATTTCTTGGAGAATATTACTGTTTTATAAAGGAATAACTCCTCATTACGTTGAGTATTGAGCTTTTCACTCAAATAGTCTGCTGTGATTTTAGTTCTTTGCATCAATGCTCCTTTTGTTAAACCCTGACAGACCTGCCAGATGAAGCTGGAAACATAAGAGAACATGTGATCCACAAAATACTGCTTTCCTTATCCCAAAGCCCTCGGACAAGGACGTCACCACTGACTACTTCTTGTATTTTAATCCCAAATGTTACACAGTTTTGACACTGGTATCTGTCCTCCTTCAGGAAAGGACATATATTGAAAAAACAAACCTAAAGTGTGTTAGCCTAAACCTTCTTATTTAGGCTAACACACCTCTTTGATCTGTCCTTGAAATATCCTACCATCTAACTAACTTCAGACAGATGCACTGAAAGGCTTAATGTGGGTTAATTTAAGACAGATCCTGTAATTTATCTTCTGAGGCCCCTGCTTCCTTTTTGGTGGCTTGCTACACATGGGTTCCTGCTGGTTAGATGAGCAGTCTCTATCCTAACAAACAAAAGGAAGTGGAGATGATTTTCATCTGGTTTTGACGAAGCTGCCACATGGTCACCAGTGGTGCTTGGGGACTCATTACCACCACTTTAATATCCAATGTCACACAGTGATAGGCAGAACACAGAGGAAGCCTGTTTGGCTTTAATGTAACAGTTTTTAAACAAAATCTCCATTATCACAATTATAGGCATCCATGCTGATAATATTTTGAAGTTTTTGAAAAGCAGGAAGGAACTTGGTCTTCTCCCCTAAAATGAAATGCCTTGAGGTTGGACCATACAGACATTCAGATTGCATGATGTTGAGTTATGTTTTTTCTGTTTGTAGACTTTTGTTCTTTGCTTTTTAAGTTGAAGGATTTTGTTTTCAGACAGTTATTCCCTCTGGTTTGGGATGTTGTGCAACTGAAAGGATTTTTTTTCTTATATTTTTAGTTTGAGACAGTTATTATACTGGGAGCAGCTGATTAGCCTCTCAAAAGTAGAAAAAAAATTTAAATGCCTGAATTTCCATACTAGTTTAAAAGGATGCTTCATGAATGCAGAGCAGAATGAAAGAGAAGAGAGAAGGGAAAGTTCAAATCCTGTCTTCCATCAATCATATCGGGCAAGGTTCATATCCTGACTCCTATGTCTCTCTGCCCGGTTTTCTGACCACACGGCCAGACAGAGATTTAAAGAGGAGGAGCTCCAAAGCAAATAAGATGAATTAGCAGTGTTCGCCAACAACAAATCTCTGTGTAATATTATCTCTGATGGTGATGGTCATACAGTGAGCCCTCCACACATTCTCTAGATCAGACATCTGCACACTTTACAAACCAAAAAGCAATTTTTGCACTAATGAAAAAATAAAATCCTCAGTAAAGGATTTGTTTTGTAATTTTTAAAGAACAAACATTTCTATTTTTAAGTTTTAAAATAAAGGAAACATTGAAAATAGACCACAGATACTTTTTCTTATGGGATTAAAAATCACATATTTTCCAAACTAACAAGAAAAATAGACTTAAGAAATACTGGTCATTTTTTGACATTCTGTTGTCAAATTATTCAGAGAGAAAATCTACATTTGTTATTATATGTACATTTGCAAACATAACAGTGAACCCCTGATATAATCTATAGTTATAAGCATTTTTAGACCTCTCTAAAAATGGTTATAACTGCCTTAATATGCATTAATATAAAGAGTGGAAGCTCTTAGCACTACCACAGAAACTAACATCTACAGTCTTACTTATCTTCACTCTTGGGAGAAAAGTCAATCAGCACCAAGGAAAACAAATGGCATTTACAGATTGGCTGCTTTCTAAACACAAGCCACTGTCAGCCAAGTTGCATATTACTTTGAATATTTTAGAAAAAAAAAATATACAAAAAGGCAAATTCCCCACAAATAATTTAATAGTTCAAAGTTACAGTCCACAGAAAAAACCTCAGAATACTGAACCGTTACTAGACGGGGGTCAACTGTAGTTTTGGCCACAGTTAATGTGGAAGGACCAGAGGGCCGCTTATGAGTCCAGAGCCACAGATCGCAAATCCCTTCTCCAGGTCATCCTGGGTGCTCCCGAAAGCCGTTTTCAGCTCATCCCATACAGTTTCTAGTCTGAATAATGGCTAAATAAGGTTAATTTTGTGTCTGGTGTACCATTTCTGTGTTGATTTAAAGACAGATTTTATGGATTCTGGCAGAGTCCACCGGGGTTTCATCCTAGTTGCCCTGATCATTCAAAGAGTTCATGATGGCATGGACTCTGAGAGGGTTCCCACCACCTTTACAAAAGAAACAGGACCACAGCAATATAGATCCTCCACCAGCAGCTGGTTGCCACAATTATCATCTCTTGACTTTGGAGACCCCAAGACATCAGTTAGCTTTGGACATTATTTGTACCTTCCTTACTACAAATTACTTCTCCCATCATCCCAACAGGATAACCTGTTGTGGAAAGACAACAGGTCTTCCTGTGGAAAGACAACAGGTCTTCCTTTTGTCTTTGCACAGTTTACATTTTTAAGAATGATTTTCTTAAATTGTTCTTGTGACTTTTCTTGTTTTAAAGAGCAGCAATGAGACATCTGTCTCCATCATACTTATATCCCAGGGAATGAGCACGTCATTAGTATTCAAACATTTTAGGATGGCCTAATTAACTTTAAACATACACACTGACATTCAGTTATATGTCTTTATATGTTTTGGGTCCAAAATGTGACACTTAAGGTATTTGAGACATTTTGATAAAAACAAAGAAATTATTTTTTTCTGCTGAAAAAAACAATTTTTTTTTTGCTTAAACTTAAAATATAAATTTACTTTAAGTTTAAGCCCTTCTCATATGTGTTTCAATCACAACTGCAGAAACAAACAAAATTCAGCTGTTTAGAAGCAACAATAGGTTGCATTTGGTTGCATCACAAAATCACAGCAAAGAGAATCTTCATCTCCAGGGTCTTGTGATTGGATAGTTGTTTTTTTTTTTTTTTACTTTATGATCATGTTTACTGCTGTGATTCCTCAGATATACCTATCCTCCACATTATTTGTGTCTCTTGTGGCGAAACATGGATAATCTTGAATGAAATGGAGAGCGTTCAGTTTGAATCTGAAGCTGCACTTTTATATTTTTTTTCATTCAGTAAACAAATCACTCATTCTTTCTCTCTGTGTGTGTTTTGACATTCCACTGTGAAAGTACAAATGCTTTCTGTTTACTCAATTTAAATAAAATTTTATCTTGGTCTGCAGTAAAGCTTCAGCTACAGGCGACCTCAGTGGGAGAGGTGATCATCAAAGGAGTTTGTGCAAACCGTTATCTGGCGATGAACAGAGATGGACGGCTGTTTGGAGCAGTGAGTGGCTATTGTTTACAGATGTTATATTTGTTTCATACAAAATTACTTAGTTATCTTGGTAATGTAATTAAATAATTGAAAAATGTTTTTCTACGAAGTCTAAACAGTTTGAGTTATTTAGTCTTGTTTTGTTAAGTCCAGGTAATCACATGTCATGGTTTAAAATGCCATAAAAATTTTATTAAATTTAGTTTTCCTTTCCAAGGAGAGTAGACTGGGAAGGAAAATAACCATTTAAATATGTGACAAGCATATAAATAGAAGTTAATTACCTTTAAAAATGCAGATTGTTAAACCTGCAGAAAAGGCAGGTATAAATGAAGAGCTGACTACCCTTCAGCCTTTTTCCATTGTGCCCCCCCTATGGATTACAAATGGCTGTCTGGTTGAAACGACGCGTGTGACGGTGGGGGGGGGCAATCGACTTTTTTGAGGGGCAAAATGAATGTACGTAGCTGAAAATAGACACCAACATCGGTAGCATACAAGGTACTTGTTAAGCTTAAGGTGCTGTATTGATATTAGCTAGTCATCTTTTAGCTAACATTACCTGCATCCAACAGCTTTACTCAACTCAGTCGGTTAGTTTGGAGGGAAAAACTGTGAAAAGTTCTTTGCGTTTTGCTGGTTTGCTGCCGTGATTCTAACACAAACCTACGTAGCTCCGCACAGCAGCAGCAGGTCTCCTTCACAGGTGGAAACCCAGCGCGAGCGTCGTAGCGCTCATGTTGCGTTTAAAGGCGGCTCGGAAAAACAGGTTACAACATGTTAACGGATTAAACAGTTTTAACTGCTGATAAAAGTGACAGAGGACACAAATATGGGACGTGTGGATGGAAGCCTCTACTGTATCAAATTGACATAGGAATAACAGAGAGTTGGCCATTCTAAGGTAAAAACCCAGCGCATACAGTGTTCATGTTTTGTTTTT
Source organism: Poecilia formosa (assembly GCF_000485575.1). NCBI lineage: Eukaryota > Metazoa > Chordata > Actinopteri > Cyprinodontiformes > Poeciliidae > Poecilia > Poecilia formosa. Next base: position 274,053 of record NW_006799978.1, on the reverse strand, counting down.
TTTTCATCCAGACGGCTTCCCGCGCCCCTCCCCCCTGCAATGACACGGCGCCCCCCCCTAGGGGGCGCGCCCCACAGTTTGGGAACCTCTGATCTAGTGTATCACACTGAGCTGATATGTGATAATCTCCCAAACATTGGTGTAAATAGGCAAATACTGCTGCTTTGCTGCTTCCAGTGGCACTGAAAGTACAAAGTGGTGGTGATTTAGAAGGCCTGGTGGTTGTGAAACCTTGTGCTGGATAATTACAAATTGGCATTTCCTCCTCATAATGAGAGGTTGCCTCCCAAGACGATGTCCAGCCTGACTATTGTTTGTGTCTAAATTTTAAAACTTCTCTGTAATTTCATCTCATTACAATCTTTACTGAATGACGGAAACTTTGAATTCGAAGAAAAATGCTCCTGTCCAAACAGTGAAATTGTCCTCAAACAATTTTAAATATGAACTGGTTTATTTACTGCATTTATGTCAAGACATGTTTAGGATTTATTCAAGCTGCGAGAAAGACCCAAAACTTTGAGTTGGGAGCGTTTGCACTCTTTTGGAAATCCTTTTGGATTCGATGGTGGTCGACATTTTCCAGAGCGAGCTTACAGGAGCCGTTGTTTTAGCAACAATAGCTGTAAACAGCACAAACCACTACAATGAAGTGGCAAAGTCAGGTTACAATGGAAACTCTTTGATCTTTAAAAAAAAATGACAAAAGGTAAATTATTACAGAACAATTTTACAATTTTACTTTTACTCAAGTGTAAAAGTAAAACACTCCAGACTTGAGAGTGTGCTTTCATTTAATTTTGTTTTTGCCATCTTTAATTATTCAGTTACATTTCCATTCAGATGAACAGACAAGCAATTAATAATTAAAACAAAACTTTCATTTTCCTGGATCCTCCCCAATTAATCTATAATTCAATCAATAAAGAAAAGATGCAAAAACACAAGGAACCAGCTTACATTTTCTCCTTCTTGGTTTAGTTTTAAAATTATTTTACTACAGAGAAACATGCAAAAAAAATCCTCAACAGAAACAAAGTGGTTTTGTTGAGATTAAACTTCAGCAACATGACGACGCTCTGTCTCTTTTTCTTCAGAGACGACCAACAGACGAGTGTTACTTCCTTGAGAGACTTGAGAGCAACAACTACAACACCTACCGCTCCAGGAAGTACCCAAACATGTACGTGGCGCTGAAGAGGACTGGCCAGTACAAGTCCGGGAGCAAAACCGGACCGGGTCAGAAGGCCATTCTCTTTCTACCAATGTCAGCAAAGTGCTAACCGGGTGTCAGACACAGAAAGAGCAACGTCTTTGGGACGATGTGAAGCCAATGACCGCAGCGTTGGATTGGCTTTGCTTAAAACAGCTGTGACGATCTAACTACTTCCTCTGGAACGTGTGATTAATTCAGCTTTAAATCCAAACGCTACCACAGATTTAAATGCATTGCTCCAGGTTTAGTCCACAGAGAGCAGCTATTCAGCAACTAGAGCCAAAAAACAGCAACACTTCCAGACTGTTACATTTTCACATTTAATAGATAAAAATTAGCTTTTAAAGCCGTCTTTTGTCTATGTAACAGAATTTGTTCAAAATCAGAGTCAGCTTAACTGATTTAAATTTGAAAGAAAGTATTAAATTAAAGATTTAATACTTTGTATAGTAAATAATGCATTTTATATCAACCACCACAATGTGCTTCAGCAGCAGTAACAAAACCTAATCCTGAGATGGGCTGAAACGATTAATCCGATTAATCGTCATTAATCATCATTAATCGATTTTTGAAACAATTGTCAAT
>NW_006799978.1:251884-271905 GCF_000485575.1 Poecilia formosa | reverse complement strand
AAGAGTATTAATAAAAGGCTTAAATGGTTAAATATATATTTTTTTATTAATTAGTTGATTAATTACTAATCGTTAGCTGCAGCCCTAATCCTGAGTAAGTGAAAACTACAGAATCTGCAGTACCTAAAGAGTCCCGGTTCATACTGGGCATTAAAGCACCAGCTGAGCTCTAGGATTTAGCAGGAAGTTGTCTGTGGTACAGCTGGTATAACATCCCAGAGTAGACGGCCGGCAGCTCTTCCATGGTGAGGTCGATCTTGTCGAAGCCGTGCTCCAGACCGTGCAGCAGCAGCCGGGCGACGCGGGCCGTGATGGGCGTGGTGCTGCTGGTCTCGGCCAGCTCGCTCACACTCAGCCACTCGCAGCGCAGACACTCGTGCGGGCAGAAGTTGATGTCGTAGGTGAGCGGGCTCAGCCGGCAGATGAGGTACATGTCCGACATGTCGAAGGCGCCCGGGTGCCGGTGCTGCTGCCGGATGCTGAGCAGGGACCTGAACTTGGAGCGCACCCCCGTCTCTTCAAACACTTCACGAACAGCAGTGGAACCTGAGCGAGATTTGCCACACGTTTATATCACTGTGCAAAAGTTTTAAACCACCCCATTTCTTTACGCTTTGCTTTCTGCCAGTCAGACATTACTGTTATCTTTAAAAGTGGTCTTGATCACTTTTTCTCCAGGGATTTCAGATCTCTTTATTTTGGAGTTTGGTTGCTTTCTCACTCGTTTTTCAGTCCAATCTTCCTACCTCACCATCATGGTGTGACGGAATAATCCTCCCAACTGAGGCTTTTACCCCTTAAAAAAGGTTAAAAAATAACATTTGGATATTTCATGCTGCATGTATTCAAACTGGGCGGTACAGTTTAATAATAAAATCTCTGAAATCGAATTCCAATTTTAAGTGATTTTTCTCCCTTAATTTTCCTTAAAAAAAAGATAAAATACAGAAAATGTTATAAAAATGGCTTTTATTTAAATAATTTCAATAATTTTATCTAAAGCAATGTTATTTTGTGGCTGAATCTTTGAACTCAAAGTTGAAATAAAGCTGTTTTTTTCCAAATAACTATTATTCACTTTTCTCCACTTACAGTTTCACTAAATTAAGTGGAAAAAGTAGGATAAGTGACCCTTAGCTGAAGTTGACATATGACTTGTAGCTCAGAACCTGCAGCTGAAACTAAGTGAACTGTCAGAGATCAAGTTTTGAATCATGTTTTTCAGACTGAATTGGCCAGGAACTAAAGTCAGGACGGCCTGTTAGGAGCTTTCTGGGTTAATGGTTGGTGAACTGCATTTCCTGTGTCACAAAGCCAAGGATCGCCACTGAGGCAAATGTAAATTAATAACTATTCCTAAAAATCTCCAAAATATCAATTTACTCTAATTCAGACCTGGTATTTATGATTGAGGACTCCAAGTGCCATAAACTTCAATAGGTTCAATGGTAACGAACAACTAACAGAAAAGGCTGTTCTTCATTTTGGTCTCCGTTAGAGTTGATTTAAAATAAATGTTTCTTTGAGACCCTCGCTACCAATGAAGGAGATTCACTGTTTTGGATTATTTTTGAAAAGAGCATCACCTTTGAATTTTCCACCATTTAGAGCTCAATCATATATTTCTTTTCTTCTGTTTATCTATTTATTGGGATCTTTCTATTATTACTTTTATAAAAAAAAAAAAAAAAACTGATCAAATTGGTTAAACATTCTGTCTCCTGACAATAAATGATTGGGCCCTGTCATCGATGGCTGTTGAGGAACAAATATTCAGCGGTCGCCTCTCTCTTCTTCAGCTGATGTTTCAGGAGTAGTGCGTTGTGTCGGTCTGCTATTTAAGGCGGTTCAAGTCCACTGAACATGTTTATTGACTTCTGCTTACTCCTGAGTGAAAAAGCAACCAGGGTCCAAAGAAACAAGTATAAATTATTAACCTGGATCTCTTTCAGTGATTCCAGGTAACTTGATCTGCTTGGAAACAACATATATAGAAATGAGGGTTGAGTTAAGAACTGTAATGGGGACATTTAAAGAATCCTGACATTTATAAATATGTTTATACTGCTAGGAAGAAAAATAAAAGAGACATATATTTAGATTTTATTATTTTTTTGGTTGACGCTGCTTTACGTGTGGAATCATGTAAATACTTTTAACGCTGCTTTTAAAATGTTCCAGTGGGAGAAACAAGATATATCATGTGTCTTATTTTGTACAGATAAATGAATGTATATGTTATACTTTAATGGTTTTAGTTAGATGTACTGTAGTAGTTTTTTTTGTTTTGTTTTTTTTTCTGCTGAGTGAGACGCTCACCGATATTCTCTCCTGGATCGGATAAGCCGCCAGGAAACTTCCAGGCGTTCTTGGTCTGGAATCAAAGAAGAAATCTGACATTTTACAGGAGTCGTGACAAAACGCCGCTGCTGGAAATGAATCACAGACAGAAACCATCATAAACATAGAATCACCTGCTTCTCTCCATAAATACTCCTCATGTATTTTGCAGTTCACATCAGCGCAGATAAACACACCGGAAGGGGAAAGGTTCTTTAACTGCGCTCTGATGAAGCGCAGTTAAAGCGACTCTGATGAAGCTGCTTCACCACACTCTGATATTTAATAACAGTATGCTGCTGGTTAAATTATGACGTCTAAGTGTATTTTTGTAGTTACATCTTTGTTTTTTGTGAGGAGCACTAAAGCACCGCAGCTTTTGTTTTCATGTAAAGCTGGTAACAGGCATTGTGTTATCAGAAATAAAGAGATTCTGTACTGCTTGACTGAATGTTTGTGTCCGAGCTTGATTGCTGTCACGCATCCAACACCAAATCCACCAGGAAATCATTGGTAAATTACACAACAGTAACCTTTACATAATTCAGGAATTGATCGGTCATTGTTTGCGCCGATGGAACAGCTATGACGTCTCAGTTTCTTTCCAGTAAGTCCACAACTCTTGATGAACTCATTCAGCCTCCTGGGAGCTTTCTACTGCCAAAGGACCTGGATTAAATATCTCATTTCCAGGAATCGCGGCTCAGTGAGGAGCAGAAGAGATAAAAGAGTTGAGTCACTTTTCCACCTCTAGGTTCATCCTTAAACTGTAGTTAAATACGTCTGCAGTCAGACATCATCAACATTAATGTTCTGTTTTTAGAAGCAGTAGAAACCCAAATGGAAGTATGAAAATGTACAAAAAGTGAATTTTGCACAATAGCTCCCCTTTAAAGGGACAGGTACAAAAACTCAAAGTTCAGTTCAGACAGAAGGTAACAAGCAGAGATCCATAAATGCACAAAGAGAGGCAAATGATGATTATGGTTTTCACAATAAAGCTCTCTGCTTCTAGTGGATCCCATGGATTAAAATCTGATCAATGTTATGGGCTCTACTAAATCTAACTGCTTCGGTTCTATGTCTCATAAACTTTATAGACTAATTTCTCTGAAATTACACAACTTAAGAACTGCATTTTGCAATAATTTCTCCATGTTGGAGGGTACCTTATCTATAAGACAGGAAATGCACTCATAGCTTTGCAGGAATAATTTTGAAAGAGTTCCACTGAAACTGAAGGTGAGAAGCAGTGGGAGCTGTGGACTGAGGACCTAAGAGAGAGCTCAATGTGCAGCACACATTCAGCTCATGTAAACAGGCTGTTTGCTTCTTGGAGCAAAGTGAGATTTTGAAGGAGCCTAATGTCTGGGAGGACATCCAACCCCAGCCTGGATAAACACAACCAACACAGGTCAATAAATAAACAGGGCTAATCATCTGCATTTTTAGCAACGACAGGATATCTGTGATTTTCTGGCTCATTTTTCTTACTAATTACCTCAAGGCCTGAATCGTTGTCCTGGTGAAACTTGCAAAGACATTAATGCTAGTCTGTGCTGCTGGACTTCTAGTTTCATATTAGAAACATATTATTTAGTTAGAATCCATGTAGTTGTGTTCTAGTGATTTTTAATAGTTGCAGATGATATTTCGATCAATATTTCAGAGGTTGGAATCGGCAGATCAGATACTGAAAAATATGACTTTTTTTCTTCTTTTATGAATTGCATCAAACTCAAAACTCAGACCATTTTCAGTCTATTTTCAGTTGGATTCAAGACTCTTGTCTCTTTCAAATAAACTGAAGCATGTTTTTCTCTTTCTATGTTCAAGTCCTGTCAAAAAGTCAGCCAGAAAAAACAGGTTGGTGCATCTCAACATAACTTTAAAAGCCTGAACTGCATTTTTAGAGCATTTTAAAAAGATAAAAGCTTGACTGACTGCTTTTAGACACTCCTGTAAAAAGGTTTAATCTATCAGGGGATTTACCTTATTTTTGTCCTGGACAACCAGAACTTTCCCAGTGGACTCATCAAGAACCGCACCTATGAGACAGAAATGAGTATAATCACTTGTTAATTTTAAACATGGGAAGAACACTTGGCTCTGCTGCTAAGTAAGAAAGTAGCTTCTGTGAGAAAATATTTACTGGAAGGTTTTTGGGAGATCTTATCAAAGAGAGTTGAGTTCCTGCAAAGTCAACAACCTTCCAGCAGTTTGAGTTTCAGTCACACCAGACCAGATCATTTCAGTTCAGTTCAGGAATCCCTCCAACTCCACCATCAAGTGATGATTAGTATTTCTAATATTGTTTAAAAAATCCTTAAGTGATTAAATATCAATAGAAAATTTATTACTAAAATAATCATTAGCTGCAGCCCAGGTGAAGATACATGTTCATCACCACCAAAGGATGAAAAAATAAACCGAATGCCTAAAGGATGCATTTCTATGCTCTGTTTTACATCGGTTTCTGCAAAGCTGCATCCGTTCACAACCACCAGCTTTGATTCTGTTTCACTCTAGTTTCACTCTAGTTTCATTAAATCCATCCATCAATCCGTCAAACAATCAGTCAAACACTAACTGGGAAGCAAATTATTATTTTAATAAGATAATTTTTGTTTTCTGGTCCTGAAGCTGAAGGAAAGACAGTAAGGGAGGAAACCTCATCTCTTTTCTTCAACAGTCACCTATTCTATTAATCAACTAAGAAACCCAGCTAGCTTCAAACCTACAAAACACCGAAGCAACTCCAGAGACAGAAGTTGCAATACTAATACACACAGACATGTAATTTGTGAAAAATACTGGAAAAACATCTTAATATTTTCGGAGCCAAAAAGACTGAGTGACTCAACTACTGAGACTGATGTCAATGTCTAAAATTTAATGTTTAACATTTTTTGTCCTCCCTGAGAAGGTTTTTGTTTTCCTTGCAGGTTATGACTAAGAGAAGCAGCAATGTGCTGCTGATGACAGAATAAAGGAGGCAGAGGAGGAGGAAGGAAAACTGTGTTTTCCGGTGACTCCGTCTGACTGCGTAGGACGGGCTGCGCTGAATGAATGTCACACATGTGTAAAGATGGATGGGCTGTCCTAAAAGCTCGACTTGGACTTGGACGTGGAAATTGATGTCATCCTCGGTTCTTGTGCCATATGATGCAGGAGGAGGCCTGTTCAGGGAGGCTATCATTAGTAGACCTCAAGCCCTGAGGCAGGAATGAAAACAAGAATCACAACATGCAAATCTTTGTATTTTGGGTTCTTTAGTGTTTCATATTTAAATGGCACTTTTGTTTTGTTGGAAACAATTTTTTCCAACAGAATTTTGTTCCAGTTTTTGGCAACAAAATGGGGATTTTTGTTCCAAGAGGATGCTCTGGACATGTTCTGACATGCTACCGTTTAGTAAAGACAATAAAGTCACTCTGCCCTCTGCTGGACGATCATAAAACTGCCAACCATAAATTACATGAATTATTTCATAAAGCTGAAATTACATAATAAAAACACAATGGATTAAAAAATAAAAACAAATCCAAATATTTGTTTTTGCTTTGCCGTGGGACTTCCTAACCCACATTATTTTAGAAAGGAAGGAGTATTGGTTAATTTTCTCACTATAAAAAAAGAGTTCTGGGGTCTAAATCCCTACCTGCCACTCCAACCTGATGAGTAGCAAACCCCGGCAGCCTGCTTTCTCCTTCTCCCAGCCACAGAGCCAGCATGCTGTGGTCGCTTTTGGCGTGATGGAAAGTGAAGCCGTGAGTCGCCGCTGCAGCGGCGCATCGACTCAGTGAGATGGGAACTTGTAGCCACACCGCCATCTTCCCGTCAGCTTTCCACTGGACCAGAGAGTCTGGAGAGTTCAGATATCAGGGATTACCAAGAATCCACATCTCAAACTGAGCTTTTACTACCAGCAATGCCTTGTCAAACATTCACAGCCTTCTTTATTGTAAACTTTTGTTTAGTTATTTTAACACCAGTGATAAGGGGGTAGGAAATCATGATAACAATTTATCTGAATATTTTGAGGAACTAATGTGATGAGGTAAAATTATGATGAAAAACTATTGTATCTAACGGCATGGCTCTAAAAGCATGGCACTGCAAGCAAATCAGGTGGATTAGCAGTACTTGAGAAGAAGTGGTGTGATGTGTTACTGTGGAATATTGTCTCTGCTGTCCAGATCTTGAGCTGTTAGCATGACAGAGCAGCCATTACAAAATCATATAGCAGCTGTCTTCAAGCAGAGGCTTCTTCAGATTTGTTGCGAGACTGATTGCTACCGGTGATCCATCCTGTTCACAGCATAACCATCCACAATGACTCTTTGAAGGTACTTGGATGACATTGGTTATAAAATTTAATTTCCCTTTTGGATAAATAAAGTCTTTTTGAATTTAACTTCTTTTTTTTTACACTTTGTAACCTGCTGTGGTTTTAGTGATGTTTTATGTTCATTAATGTTCTCTGACAGAAATCTGAGGAAAAACATTCACAGAAACGTTGCAGTAGTGAGATTAGATTTCACATAGTTGGACTTTATTTACTACTTATTGACTATTAAAAGTGAGCAACTGTTTTCCCAGTTGGTATTTTTCAGAGGAGCTGAATCAGATGTGAAGCTGGTTCTTTGATTAGATTTTGCTGAAATAAACTGAACTGACTTTAGTTAAGGTTAGAAGTAAACTGGAAATAGATTTTTTTTGCTGTAGAGTTGATGCTATGTTTCAAGAATTTAATTAAAGTGACTGTTTTTAAGAACCGATTTTTAGGACACCGTGTTCCCAGTGTCACTCATACCTTTGCGTGCAAACATTTGCAGTGATAAACATCTATTAACATTATGATTAAAACATGGAACCTGTCTTTTGCGTGTCTTATATGGGTCTCAGCTCATTCATGGATGTGCCATTTCAATTATATTTGAGTTAATTTTGTCGTTGAAGATGACTCCAGGAAAACAAACCTTTCAGCAATCTGCTGAATGCATCTTCGCTTATGTCCACCGGCAGTCCGACCTCAGCTAGGTTCACTGTCACACCACCGAACCGGTCCACTTTGCCTGTCAAACCAACAAATCCCTCCACTTTGTGGAGCTGAGAGCAGGTGACAGCGCATGAAATCGCCCGAACTTTGCAGCCGAACCGGCCTCTGAGTAGAGGGGACAGTCTGGATAGGATGGCATAGGTGGTCATGCTGCAGAAAATCTAAAAGAAGGAGTGTTTAGAAACTAAATGTCTTCACTTCAACACCGGCATGTTAGCATCATATTCAGTACAGTTGCATAAAGTCCAAACTAGATATTGCATAAAAACCATAATGATCAGTTTAAATGTGCATGGGGAAGCTAGGTAAACTTCACATCCTTGTAGCACAACTCTTATCATAATGTCAGTTATCGTTATTTTGCCTATAAAATTGGCTGTTAAATATTCTTGACGTAATATTTTACAATTCGGCTTTTAAATATACGAACTATCCTAAAGCAATGTTATAAATGTCTACAGATAGCGCTTCGGACTAAGTACTGTAGCAAAACAGGCTAACCAAAAATTCTAAATAACTGTTTTGAAGTACAGGAAATAAAGATTTATGTGATCTGAGGGTCATCCCGAATATAAGGCTGTAGATTAAAGGTGCTTTAAATACCATTAGCATATCTTATTTTAGTTTCTAAAAAGTCGATTTCGAAGACTATCTAAAATAATAATGCTAATTCAATGGAGTTTTGCACATTTCTTTTTTGAGTTGGAGCCACTCCACTTGCTAATATTTGTATGAAGTTGTTATTTAAAAAAAAAACAAAATACATGAATAAGAAATTACTCTTAGTTATCTATTTTTGTTTAACTGGATTGGATTTGTACACACAGAAATAACCACACAGCTACAGCAAAAAGTTAGCCCATTACTTCAGTGTTCTTACGGTAAAAAGAGGCGGGACTAACCTTTAACCAGGAAGTTGATGTCTCCGCTCCATGTTTACACATGTCGCCAGATTCACGTGGAGCATATTTCTACTGTAATTATGTCTTCCAAGAAGAATAAGAGCAAATCAAAAAGAACGAGTGAGGGAGATAATTCACTGCTTCAGAAGGATGAGTCCTGCAGCCTGCAAATATCTGGACTTGATGGAGGAAGCTGCAGAAGTCCCGACTGCAACTCTTTCTCTGTTATGGATTTCATTGAAAAAGGTGGGAATTTGGACCAGGCGTCTGACCTGTAACAGCTAAAGCAAACTGTTGAGAAAATGGAGGTATTTGTAGAGTGAGGATGCAGTTGATCTGATGCTGAAAGACGCTCCTCCTGCTGGACCCGTGGAAGAATATATTTTATTTCACGAAAAATAGCATAGATAACACACTACTAACATAACATAACAAGCTTTGACAGGATTTTTTAGCATACAGTTGTAATCGCGTTTACAGCCATTGTGAAGACTGCAGAGCAAAGTGTTGTCTTGTGTTTGATAAACCATAAAGTCATTGATAAAGAAGTTGGCTATTCAGAGTGTGTTCAAGTATATTTAGGGAAAGTTAAGTGGGAGGGAAAATGTGGTGTAAAAAGTGTTCAAGTATCAGAGATGTCTGCTGCAGTAAGAGAATTGTAAAGGAAAGTATTTTTTTCTGACAATCTTGACTTTTACTTTTATTTATATTAAATTATTTTAATATATTAGATTCAGCTCTAAAATTTGATCTGTATTAGTCTCTACAGGCTCCTAGTAAAAAACTGATTGTATACGTATTTAGTAGTTTCCTCTTTAATGCAAACACTCAACTTTTTCCTCTTTTTCCCCTTTTAGCTGATGATAAAACCCCTAAAAGCTGCAGACAGACTTTAGCCCAGCTGAGCCTCAGTTCTATGAAGTCGGCCGGCGTTTGTATCGGGAGACCGGTCCTGTTGACGAGTCCATCGGGACAACAAGAAGTAACCTCTGTATTTTTAAATGAGTCATAAATAGTTTAGGAAAACTTCTGAGAAAAACTGTACTTTACTTTATGTTAATGTCCTCTAGCTCAAAGTGTTAAAATTGCAGGTAAAATATTGAAAACCCTCCAGTTTTGTTTCTGTATTTCTTTTTCTTTAAGCTGGTTTCTGTTTAAATGAAGGAAAGGCATTCTGTTACTTTTGACTTAATTTAAGAACTGATTATTTTGGTTTTGTAACTAGAAGATAACATGCTGCATCGTATTTGCTACTATGCTGTAGAAACTTGAATATTCACTTGAATAAATGATGTAATTTGACTCTCTGGACATTCTGTTCAGCTTTGAAACCTTCTAAGCATCATTGATCCTGTTTTCTGCTGTTCAGGTGTGTTTGGGTTGGCCTGTTGCATCGTTTCCAGGTGGAAAAGTTGGCCTTCAGAAATGCACTCTGACCAATCTGAGGGTTAAGCCAGGGGAGGCGGTGATGCTGCATCCGGTAACGGGTCCTGTGGTCCAGATTGAGGAGTTGGTTCTCTCTAATTGGTAATTTTTCACAACACAGTCACAGAAAGCAGAAGGTCTACTTGTTTTTTTTTTTTGTCGGGATCTTTAACTGAGGCCTTTAGTGTGTGAGGTTTCCTTTTTTTTTTTCGTTTTTTTTTAGGATTGGGGATGTCAGCTGTGCTGATGTTAGGTTAGGGTTAGGGTATTTATAAATTGTTACGTGACTGATTTAAGATTTTATTGTGAATAATCATCATATTTGTAAACTAGGCTTTATTTGGCCACATTTGTGAAATGGAGCTTTAAGTCTTCCAAAATAAATGAATAAAGTAGTTAAAATATTTAGGATAATATTTTCCTGAAAACTGAATGTTAGACACAAAGGCAAAAAAACAGTTTTTTGTTGAGTAAATGCTGCCATCTGCTGGTAAGAACATATAACTGCACTTTTAATTTAAATTGGTACTTTTAAATATTTCTTTCAGTCCATTTAACATTATGCCAGTCATATTATTTTTATAGAATCTACTGACCTGAATGACAAAGTGAAATAATGATTTCTAAAATAAAGCTCCTCCCTGAGGTGAGGGACTCCATGTTTCATTGAAAATACTGTGCACAAATAATGACACAAAGAAGGAAGTAAGTCTAAACTTGGAATGTGCCATTTTTATAAAAAGTCAGTTTTACTCTCAAGCAAGAAAAGTAAAAGTTGTTTAGATCTGCAAATGTTACACAATTCTTAATCTTTTAGATTAACATCTGCTATAAATAATTTGTTTTCATTTTTAAAGAACTACAGTTTTATTTGTATTTCTAAATAATGATAAACCTGACATTTAGCAACACGAGGATGGATTTTTTTTTCTGTTGAATGGAAATGGTGTAAAAAAAATGATTCCAAATGAAAACCAGATCTAAAAACATATCTTTTAATCTAAGTCATTAAGCGTCATTGTGGAAGGTCCAATACTTGGATCCTGGTCTAAACTATGACTGATTTCCTTCTAATTAATAGTGATATATTAACTTTTAATGTATAACTAATGTGGTTTATTGTGATTTAAATATTTTATTTAGGTCAAAAGATGACAAACTTGATGCAGATGAATTCAAGAACTTCTTAGTGAGGACTTTAGGTGAGTTCCTGTCAACAGTATGACATGATTTGGTCTCAATGTGTTGCCTTGTGTAGATTTTTTTTCTCTGTTGGAATAACTTTATTTGTCCTCCACCAGCTGGGAGCATCATCTTGCCGGGGAGCGTTGTCTCTTTGAGTTATTTTGGCCGCGCCTGCAGCCTTCGGGTTGAGACCATAAGAGGAGAAGATGGCGTCACCGTGCAGAGAGCCCGTCCTCCTCTGGGAGCGACTCCCGAAACAGAAGAGACGTCTGTGATGAACTGTACATCAGCTGACCTCTCCTTGCAGCTCAGCATGCTCACTGTAGATGATGACATGGCACCAGGCACAGCTGGAGAGCCAGGTCCTGCAGCTAGTACCCCGCTCCGCGCCGCTCCTCTGTCCTCACTCTCATCGCCTGCAGCTCCCCTCACTCCTTCCTCCACCTCTGAGCCTGCAGACAACAGCTTCATTAGCTCAGAGCAGCCTGAAAATGCACCAACAGCACCCCCTGGTGGTTTTAGTAGCAGCGACACGTTCTACTCTGTCACGTCTTTCACCAAAGTCCAGTTTAGCAGTAAAAGAGGGCAGAAAGACCTGAATGAAGAAGCCTCCAAGTCAAAGGTCACGTACAGCATGATCGGTGGTCTGAGCAGCCAGCTGGATGCCATCAGAGAAACCATCGAGCTTCCTCTGAAGCGACCCGAACTGTTTTCCAGCTACGGCATCCCTCCTCCCCGAGGCGTTCTCCTGTATGGACCACCAGGCACGGGGAAAACTATGATTGCCCGAGCCATAGCTAATGAGTTAGGTGCGCACATGGTGGTGATCAACGGCCCAGAGGTCATCAGCAAGTATGGATTCTTCTCTGCATCGACCGTTTGGGATTTATTCAGAAAAGATGAATTCACCTGAACAGTTCTTTTCTCAGTTTAGAAAGTAAACCACTGCAACGGTTTTTCAAATTTGGATACTTGAATTTACATACAGCCCCACTGGCAGCAGTTCAAATGTCTCCTAGCAATTTGCAGAGGAAACAGTTTTAATAGTCATCAACAAGCTATATACATTTTTCTAGTGAAATTTTGTATATGTATTTTAAATTGCTTCTTCAGTCCTCCAGGATTTCACAATTATTTTTATGATTTTTTTTCCCATCAAATTCAATGATTTTTGTGGTGCTACTTTAGAAATACTTGGAAGAAATTTTGTTATATTTACCTATTTAAACCTCTTCCAAAACCTGCGTATAGAAGTAAGCAGATGAGAAAAACAGATTCGACACAAACACTTTTATTCTTTAAGGTATTTAAACAGCTTGGTTTTGATTACAGACTATAACTTGACATAAAGTAAGGCTGAATGCAGTAAAAGTAAGAAATTCTGCCACCAGTTAACTCTCTGCAGGAGAGAGTTAACAGTCGATTAAAATCAATTGTTTTGATAATTTCCATGGGAAATCTGCAATAAACTCATAATTATGCATTACCATGAAAAAATGCGGGAATCTCTTCACTTTGCATGAATTTCTATGCTTGCAGAATCGCAAGCAACTGGAGGCACTGCCTCTTTTACTGCCATGGAGGTGGCAGGCTTTGGCACACATTTATTGTTTTTAAAATAATGAATGTCTAAAACTGACTCCAAACTGTGAAAAGAACTGTTCAATTAATGATTCAAATTAATATGAATTTATTGGGAATAGTGAGTAGATGTAAATGTTTTATTTGAATCTTTTCAGATTCTATGGTGAAACAGAAGCGAGGTTAAGACAAATATTCACGGAAGCGTCTCAGAGGTAAATCCAACCAGTTCACTGTGAAATCTGTAAAACATTAAATGGCTCCAAGCAAAAAGAATCATCATCCCTACTGTTCAGACTGTATTCTTGGTAAATACCCATCCTTCCTCTGACAGGCAGCCTGCGATCATTTTCATAGACGAGCTGGATGCTTTGTGCCCGAAGCGAGAAGGAGCTCAGAACGAGGTGGAGAAGCGAGTCGTCGCTTCTCTCCTGACTCTGATGGACGGCATCGGATCGGTAGGTCATCTCAAATCAGGTGACTCTCAACAGAACTCCAGCTCTCAGGACTTACAGGTGTAAAAAGTGAGAGTTCGGTTAAATACAACCTGCTATAAACCTCGTGCAGCTGGGGTCCTGAAAGCTGATTATGAAGGATTTCATCAGAAGGTTTGGTTCCAAGTTGCACAGCATTCTTGGCACTAATAAGTAGGAGTGGAAGGGGGCATTTTTCAATGAGAAGCTTTTAGAGATATGAACACATTAAAGAAAAACTGTGTTTATTGAGAAATAAAAAAAGTATATGTATTTATATCTGAGCTGGTTGCCTTGGAAAAAATGAAGGTTTTGTTGTCTGGTGAACCTTTTCTTGATACTTGTTGCCACTTGTGAAATATCCTGAAAGACTCAATAATGACCAATTCTCAGCTTTCTTGTAGAGACCACCTGATTTTTATTTAAAATATTTCAGTATTTAAAAAAATCTGTTTCCACAGAGCTTTGGGAGGGAAATTACTCACAGTGACAGAAGATTCAGAAAGTTTCCTCAAAGTAGAGTAGTTTTTCTTCATAATAAAATTACTCAACTAACAGTAAAAAAAACAGCACAGTAAAAAAAAATACTTCTGAAAGTACATTTTTTTAACAAAATTACTCGAGTAAATGTAACTAGTTACCTCCCAACTCTAGTTGCTTCTCAACAATTATTGATAAAATACTAAATTAAGGTAGAATTTGTCTAAGTTTTTCAGTCTGAGGTTGTTCTCTTCCCATGGACCAGGAGGTGCTGGTTCAGTAGACACAGACTTCCTGCTGCTGTCAGGATTCCTCATCAGGAATGTAGATTGTCATGCAGAAACCATCTCTGCAGGCTGGATGCACTTCAGACGCTGTGGGTTGGATCTCTGGGGCGTTGTTTGTGCTCTAATGAAAGCAAAGATCCTCCCTGTAAAAATACACACACACATATCCCAGAAATTTTATGAAAGAAATTACAGATGGTCGCCTTGAGCTGGTCCAACATAACTGGATTTAAGTAGAACTGCATGTCCTCGGGAAGAGAACGCCTTCATGAGGATTAATAGTGTCATGCAAGAGGAGCAGCTTGCTCTTTGTATCCGCCCGTTACAGGACCGGGGGATCCAGGGTCACCAGGACCGAATGCCTTCTGGAATGCAGAGAAGCACTTCCTGCTCCTCAGTGTTCTTGTGTGCACTGCAATTTATCTGTTTGACTTCTCCCTTCAGCATAAAAACGTTGGAGAGGACAAACACACAACTCATCTTGCAGGCAGACCACCCCAGAAAATGCAGGATGGAGCCAAGTTTGAATCTCAAGATGGTTAAATGTGTTAATAACATGAAACTCTGAAAATCAGTGAGGGAAGTTGGTCAACTATATTCAGGTGGTTGGGTTATTTAAATACTTTTTGTTTCAATATGCTGTTGAGAATCAGAGAAGTTGTCTCATAGCAAATTGGACCCCAAATTCTCCGACTTAAGTGGACTCATTTATTAAACTTGGGTAATTTAATTGGAACATAATTTAATTTCTCTAGTCTGCTGACTCAATGGGGCTACAGTCAAAAACTTTAAATTTGTGCATAAAAGAATACATAAGAGGATGAATCTTTTTCTGACTTTTTTGATAAGTAAAACCCTAAAAGTGTTTTGTCCATTTGTATTTAACCTCTCTGAGTCGACACTTACTAGTTGGGTTTGCTGCACCTTCGTTGTCAACCTCAGTGAGGCTGAACGGATTTGAACAGAAATACAACAGATTCTTGATTTCGGGGGCTGGGGGGTTTAGGTCTGGACTTTGACTAGGCCATTCTGATAGATGGATCTGATCTGATCTAAACCATCCCAGCAGGTCATAGTACTGCTCTAACAGGTTTTCTTTCAGCATTTTCCTCCATAATTTCCTGATTTTATTTTATATATATATATATATATATACACAAAATCTCATTAAAGTCTTTAAACTGATTTTTTTTTTTTTTAAATAACCATAGTTATAAACACTTTTGAAGAAACTGTTTAAGATGTGTTTATGTTATACTGAAACACTTTTATGTGTCCAGGAGGGTCACTCAGGCCAGCTGCTGGTCCTGGGAGCCACAAACCGGCCCCAGGCCCTCGACCCTGCCCTGCGCAGGCCGGGACGCTTTGACAAGGAGTTAGAGGTCCGTACAAGCTTTTAACTCGTGACTAAAGTCATGGCTGCTGTTACTGAAATTCAGCAGTTCAGTTTTTCCAAAATGTCTCTCCCTGGAAGTCTCCAGCTCCTCGTTCTTACCTGTGATCCCGGCCGTGTTCTGATCAGGTGGGAGTTCCTGGCAGTGCAGAGCGGGCTGACATTCTGCAGAAGCAGCTGAGTCCGGTGCCGTGCAGTGCCACCGCAGCGGAGCTGACGCAGCTGGCGGACGCCGCTCACGGATACGTCGGAGCCGATCTCGCCGCTGTTTGCAAAGAAGCAGGCAAGTAAAACTCAGAGTGCTTCTACTTCCTCACTGTTGGACCAGGAATGGATTTCAAACCGGTTTTCTTGGTGAGAGTGGGTGTCCCCTGTTTGTGGAGTCACAAACAGAAACCTAAGTAAAACGATGGCTGTTAATCTTGATCTTTTTAAAGGAAAGGTGGCATATTGTTAAAAATCCAAGAAAGTAGTTCCCTTTGGATTTTTATTTTTCAGTTCCTGATTCTGGTAAATTTGCAAAACTAAAACAAATTTAAAAGGCCACTCAAATGAATTATATTTATGTTCTTCATTTTACCTTTCATTCCTCCTTTTCATGCTTTATTATCTTGCCTCCTTTCTATTTCTTATTTTGATCCTTATTTTCTTTGTTTCTTCCTTTCTTACTCTCTCTCTACTGAAATTTCTTTCCCCTTTCCTTCCTCCCTCTCTCATTTTATTTCTTTCTTATTTTTTGTAGTGTCTGTATCTTTACAGTAAGCTCAATGTGAACTTTTGTGTTTATGCAATAAAAAATTATCTCTGCTCATTTAAAAATCTAAAATATTAGTTTCTGATCATCATATCAGGAACTTTGTACAACAGAATAACACAAAAATCTACAAAAAAGAAAAAAAAAGAAAGAAAAGCAGTAAACCCAATTTGAAGCCCTGTGGAACGCCAAAATTGATTGGGGCCACAAAAGGAAAACTACCTTCATGAAAACTTCTGAAATTTGACAAAAAAAGTCTAAAATAATAAAAGAAATAATAATTTTGATCTCTGTCTGTAGTTTAACTGAGCAGGGCCAAAATTATATATTTTTTTAAACTGGAACAAAGTCAGATAACAGACGCTTTCTATTAGACGTGTCTTTGTTTACGCTCCTCATCTAACTCCCAGATTTGCTGCCCTGTTGTTTAGAACTGGTTTTCCTCGATGGTTCAGGCGACTAGCCAGCAAATTAGTACGAAAAAAACTGTCAGTTTATGAGTTTTCACTTCATCTTTTCTTATTGCCCTGATCTCACTCCTTCTTGAAGAAATTTGCCCAAACCTCAATTAGTTTTGAATTATATATTTCCTATTTGGTTTTTAATGGTTTGATGACATGTTTTCTTGGCGTTCGTTTTCCGCCTGAAGCCTTTTTGAGCACCAGGCTTAGCCAACATTTGATTGTTTCTTATTTCATATAGAGGAAGTTGGGACTTTGTGTGGTATTGTGCTCCCAGTTAGAGAAACCACTGAAACCACTAGTTATTGTGAAATTCCTGTGCCCCCTCAGTCCTACTGCCACAGAGTACCCCGCCTCACATCCCCAGGATGAGTGTAGTGGCCTGGGCTCGGTTGTGCGACTGCATGCTTATTTGTTTTTCTGTGGATGTGTCTGTGTGTGACCCCATATTGGCTCTTGGGTGGTCCCGCCGCCTTCGGTCGTGGCGTATTGCCTTTCCAGCCGGGGAGGGAGCTGGGACTGCTGCTCGGAAGCACTCCGGCTGAGAGCGTGATTTACTATCCGCAGAGGGCCAGACGTGACTGGCAGTGTTTTCTGCAGAAACCTTTTCATCTCCCAGGGGAAACAACAAACTCCCCAACCCAATCCGCTCGCTTCCTCCCAACGCATCCAAACCAAAATCACTTAGAGAAACACAGAGCCCTTCAGGAATCATCTACAAGTCAGAAAGTGCTTTCTGCTTTCTGTCAGCTCGAAGAAATAAAATTCCAGCTGGATAACGTTTGCAACTAATTTATTTTGCAGATGAAACTGAATCAAGATGGTCAGGTGTTTGCAAAGAGGTACAGATGTCGCAACGGCCTGATGCTTAAGGCAGTGGTACTTTAGGGAACCATTCACATTTCTGTCTGTACCATGTTGAAAAGTGCAAATTATGGAAACTTAATGAACTCCATCATGTGCTGATAAGTCTGTGATCCATCTATGAAGACTGGGGCTGAAACAATTAATCGGGTTAATCAAGATTAATTGATGATTTAAATAATTTTCAAGTAACTAAGTAATTGATTAATCATTAACTGAAGTATACAGACTAAAAAAAAAAAGACAATTTACTAAAAGAACGCCGAAGCCAGAGCCAAAGCTGTACAAAAAAGAGATACAAGCTCTGTCACTTAAAACATATGCTTTACTATTTGCAGTTATTATATTTTGTACTAGTTAAGATGCAAACATAGCAAGTCTTGCACAAAAAATGACTGGGATAACCCAGAAAAAAATATTTTGGGGTTTGTAGTCAAATCATATAAATAATGTACTATTTGCTGCTCTGCTTTATGTCACTTAACTCAGTCCTACAGCTGGTTGTGTAATCTGTTTACTCATATCACTAGCCTGCAGTCAGCTGCTCGCAGTCATTTTCTCGTAGTGGTTGTCTTAATAAATGTGTTGGCTGGTTGCTAAGTAACTGAAAATGTTTCAAATCACCCGAGTTTATCTTTTTGTATGGAAGAGGGAAATGTAGTAGCTTTTTTTTCTTCCAATTGACTGACAGTTTAGGGCAACTAGTGTGGGAGGGGCAGCGCTGGACTACTCTATGCGCCATACACACTGAAATCTGTGGTCACATTGTTCTTAGGGGGTTCGTCTTTGTGCATATTTAGGATTGTCCTGTTAAAAACCATTTCATGTGTGAAGATTAAAAGTAAATTTATCAAGTTTCCATCGTAAGCATGGATTCCTTGTCGGTGCATCAGTTTGCACACATGGTGCCAGTTCATGCTTTCCCTGGCAAAAACAAAAGCCAGAGTCTGAAAAACAAGCAGTTGTTTCCTTCTGCTGCTCAGGTAACAATGAGCTGCGGGGGGAAGCATTCGGTGCGACGCAGCGCTTCCTGAAAAATAAGAACGAGGGGACATATCACGGCGACTCCGACATGCTCGGGTCACGCAGAAGATCCTTACATCGCACAGCTGCAGAGGCGCCCTCCCATACACACACCCGCTGCTCTATATTTAATGCATACTAGACACACATTTGAGTTTAGGTTTCACATCCTGCTTTTGAGTCAATGCCAGCCTGCTTTGAGATCAGAGAGTAAGAACCTTCAGTTCAGCTGCTCCAATCTGAGGAAAGTCAAAGGGAAGGATGGCAAGGCCAAGTGATTGTATGTTTTTTCTCTGTGTGTGCGTGTTTTTGTGTGTGTGTGCACAAGAGTGGATGGAAATCTTGATGTCATCAGGGAAGTTTTTGTTTGTCCACTCAGAGCCCCAGGAACAACGTCTTGACGACAGATGTGTTATATAACCAATCCTGAACTGTAGCGGATCTCAGATCGACGAGTCCGGAATGCATCGTCAGACATCAGGCAACTCTGTTCCACCAAAGTCACTTAAAATCCCTTTGAAGCCTCCGCTGGGGGAGCAATTTGTTTGGAAAATCAGTGCTTTTACTTTTCTGCATTAACTGAGGGAATTCAGGTCGGATTCTTTGATCCCTGAATGACAGAAATCATTTTTAAACCAGAAAAAATAAATAAATAAATAAATAAACAAAAATGCAGCAAAAGAGGTAACCACCACTCTTGGATTCAGGATTATGAAGCCAAGTTTAAGAGTGTAGTGGTATGAACTGCAGGTGTAACCAGCGCATAGAGACATAACCAGGACAGAAGTTACAACTGTAAGTTTCCTGCTGTTTAACCTGCTATTTAAATTCTGCACACAGAACTTCAGAAGGTTCATATCTTATGATCAGGAAAATTATCTGCCATTGAGATCCATATTGGAAAGGGTTTATAATTTTTTTCCATGTTCCTGTTAGTAGTGTGTTTGTTTCATACACAAATACATGCAATTTGTGTATTTTCCTAGATTATCCTTCTCAGATGCACACTCCTGATAACCTGAGTATTGAATAACAGTACAGTACTTTTTCTTATTTTGTACATTTGCAATGATTTCTTATTTCTTTTCTTTTATCAGAACTAGGTTGCTTCCCACGTCAGTTCTCCTATTTGCTCTAAATGAGGACCTCCAGTGGCCAGATGCTTTAATACAGCACTCCTTTTTTTTTTTTTTTTTACATAGTTTCATGATTTTGTTTCCAGTCCTAATAGATTTAGGTGAATATGTCTGCATTTAAATGTAAATTTATTAAATCCTATCAACTGGTAGTGTTGAGTGAACAAACACATTCCTTTCATAATGTTCTCTCTGGATCTGTGTCTGAAGGAGGAAGGTGGTTTTCATCATAGTTTCATGCAGGCTGACATATTTATGTACACATTCAGACGTCGTTCTGCACTGTGTTAGTCACAGCACAAAAATCCAACGAGAGCATGGCAGTAACTATTTATAAAAGTATCTCTGGCAGCGTGCATGTGGTATCTGATGTAGCACATTGACATTTCTTGTGGCTGATGTCTGACGTGTGTCATTACGCACACTCTTATGGATCAGGCTGACAGAGATGGAGCTATTTTTGAAATCCTTTATTTTACTTCTTATTGGTTGAAAGTTTTAACTCAATTGCTTCATGTTGGAGTTTGTGATGAGTAATGGATGTATAGAAGACATGCATTTTGGTGTAAATTCCCTGCAGACTAAGAGTCAGTTCTTGAAAATTGAGTTTATAAAAACTTGGAGTTATTATAAAAATGCTATATATATATATATA
>NW_006799978.1:199455-251635 GCF_000485575.1 Poecilia formosa | reverse complement strand
GTTCCATGTACGCTTTCCCTGCCAGCATCTTGCACCCTGCTGTTATGTGCTGGACTGTCTCAGAGGCCTCCTTGCACAAAAGAAACCTGACTTCATAATTTAATGTCTTGAAAAAACAACATTTTTACCATTGTTGCACTGGTAGCTTGCATAATGAGCTCAGCAGAAGAGCACTTCCACCAGGTGTTTGCTAATTGGTGCTGACTAGTCTGAAGGAGTTGAGTGGGGTAGTCACAGTGGAGGGCTGCTTTGTGAGGTGGAAGCTTTGAAACTAGAGCTCCAAGGAGGAGCTGCGCCTCAAAGGCGGGGCTCGGTCCACTCAGGCATTTTGCACAGCTGAGTGGTTACAAAGGGGGATTAAAACATGCATGAAAGAATCAAAGCAGCGCTCTTTGATTAGGTAATAACTTTATAACATGATGTAAAGCACAAAAAAGTCGATTTTAAATAATACTGGCCTTTAAATGCTCTCAAAAATCATGAAAGATTTACAGTTTTGAGGGGATGTACTTACTTTTTTTTTTTTTGCCATAAATGGCCTAATCATGAAGCCCTAGGAAAATAAAACCTTGTCCTAACAGTTTATTGCTAAACTGTATCTTCTTTAAATAAAGGATGAAGTTGAGCATGAAGATTTAGAAAACAATAGCCAACACTTTGTGTCATATTGACAACATTTCACAAATATCTGGGCCAGAAATAAAATCAGAAATGAACACAGAAACTGATTTCCAGCCCAGTCTTGCTTCCTGATCACTTCTCTGACTGTGATCCCAACCCGCCAGAACCTTACACTGAGCAGCATTTGGTAACGGATTCCTTTAGGTGTTCTTGGAAGCTCTCATGTGGTCTCACAGACTCTAGAGTCTCTCTGGCGTCTCTCTGGAACACAACTGATCTGGCTGCTTTGGGGGTGACTGCCCCGAGGGCCCCGATGACCACAGGCACCACTGTGGTCTTCACCTTCCAGGTCTTCCAGATGACTCATTTCCACAGTCTAAACAGTGCAACTTTTCTGTAGCATGTATGTTGGGGTGCGTTTGGGTTTGACCACATCCGGGCGCAGTGTTTACAAACCTCTCTAAACAGGGGAAGCCCGTTGCACCTAAACAGGGCCAGTAAAATGTATTCTATGAAAGGATAAACTCAGAGTTTTGAGTTGTGCCCACAGAAAGCCCTTTGATTAAATAATGCCTGTGATTTAGATGGTGATTGTGCAGAAAAAAAAATATGACTAGAAATCTTACTAAAGTCTCCATAAAGCCAAACCTGGAGGGGTTCAGAGTTTTTACCTAAAACCATTAATCATCCAGGCCAGCAGGCGCAGGAAACGAGGAGTAGAGATTACTCCTCTGTGTCGAAACGAGGGAGAAAAACGGCAGCTGAAATGAGCGCAGTTTTGTGTGTTTGACATAAATTCTCCAGTGGAAGACTAAATGAGCCAAACAGTGCTAAATGCTTGCTGATGTTTACAGCAGCAGGCTTGCCTTATAAAGGACTTTTTCCATCTCGTTTGTCCTTTTAAAGACTCTGCAGGAATTTCAGGACAGGCCACATAAATATCAGTCGGATCAGCATGTGAAGTTTATTTGAGGCGTCTGTTTATAAAACCCGGAAATGTGCTGCTTGTACTTCTTAACCCCTGCACTTACCTTCTACCAAGGCACATCTGTATGTGTGTGTGTGTGTGTGTGTGTGTGTGTGTGTTTGTGTGTTTCTGAGGTTATCGGTGTGTAATGCACATTTTATGCTTGTGTTTTAGAGTGTATTTGTTTGTGGGAGTGAATTTGAAGAGCTCGTATTATTGGCGTGCTTCAGCCCCGAGAACAGATGTTGGGTATTTTAAATACAGGTGCAGAGAACGCTCCGGAAACTGAGTAATGAAAACGTTCCTGCGGTTTTGTAATAGTGTAATGCCCGAAGTATTTCCACAATTCATTAGAGGGAAGAGTCACTCAGGAACTACAGCTCCGGCCTGATCGTCGCTCATTGTAATGTGTGTTCTGCCTTAAGTGCAGAAATATTATTTACTTTTCTACTGAAACCTAAAACTGCTTTAAATCTTCCTGTCTCTGCTCATAAATGTAGTTTAGATAATGATGCTGAAATGACCTCAGAAGGGAGTTGTAGCATGGGCAGATGACACAAACGGACTTAAAGGTATTCATACCTCTGATGCTTTTCACATTTTACAACCACAGACTTTATATTTCATGGAATTTATTTATATTTTATGTGACCCTAGGGCTGGACGATACTGCTGAAAAACATATCACAATATATGCGTTTCAGATCAGTCGACATCAATAGATATTGATTAGTTTTTTTTTATATGTCGGAAATATTCCCAAACTGGTGATATTGTTTTTTTTATTTTTATGCAGTTATAAGGCACAGTGGCAAAACTGCTGCTATTCCTGTTACTTAACAGGTTATTGCAAGGGAACCAAAGAGTGAGCCATTTGCTTATTAACAAATTCATTGAAATTATTGGTGGATAATCTATTGATATTGATCACATGTCTGTCACAATGACAGAACAACACACTGAATCACTTATCGTGCCTATAGAAAGTATTCGCCCCTTCCACCCTTGTATTGTTTTTACAAATTAATCATGATCAACAAAATTTTCCTCTTTTGACAAAATGAAATGTAAAAAAAGCCTTTAATGTGAAAATGAAAAGTGATTTTATGAAATGATAATTAAGCATAACATAAAACTAGTGATAAATATTCACCCCTTTATAGTGATCTGTGCTTCCAAACATTGCAGAGTAGTGGGACTAGAGTCACTGGTAAGAATTTAACAATTTTATTAAAGGATTTTTACATTCATATTTTATTTGACCACTCATGAAGGTGTTGATCTGGTCAACGTAATATGAAAAAGTTTATAAACTAAAAAAACTCTCATCCTCAGGATCCAAGTCTGAGGAGGTAGCATATGGGCTTTTCATTAATAGTCACAGCACCACCTAGTGGTAGCAGGAAGCAGTAAGTCTTGTTGATGAGATCATTCAGTCCAAATAAAATTTATAGGATTTGGTTTGAGTACAGGAGGATGTGACCCCCCCACCCCCCAACCCAACTCCCAAAGGAGAGGATGTAGATTTTTGGGGGAAGATCTGTTTTTGATGCGCATAATTAAGAACATTTCTGTTACATAAAAACACAAATAATAATCTGTTTTCCCTTAGCCAAGCAAACTCTGTGAACTCTTCCTTCTCATTCTTATAATTTGAGCCTTTGCTGATGTTTTGCAAATGTGCATTCTTGTTCATCTAGGAGGCTCCTTTTCCTTTCATTTCCCACTTGATTACTGCTGAATTTGAAGGATTCCGGAAAGTAAGAGCGCAAGAAAAAGTAAATGGGAACACGAGTCCACATAAGGTTTAGATTAAACTGTGTTGTGTTGCCTCTCTTTGTTTTTTCCTCCTCCTTTCCCATCGGATGTTTTCATAACAAAACCAAATGTGTGCGTGGAGTCAGCCAAGAGCAGTTCGGAGGCAGTGAATCCCTAAAGCAAAATATTAAAGTTACATCGTTGAATCGGGTTTCCGCCATCCTCCAGGCTGTCGGGCTAGAACCATGTTTCTCTTTAAGATGGGTCATTTCCCAGCGTTTTCTGTAGAGATTATCTTTGTAAGAGAATTGCTCAACATTTGTCAGTTGTGGTTTCATGTTATGGGGCAGCAATGACATTACTGCTTAAATTAGGAGTCTGAAATATTGGATAATAAAAACAAAGATATCTCTGGTCAGTTTGTAAGACTCAGAATTTATAGACAACAAACTTAACATGCACATCCATCTATTTTTTTTACTCTTTTGCTTATTCAAGGTTTGGTAAGCCAAAGTTCCTAAGGTGCTTCCAGACGGGATTTATAGTCCCTCAGGGTCTCCTTCCTGAAAACCTCCAAAAAGAGTCACTCAGAAAGCAGCCTATCGCCTCAATTATGCTCAGTTTTTCTTAGCAGGGGAAGGTCATCATCATCTGACCAGCCACACTATGGATGAAACTCAAGTTTTAAAAAGTCTTAAATCCATATATATTTAAGACATTTAAGGCCTAAAGGTATGCGACGACAAATTTAAGTAGAGTCTTAAATTTGTCGTCGCATGACTATTTAATCTTTAAATATTCTGTGTAGTATTTTTTATTTTTTTAAATCACAGGACTTTTCTGTCTTGCAAAGGTTTGAGTCACGCACAGATGTCTTCATTGCATTCTGTGATTACCGCTAACTAGCTGCTAATATACCCTTACTAGCTAGCTAACTAGCTAGCTTTTTCACGTTCAATGTGCAAACTTATCACTAGTTACTGGACAATGTTCGTATTAGCTACTGATTTGCTTCTGTTGCCAACCTAAACAAGGTTAGGTCAGCATGTGAAAACCTGCTGCCATCAACCACAAATGGACACCAGAAGTTTCAATGCAGCTGCTATGTTTGATTTTAATACATTAGGACCCCACAACCATCTCCAATATAGCTTTTTTGGTCTTTAAGTTAATCCAAGGTGACATTAAAAAAGTCTTAAAATGTGCTTTCTTCTATATTTTACTCTGCTTCGCCTCGTCCGTGCCACTCAGACCAGATATCTCTCTTTTGCAACATTTACAGTTTCCGAATGGAGCTAAGCAATTTAAGAACACAACATATACTGCTCAAAAAATAAAGGGAACACTCAAATAACACATCCTAGATCTGAATGAATGAAATATTCTCATTGAATACTTTGTTCTGTACAAAGTTGAATGTGCTGTCAACAAAATCACACAAAAATCATCAATGGAAATCAAATTTAGTAACCAATGGAGGCCTGGATTTGGAGCCACACACAAAATTAAAGTGAAACGTTCCCTTTATTTTTTTGAGCAGTATATAGTGAGCTGATATGCAGAGAAGGAACTGTAAGCAGAGATATGACAGAGAATCGGGACTCTGTATGCTTACAGAAAGCAAACCTGCTGCAATAATTGTGCTCCTCTGTCTTTTCTTCCTCTGCCTCTCGCTTAGTCAGACAGGCTCTGGAAAACATAAACAGGATGCAGTCTTGTCTGATCATAAATCCCCTCTCGTCTGCTGCCTGGCTCCCGGTCCTGGACCACGTCCGTTCCCCACCAGCCCTCAACCCTCTGTCTCCCGCAAAGACCCCCACCCGACTTCGCTCCCTTTGCATATTTGCGTGAGCTCTAGGTTCTGACAAATTGTCACCCAGCTTATTGGAGTATAAAACACACACTGTGCAGATAACTGCTGTGTGCAGTGTTGTGACACATGTCAGAAAAAATCCTTCTCAATAAAATCATTGTGGGCAAACTAATGATCTCTACTAAAGTCCAGCTTGAGGGAAAAGCAGGAATGGTAATTTTTGCAGAGAATGTGCCTGAGACCAAGGCCCTTAATCAATCCTCATTTCCTTTCTGACATGGATAACAACTGTGGCTGGTGAAGCAGAATGCTTCCTTACTTACTGTGGAAAAGATTTTTTTAAACAAGAGGAAAATCAGAGCATTTTTTTTTTACTGACAAATTGAAATCTTTCTAAAATTAAATGTTTGGTACAAGAACAATATTCATCTTTTAGTAAACATGCTTTTTGCTTTCTATTTATCGTAAATAGGATCACAACTGTCCAGGGCCTTTCACTCAGAATCAACCAAATCTGCATTTACCTGGTCTTTTAAACTTTTGTAAATATAGCAAACATTTTGAAAGAAAGAGTGACCCAAGTCTTACTTTTTATTTTTAAGCCAAGAAATTAAAAATCAGACAAACGTTTGGATAACCTTGGTTTGATGATCAGCCTAAAATTTTAAGAGGCACACAAAAGTTATGGTCTGCTTTTTAGGAAACTTTTCTCCCCTTTAGTTTCTTTAAGCAATAACAACATTTATCACTGGCCAGTAATGTGCCACAACAAGTGAGGAAGCGCTGACCAACTCTGCTCCAAACAGATGGATAAAACTCTAGTAACACTGTGGCCATCTCTCTTCTCAATAACTTTCAGGCATAGGGACAGTATGATGGAGAATCTTTGCTTTTAAACTAACTTATTAAAACATTTGTATAACATGTTAGCAGCCCATGTTTAGGCTCTAAACCTCAACAACTGGAGTTGTCTGACCGTAATTCTGTTTTTGTGTGTGTCAGTCTATTTAACGTCAACTAATTTAACATCAACATTGTTTCATCATAAATAAATTAAGCTGTGAAAAAGCAATGAGTACCTTTAGTTAGAGCTTCATTTTTTCAATCTGCTCTCCTCAGGTCTGCGTGCACTGAGGCGAGCTCTGGGTGTTTCCCAGCAGGCATCTGACCAGCAGCTGATGGGGACGGTGACGGTCTCCATGCAGGACCTCCAGTGGGCCATGACTGTTGTGAAGCCCAGTGCAATGAGAGAGGTTGCTATCGACGTGCCCAAGGTACAGAAACCTCCCCTGTCTGTCTGTCTGTCTGTCTGTCTGTCTGTCTGTCTGTCTGTCTGTCTGTCAACTCATCCATTAGACCTGGGCAATAAATCGATTTTATTGATTGAATATTTAGGTTTTTCATGATTTAGTTTTTCATAAATCTGGATTTTTTTTCAACAATGCACTGCTTGAGTTTCCATAGATCAGAGTAATGTCAGCAGGCTCAGGGCCGCCATCTTGTTTGACAGGCATGTATTACAGCTTCTATTTATGTGGACTTTAAAATCACCTCCATTCTAAGATGGCGTATTAGGAGCAGGCTAAGATTTTTCATTTTTTAAATTACGTCAGTGAGGTCATAATATTATAACAATTACATCATATTAGAAGAATGAAGCAGTACTTTTATGAGAACTCCAACACAAAAAATTAAAATGAGTCGTGTAGAGCATCTTGTGAAGTTATGCTTTTACAAATAAGGAAATCTTTAATCTTTGAAGACATGAGCATGAGGGTTTAACATGTGAGATGCTTGTACACTGATGCAGCTGATGCAGTAGCCTCTTCCCGCTCCTACTTGGTTTAAATCTTCAGTCTTAATAACGCAATTCGTCCTGGAAGCTACTTTTCCTAGCGTTACATTCAGCCTCGTGGTGGTTTTGGAAGGAAGTGGGCCAGCTTACATCATGCATTTTTTGGCTCAATGAAAGCACAATCTAAATCCCGAAAAAGGTAATCACTTATCACCACTTTTAAAAGTAGCTCATCAAGCAGTGCCTCTCTTCCCAGACTGTCTTACTCCTCTTTACTCTTCTGACCATTGAATCACCACGAGGTAGAGTGGAAAAGACCCTGTGGCCATTTTACCCTCTGCTGCAATGAAGATGAACGACTTTGTCTTCGCAGATGGAGGAAAAGTGGGCTCAAAAAACATGGGAGGTTAGTGAGGAGGAAGGAGGGGTGAGAGGACAGCGGTGAGACTTCAGGATGTTTTGGAGTTTTGCATGTGCAAGACATAAGGGACAGGAAGAAGGCTAACATCATCTTCCACCGGTAATTGAAAGCAGATCTGGTCGCTGACGGTTCCTGCCAGCAGCTAAAAAAAGAGAAAGAGAAGAAGAAACATGCGTCCGATCCCTTCACCTCAGCCCGCCTCCCCTTTTCTTTCTGCACAGAGTGCTGCGCTCTGAGCTCACCCAGAGACATTCAGTCCTTGTGGCTGGTTCCTGGAAACAAGAGAGGAACGAGTTTGGATTTCTTTTTCTTTTTTTGTAATTTGTCTTACACAGTTCAGCTGAAAGACCAGCCGCAGAGCCCCGGACTTGATTATATCCACATGAGTGCAAACATTTGTTTCTAATCCACTTTTATATAAGAAACTTCCAGTGGTGCCGGATGAATACATGCCCAGAGTTTCTGTGAAACCATCTCGGATCACATATCCACACAAGATTTAAAGATTATACCTCACTTTAGATTCTATTTGTATGTAAATATAATAAATTAAGGGGTAATTAGGGTTATTTCTTTCTAAAGACTTTCCCTTTTATTTTAACATCCATTTTAAGCTTTGACCTTGCCGTCTGGTTTAACTTTATTATATCTGTCTTTTATTATTTCCATGCCCTTTATCTCCCTGTTTCTTTGTTTAGTTTGTTTGGTAAGTCCCTGACTCTGTCCTCTTTTCCCCTTCAAAGGCCTCTTGTAAAGTTTGGAAAACAACTGTAAAAGGTAATAACTATGTCTGGTGCAAAAAGGAAAACAGCACAGTGGGGTTTGAGTCAAAGCATTTGCTTTTAATTTTCATACGCTTTAGTTATAACATTAACTGATTCAACTTTTTGTTATTTTCTCATACGCCTAGACTTTTTTCACATTTCATCACATTACAATTGAAAACGTCAATGTAATTTACTTACTTCAGTGGTGGGCACTGCTAACTAAAATGTTAGCTGCACTAACCCTAAAACACTATTCGTATTAGCTGTGCTAAAGCACTACACCAACATGGCATTTAGTGGAAGCTAACGGAATTTACCTGGAGAACATAGAAAGATTTTAAAGATATCAAACGTGTTAAATCTACCTGTAGGTCTGAAGTTGTTGAACGGATCGGATGCAGTAAAAATTAAAAAAATACATAAATATTGAATTTTTATTACATTAACGGTAAAAAGTGTATAGTCAATACAAAGGGGCCTCAAGGATTAAATGCTCAACATTAACATGACATTTGTGATGAGTGGCAAATTTTAACTTTCTCTACCTTTTAGACCAGTGGTTCTTAACCTTTTTTGAGGTACAGAACCCCCCAGTTTCATATGCTCATTCACCGACCTCCCCCCCCACACACACACACACCACAACACAGAAAATAATTTGCGGTATTCTGATTTATTAATGTAATTATATTAGTTGTATTACCTCCCCCACGCCACTAGAGGCAGTACCAACCCCGAAAAGATGTGACTAAGGAGCAGATTTAGACTATAGAATTTGGTAAAAACGGTGACACAAGTTCAAATCCATGCTGAGAGTGGAACTCCTTCCCGCAGCGCCTTCCCGCAGCGCTGATTGGCTAAGCAATGTAACGTGATCCTCTGGAGGAAGTGATGGCAAAACGGGGCGTCATCACGACTTTACACAGTGTGTCTTTACCTCCGCGGCAGAGGCTCCACCGAACCCCTGAGACCGACTCATTGAACCCCTGGGGTTCGATCGAACCCAGGTTAAGAACCACTGTTTTAGACTTTAGATTTTTGCAAGGTTTTGATTGTTATCAAGCAAATTATTTCCACGGTTTCAACTCAAGTTGTTGATTAATATTCTCTAGAAGGAGGACATTCATCAGAAACTTGTTTGCAACCATAAAATCCAAAGTTTACTTCAACCAACAATTGCTGAAAACCAAAGAAATATTTTGGATGTTTTTAAAGCACTAGAAAGTGGATCTTTACAACCCGGCCAACACTAAGCAAATTGAAGCAGCTGCTGACAGGTTCAAACGCTCCACAAGAACTAAGCAAATGACCCTTGAAGGGAAATTATTTTCATAGTGGTTACATGCAAATTGTTTGAAATGGTTTTTACTTTTCACAAGAAAATATCTTTAGGCTGACTTTTGGCAACCTTTAGGCTTCTGTATCAGCCTTCATTTCTACATTCATTTATTTTTTTCTCTCTTTTTTGCCATTTGTCCAAATACACCTACAATTTTGTTTAAGGGGAAACTCCAAAATATGCAATTTTTTCCAAAGATAAACAGGAAAGTAAAATATTTTGGATTTGGTTGTTAGAGCATTTCCTCTGTCAAACATTATCAACAACATTGATTTTGATGCTTTATTTTTATTTTGTTGAGCAATTAAAACAAGTTAAACTTTTTACCTCAAGATTCCAAAATAGCCCTTTTTATAGGTTCTGGTTCTTCTTTGGGACCAACCACATTGTTTTTGTTGCCAGCAACAAGCTTATTTAACTTTATTTAAGTTAGTTGGTTTTGCGTCTCAAATTCAACTTAATTCATGCCAAAGTTAGGTTTTTAAACCTAAGAGCAGTGCACCAACTATCAAGCACGGTGGTGGCTGCATTACACTGAGGTTTTGTTTAACTGGAACTGGCATATTGCATATGTTGTTGTGTAATGAAAAAAGTTGGGTGACTCCAGATTTTTCAAATGTACTCAAGTCAACAGTATGAGGATGAAAAAGAGAAGAAAATAGGTTTATTCCGTAACTGATATCGTCGTCACTATATTTTCGCAAGATGTTCTAACATTGTGTAGCCCTGTAAGTGCATGTATATACATATCTATACTTCTCAGTATGGTTTAGATTCTTTGTCTGTTTGAGAAAATCCACAATAAAAGCAAAGCATAATATTTGAAGTCTGTTGCAAGACTATTCCACTCTTGCAAAATAGTTTAAATGTTAAAAACCTGTAATAAATTATTTAATTGCAGGTTTACTGATAAATGTAACTTTTCTGTAGCTTTAAGTGTAGATTCTCTTAAAATTTACCAAAATTAACATCAGTAATATTTCACAGCTATATTCTGTGCTATTCTTTTTAAATTTTACTCTAAATTTGCCATTTTAGTCACAACTTCTATCTGTGCAGATCTGATTTCCAAACCTCTGGTGAATCCTGCTTCCCTGTACGTTTTTTCCTCTACTCCTGTTTTTATTCCATTTTCTTTCTGTCCAGGCTTTTAGTTTAATACTTTTGGTTTGCTGGCTTGCATCTGGTCCATCTCTCCGCCTGTCCCTCTTCCTCCACACCCCGTGTCGCTCCGTGCATTTCTTTCCTTCTGGCTCAGAGCTGGCCATAAATCGTTCGGTATTTACAGTATGTGGCCAGATGCCAGGTTTCCATTAGGTGCTTCGCTCCCCAGAGACGGCGCCGGTGGCCTGGGATGTGTTACCTCTGTGGGCTGGTAGGGGGGAGGGAGGAGGAAGTCAAACAGATGGGAGGGGATAGTTATAAACCCTGGCAGTTAGCATTTAGATCAGAACATGTGATCCAGAGCTAATGAGAGGGTCAAGCTACAACAAAAGAGATAAAACACATATAATTACAGCATACTTTGTTTCCATGGAGATAAACTCTCTCCATCTTTTAAATGGTGTTGATCCATCTTTAAGAAACAGGAAGCTGACTCTAAATTTCACAGGTGGACTCTTTACTAACTGGCTGCATAAGATTTTATTTAGGAGTGATTTAGTAAAGAAGTCTGAATTTTCTTGTAGTTTTTGAATCCTAACCCTACTGTTGGAATGTTTTTGATAACTTTGACTTTGTGTGTTGCATAAAAATTGGTCAAATTGTATATTTTATGGGAAGGTTTTAATTTGTGCTGTTTTTATTTAAAGTCTAAATCAATCTGTGTCCCTTTAATCGTCCCATTTACCCCATCTTTGAATAACATTCTCATTGCAATTTGATTTCCACTTTTATTGATTTTTTATTTTCTTGTGTTGAAATTCCTTCAAAATGTTTCAGGTAGATAAAGGATTTTCTCACAAACTGTAAATCTATTATTTTGCATGAAAAATATAAAAAACAGACTGTTGACTATGACTTCACAATTTCACAGGAAAGGAATAAAAATAAATGTCATTGCATTCATGACTATTTGCTATGAATAGTGAGGACTGAAGATAATCATTGCATTCATAAATTAAATGACAAAATATATGGTCCTACATAATATTTCTATGGTAATCCTTAATTAAGCTATTTTTTGACATGAAGTCCAATAGATGCACTGTGAATATCTGGAATTGTCAGACCCAAGAAATAAATACAATTTTGGTGTTTGTTTTAAGGAGAGAAACTTTTATCATTAAAACTGGCTTTAAAGACATTACAATTCAGAAAATGTATTTTTATGTGTGGTGAGGACTCGAAGTTAGTAACAAGAAATATGATGACATATTGTTGTGTGTTTTATTTCTGTGGGAGTCTATGAAGGAGCTTTTGTTTCATGTCCAAGGAACACAGAGGGAGCATGAAATGTCTGTCTTTATTTTATTTTGCCTTTATTTATACAGATAGATCTCACTTATTTATAAGAGCCAGCAACATGTTAAAACAGACTTCAGTCAGTACTAAACAAATTAACTAATAAAGTAGAGCAGAAACCTGTAAAGTAAATTAATGAAAAAATGGAGTGACCACAAAGGGTTAAAGTGAAAGTATGCATGTACAGTTAATCTAATCAGAAGATACAGCAGATCTGGGTTCCCCACCTGGATTTCATTTTGTTCTGACTTCAACTGGCAAAAAAAGGAAAAAAACAATGAATAATTAAAGATCCATTTAAGGGAAACTATCTGATCGCGGACCTTCTTAGACGGCCTCTCTGGCTCTCCTGCCAAACCTGATTCCTTCCGTTGCGCATGTAATAAGATAAAGCCAAGTGTGGGAGGACAGAAAAGCAGTGATGCTGAGATACAACAGATAACAAACACGGAGAGCAGAGAGGATATGAGAGCAGATCAAACAGGATATGGAGCAGAGAGGCTGAGTGGATGGGCTGAATGTAGAGGAGGAGGTTAAAACAACTGTGAGTGGGACAAAACTGAACAGTACGGAAAGGAAAGAAGGAGGAATGTGAGACAGGAAGGGTAAAAAGAGACGTTAGCTGGTTTTGGATGAAGCTCTCTCCTGCTTATCTGCTTTATCTCCTCCGGTTGTTCTCCGCCGGACTCTCTCCTTCCTCTCCTCCCTGCCTCCTTCCTTCCATCTGTCAGACAGACAGCTGTTGGCAGCCTGGCTCTGTTGTTGTTCACTCCGTCCTGATTCAACCCAAGCCCTCGGTTCCTCCATCTCCCTCCAAATATGCTTTTATATTTCTCCTCTGCTCCATCCAGCCGACTCTTGGAGGAACTTGAGATTCCTTGCAGTTTACTCGTGTGATCTCAAAGTTAAAAGAGGGCCTTTTATGGGTTACTTTAGAGCATTTCTGTGCACAATCAGAATGAGCTTGGTTCGTCGCGTTTATTGTTGGTGATGGGTTTGCTTAAAACTGCCACAGATTAGCAGTGCATGAAGCACTGGATTGCATTTCAGCACATTATTGGAATGAAGATTATTTATTAGAGCTTGACCTCTTCCTGCTGCCTTCCTCCAATGTAAAACAGATTCGTTTTCCTGATTGCATGTTTTTGACCTTAGTGAACCTGCTGGATTCTGATTCTGTGAAATAATGCTCGTCTCTTTCACATCTGCTTCTCTACATACTACATCTGACTGCTAGAATTGACTGTTGTTTATCATGTTCAAGATGTTATTTTGTTATTACCATTTAAACAGTCTTTTCCTCTTTATGTCCACTATTCTAAATAGTTGTCATCCATTTTCAGATTTATTTACCAGATAACATTTCAAATATGGAGAAGCAGCATTCAGCTTCTTTGCACCACAAATCTCGAACAAACTTCCAGAAAACTGCAAAACAGCTGAAACACTGAGTTCCTTTAGATTACGGCTGAAAACCTCCCTGTTTCGAGTTGCTTTTGATCTCTGAAGTATTGACCAATATATCTGATGTGCATTGATGAATCTGATGATGGCACTCAACAAAATGTAATGTTTATTACCGGTTTCTTCAGTTTGTGAATGTATGATGTTTTCTTGACAGGTTTTTTTTTTTATTTGTTAATTTTTGTGTTTTCATTATGTAAAGCACTTTGAACAGCCTTGTTGCTGCAATGTGCTATACAAATAAACTGAACTGATTGATCATCTTGCATTTTGTTGAAGCTGTCCTTTGCTTCATCTGTCCAGGTGTGCTGGTCAGATGTTGGTGGCATGGCAGAGGTAAAGCTGAAACTGAAACAGGCCGTGGAGTGGCCCCTGAGGCACCCCGAGGCCTTTACCCGCATGGGGATCCAACCACCAAGAGGAGTCCTGCTGTATGGGCCGCCAGGCTGCTCCAAAACCATGATAGCCAAAGCCTTGGCTAATGAAAGTGGGCTCAACTTTCTGGCTATTAAAGTAAGTTTTCACCATTATATTAAAGTTTAGGTTTTTTTTCCCCATCACTCTGGGTTGACCAAACGTTATCAAATTACTTTGCTGATTAGTCAAAATCAAAAATGGTACCAAAGCTTGCTGCTTTTCTCTTCTTTAATGGGATACATAAAAATGAAAACATAATGTTTTACAGATGTGCCTCTGCATATCGTTTTCCTGATTGAATGTTCTGCCAAAACTGTGCAGATGAGTCAGCCATTAGTCTGAGGACGGATGATTTGTTGTGCTGTCTCTCAGTCTCTGCGTTTGCAGTTTAACATTAGTCATGCAAATTGTATTGCATTTCCTCCCTTAATCAGGTTATAGGGATTCTATCATTTATTTTGGTGAATTTACAGCACTTTAGTATGAAATATTCTCCTTCCACATTTAGATTAAAGAGTACTAGCATATAAATCACCCTCGTACTCTAATATAGGTTTACTTATGTGATGGGAGGGTGATAAACATGTTTATTATTGGAAAATGTTCATTAAATTGATGAAAATTAAGTGTGAACCTCCATCTGTGAAGACATAAATAGTTTTAAGTAGTAATACTTCATTATTTTCTATTCATGTTCTACAATACAAACAGAGACGACCATTACACTCCAGAGGATGTGTAACATTGACTGATTTCAAGTGTGAAAAAGCTGCTGCATGTTCGTGATAGGAGGACATTAATTATATAAAATCAGTGGATTTTACTTTTGAGTTTGAAATGATTTTTATTCAGTTTCAGAGTGTAACTGTTGTGAAACAATCAGAAGTTACGGCTCTAGAATATCCTTTCAGTTTCTTCTTAAACACCCAAGTCTTCATATGCAAAATTTATTTAAAATGTGTTGCTGATGCATCCATAACATTAAGAACGACTATGTGAAAGTTATGAAGTTGAGTCGTTTTGACTTAATCTTTGATTAAAGTTTGATTGCTCAGAACTCCACTCCTCTTTCTCCCAGACAGTCTGCAGTCTGGATCAGCTTCTTGGTTAATTTAAAATCCGTTATTGCCACATGTCTCATAAAAGTGCGGGCGACTTTACCAAACTATTACATCAATAACTCCATGAAAAAATTGGATTTCTGTCTGGTCTTGGACCCCAAAGGAAAAACGAACACAGCTGATCGCCAGAGTAAGACACAGTTATGGGGGAAAACCTAACTGGACTATAACAGCACACTGTGCAGTTTCTGAAGGGCATACTTAAAAAGTGAATGACAATGAGGGGAAAAAACAGTTGGTGTACAAAAAAAGACTGAAACAAAGCATCCATAAATAAGGTGAGAAATGCCTCAAGACATGTGCATCATTTTATTTACATTTATAAAAATTTGGCACATTTATAAACTTCTTAAAATTTCAGATTAAATTCAAATATCCCAGAGATGTTGATGTTGATGGTGATGATTTCCTAAAGAGCTGAAGGTGGTGCAGCTGCAGAGAGTTTCTTCCTCTGACCCTTGACCCAGTGTTTGTCCTCTCTCATTCATCACCCCGTCCTCTCTGCCAGCTCCCCCCTCGTTCAGGACATGTCGACAGATGTTGATTGATCGCCTTGTTGAATTGTTGACTGGTGAATATTTAGAAAAAGACAGGAAGTCCAGACAGAAGCTCTCAACTGGCATCATTAAGTCAGAAGCCAGTTCTGCCATGACCTCCCTCCTTTTGTCTCAGTGAAGCAGGGTGATTTTTCTCCTATTTTCTCCACAATTCAATGAAATGTGCGATAGCTTCATGTGCATTTAGTCTGCTCTAATCAAACTCTAGTTTGTTTGTCTAGAAAGTCTGGTTCATTTGGGGAGGTTAGAATGTGCAACCAAACTCTGATCTGGACCAATAACCAAACTGTGGTCCAGCTAAAAACCAGCTGAAGTGAATTCTGGCAAGGTTTGAATGTACATGTGGATGCAAAGTCCAGAAGCAGGAAGTGGATTATAGTGCAGAGTATTTTCTTGAAAAATACAACCAAAACAAACGTGAGGGTATAGAGCTAGCAGGAGAAATGACTCATGGTCTTTTACCAACAACAAAAGAAAAGTCCTACAACCGCTAGAATGTGATGCTACTTAACTTTTGTTTACATTTTGTAAAGAAGGAAGTTGTGCTTTTTTGTGTTGTTTCCTTCAGGGTTTCATGATTCAGCGCCTCCACAGGTGAGGAGGGGAAGAGGTGTTTCAAATGGTCTGATTGATTTGACACAGTGCAGTGTGAAAGTGAACCACAGCAGCTGGAAATGTACCAATGTGGCAACTTCGGTCCCCAACGAACCAAGTCTGCTGGACTATCAGGCGTGAATACACTTTTAATATTTCAGAAGGTTGGAGCATCTGCAGAGAGAAATATTTGATTAGAAATAGAAACATGCACACAGCATTACATATAATCTACCATATTTATATTTATGAGTTCCACATAATTAAGCTTTATCTGACAGAAGCACACCGTTCTGCAGTGGTTCACAAAACACTACATGTTTGCATTTCTGATGGGGGATGTAGATAAAATCTTAACGGTGGCTGTGGAGACTTGGTGACCAAAAATGGCCGTTCCTAGCAGCAGCTCTCTGCTGCAATGCGGCTTCAGCCTTTATTTGTCTCAGTTCAAGTTGTTTTATAGTTCTCACCTGTTACTCTGACTGTTCCTATGGACATGTTCAGGTCCATAGTTACTTTTTTGCACCCACTTCCCAATTTCTGAAGATTTAACAAACATTTTAGTTGAAAATCATGTTTTCTTGTCTTTCCCATTTTGAAAGGTGGCTCAGATCATCTGGTATCGCGTTGGTTATGAGCTGAAATCCACAAATACTTGTGACCTTCTCTAAAGTTACTTTTCACTGCCTATTTTACAGTTCAAACATAGAAATGCCTTAATTGCACTTCTGGATGCACAGCCAATCATTGCCAAGGAAAATGAATGATGCTCCTGGATTGGTTGCTTTGCAAAAGCTGGCCAATAGGGTGACAAGTTGCATATTTATTTAGCTGAATTGACCTATTTCAGCTGAACAAGCTGCATTTTAGGTGTAATCTAAAATATTCAAGAATAAAAGAAAAATCAGAGAATAAGCAGTGCGGAGGGTCCTGTGCTACTTAAACAAAGATTTGTGCTGTGAGGTTCTGCAGCCAGTTTAAAGTTATCACCAACAGAATCTGCTCTTTGAAACGGGATAAAAAACATCCTGCCCCTGCTGCTGAAAGCCGCTCTCAACCATCTGCAATAACAGTATCAGGTTTTTCCAGTGCGGCGGTTGCTTTGACACAGATACGTTATCCCGATTTAAATGTGAATACTTTGAGGGCTCAGCCTGTTTCCTCTGTGTAAAAAAGCCCTATTATCATCTTGTCAATTTCAGTTTCCTCCCTTCAGCCACTCAAACACACTCACGGTCACACACGCATACCTGCTTGCCAACACACACGCACGCACACACACACACACGCATACACCTCGTATCTCGCCTGGTGTTTTTTAAAAGTCACCACATCCAAGCCTCAGTTCTACAGAGAAACGAGCAGCTTGGGAATAATGAGTCAACCTACACACTTACTGCAGGAGACAAAAGGGCTGGAAGTTAAGTGTCGTCTCGTCCATCAGCTAAGAGGCGATGAAAGAGTAGATTGCAGTGGAGGAAGTTCCTCTAACGACTGAGTGGATGTTCTCCCAGAGAGAGACAAACATCCAAGAGTTTAAAAGTCTAAAATATATAAAAAGAAGAAGTTGCAGAGAAGAAATTGTTAAGCTATGTTTGCAATCAATTGTGAAAACCCCACACATTTAAAACAATTGTTGCTGAAATTTCCTGAGTTAATTAAATTAATTTTATTTATAAAATGAGTCATTTCACAACAGATGTCACAGTTCACTTTGGCCCAAAAACTTCATTTCAATCAGCTAAGCAGGTGTTGAAAAGACAGAAAGGAGAATAACATAATCCACTGAGCCATGAATACTTTCTATGGAGGAGAAAAACAGTGTGTACACAGAGTTAATGCTGCTGAATCTCTTTCTCTGGCTTCATAAAAATAAGAGACACAGTTGAACACAGAATCTCTGAACCTGGTGTACTTTCTATGGTAGTTGTTTTCTGAACTTTTTGCAAGTTAACACTCTATCCCAACAATACATGTTTATATTAAAGAGACAAAGCTAAACATAGAAGCACTGAGCCATGAGTACAATCAAACTTTGGTCTCATAAGCTGCAGGAGCATTTTCAAGGAACCAGATTCAGTTTCCAGAGCCCTCTCCCTTCTGATGTAGGAGCTACAGGACTCAATGCTTTTAATGCTTTCAACAGTAGCTGCTGTTTTTAGGGTCTACATAGTGGTTCTTTACGAAAGAGGCATGTCCCTCCACTGGAAACCAGTAACGACAGATTTGTATTGGTCATCCTGTACAACATTAACAGCAGACATAGCAGTAAGTTTATGGGGAAATATTTGTTCTGCTTCCCCCTCATCTTATTGTCCTCCTCTGTCTTTTTTTTACTAAATTTGGAAAAAAAAAAGCTTTCATCATTGGACTTGAAAACTATGCAACAGCCTTGACAAGTATGGCCGCAGGTTATATTTATGAAGCTGTTGTGAGCACAAACCTTCTATTTCATGCCTTAGATCTTCCCGAATATCCGATTTTATTTGATGTGCCTGAATGCATTCATAACAGGAGAAGTTGCACCATGGTGCGAGCAGATGTGCTACTTTAATGCTCACAGAGTGGAAAATGTGCATCTTTGCCAAGTGAGCCACATGTGTTACATA
Source organism: Poecilia formosa (assembly GCF_000485575.1). Classification (NCBI taxonomy): domain Eukaryota; kingdom Metazoa; phylum Chordata; class Actinopteri; order Cyprinodontiformes; family Poeciliidae; genus Poecilia; species Poecilia formosa. The sequence continues at coordinate 232,929 of NW_006799978.1, read as the reverse complement.
CAAACATGAAACGGTACACAGCGTACAGTGTGCATCGAAAAAATTTCACACAAAGAGACAAAACACGTCCTGCTGTGCCGCACACTTGATGATCACCGTCTCTCTGTTTGATCTGCTGTGTTCAAGGAGCAGATGCTTCAGTTGTCACTGAGAAGTTTACTTCTGGATTTTAGCCATTTAAAAAAGACATGATTGTCTTTTGTCAAAGGTCCTAATGTAGAAGAATTTTAGATGGTTTAAATTCATAATAACACAACCATACTCATTAAGTTGTAGCTGTTATAAAATGAGTAACTCTGTTCTACATAAATTATTCTTTCAGGGTCCAGAATTACTGAGCAAGTACGTTGGGGAGTCTGAAAGAGCAGTTCGAGAGGTAAGTTCTTTAAGCCTTCCTCACAGTGCCCTGCAAAAGTATTCACACCCTTTCATTATGTTCCAACCAAAAACTTCAATTCATCTTTTGGGGATTTTATGTTCAATTCAGTTCAAATCAGGTTTGGATATTTATGTAGAGCCATTTCACAACAATTATCAACTCAAGGAACTTTGCAAAAAGAAAAATAATTATTTCAATATTTCAATGCAGTCACATTGTCAAACAGTAAATTAAACTCAGTTTGTTATTGAAATTAGTTTAAAACGTTTACTATCTAAGGAAACCCAGTAGATCCCTTTGAGTCATTGACTTGCAGCTTTCACTCCTGGATGAACGGGTAGCAACAATCATTTGGGTTGTGTCATTGATGTATGCATGTAACGAAAGGAAAGGAAAGGAAAAAGTCCCTTTTAACAAGAAGAAACCTCCACCAGAACCAGAGCAAGATTTTGGTGGAGAACCTTGCATGTGTCTGTGAGCAGACACACAGACACATGCAAAAGAAACAAAAGAAATGATTCAGAAAGGCATCACAGCCAAACCAAATACCAAACGAGGTGTAGCTTCTATAAAGAGAGAAATAACAGAGAAAACATAAAGTTAAGAGTTGAAATAACAGCAGATAATGTGAATTTGGGGAGTAGTAGAAGACAAAAGTGAGAAAAAGTGGTCAGTTTGTCCTCCAGCAGCCTAAGATTATAGCAGCATAACTACAGAGATAGCTCAGTTTAACTTAACTCCTTAGAATGAGACCTGAAAGAGACAGAACTGCTGCGGCCGACATAAGATATGTCGGTTGCTCAGATGTGTTGATGCTTTGGGCATCAAGAAACTTTTTCTGCAGATTTTCTTTGCAAAATATCTTCATCGCAGGCAGAAGTAACTGGCAGAAGTAACTGGCAGAAGTAACTGGCAGAAGTTGCCAGGAAGTAAGGGATAATGTATAAGTAAAATACCACAGGGTGATTTACAGATTGATTTCGTATAAAAACTGGTAAAAATCTTTGTTTTAGGAAATTATTTAGTTTAGTTTAGTTTACTAAACTAAATAATTTAGTTTACAGTTAAAACTAAAAACTATTTTAACTCGAGGATTCGTGTTCATTTGACAGAAAGTTTTAAAACCATTTGATAAGGAGGCCAGTCATGTCTTAAGAAGTTCCTGTTCAATTTCAGGTGATGGGTTGAATTTAGCTCTTTGAGATGTTAAAATCTTCGTTTTAGATCCATAACCTGTTATAACCCATCCAGAACGTTCTTCCTGACCCATCTGCTGGGTTCCTTGGTCTTCCTGACACTGATGTTCTTTAAAAAACCTCTGAAGCCAGAAACAGATGATCTGGATTTATGAGGATAAATTTCACACAGGCAAAAGTTTTCACTGGATTTATTTATTTATATATTTTCAGATTTTTATTTTATTTTTTTTTTATTTATGCATTGTGCGCTTTATGTTGGTCCATCATTTAAAAAGCTAATAAAATCTGATTTTAACCTGACTACATGCAGAACATTTTACCGGATCTGAATACTTTTTTTTAGCGATGTGTTTGGCTATTATTATACACCAAAATCCTTCCTGGTCATTGTGTTCCTGAGCTGAATTGTGGAGCCCTGACGGGTTCAGTTCTGACGTCCTAAAGGATGACCTGCGGTTTGATTTCTGGGGTTAATGACGGCTGTATTTCCTCTTCATGTTTGTGTCTCGGATGATTCATCTGTCCCATTAAACATTTGTCCTGTTTCTGCCTCTTCCTTTGTTGCTGACGCTGCTCGCAGGTGTTTCGGAAGGCAAGGGCCGTTGCTCCCTCCATCGTCTTCTTTGATGAGATCGATGCTCTGGCCAGCGAAAGAGGAAGGTACAGTTTGTCCTTTTCTGTACTCCTTTAAAAATAATAATCTCAAACAGCTTCTTCCCGTTTGTGTGACAAATTCATAATCACGTCGGCGGTCAGTGTTAATTATGCGACTACCGCCTCTCTCCGCTGACATCTCACTGTGATTCATGCATGATAGAAGGAACAAACATCCGAAACAGTCTGCATGAATGCACCGGTTCCCATGCAGTGTTTGCAGAGTATTGTGACTTTTCACCAGCAGAGAACACAGAACAGAGTGTTGTCCAGAGGAGTTTCAGTGGGATGGCACAGGGAACATCTGTGGCTTGAAGGAAAGAGACTGGGGGTTGGAGGGTAGAGGATATGGACCGGAGGCACACAAACATTTCATTGTGCTCTTTCACGGCAGATGGGGAAGGCCAAATATGCAGCGTGCTTCCTGCTAAACCAGGGAAAGATGACATTTGCAGGATGGAGCTAAGAAAAGGGCAGCAGGCCTTATAACCAGTTAGTTCACCACACATTTTCCATCATCAGTGACAGGTTGCACTTTAATTTAACTCTGTCTACAGGTATCAACTCAAATCAATTAGACAAGTTTATTTGTAAACACATTTCAGCAACAGATCAGCTGAACGTGCTTTACATAATAAAAAACAAAAAAACAAAAATAAAAAGTCAATTTAGAATTGAGGAACCAGTAATAAACATTATATTTTGTGCCATCATCAAAATCATCAATATATGTCATATATGTCAATATGTCAAATGTTCCTTTTAAGGTTCAAAAGCAGCTCTAAACAGGTGAGTTTTTAGGCTTGATTTACAGGAACCCAGTGTTTCAGCTGTTTTGCAGTTTTCTGGAAGTTTATTCCAGATTTGTGGTGCTCAGAAGCTGAGTGCTGCTCCATGTTTGGTTCTGGTTCTGGGGATGGAGACAGGAACAGACAGGGTCCAGAAGACCTGCAGGTTCTGGAAGGTTGATACAGCAACAATAATGGGTCTTTAATGTATTAAATATTCCTGTATATTTTAAAATCGTCATTATTGTAATTCAGTTTGCTCAAAGTATTTATACTTTTCTCATAATTTACAGTTTATTTCAGTAACTCTTTAAGAGAAGCACATTATCTATATTAATTCCACACAGGCTTATGTTTCCAAGTCTTTATTTATGCTAGCCATGATGACTTTCTGCAAGCTTGCAAGCATCCAAATATCTTGCTGTGTCTGGATGTTCGATTTCTAAAGTAAAAAAAATAAATAAAAAAATTTCATTGGAATTGGAAGAGATTTAAAGAGGAGTGGCAAAAGCAATTGAGGTGGATTAGCAGTGCTTGCCAACAACTGCTGGATTCATTCCGGGCGTGTTACTGTGAAATATCACCTCTGCTGCACCGAAATTAAGTTGATTGCATATAAGTTATGAGTTTCCTTAGTCAGAGGCCTCCTCAGATTCATTGCAACACTGACTGCTACCAGAGATCCTTCCTGCTACATCACCATCTACAGCAAAAATTTGAAGATACTCTGATGACATGAGTTAAGACATTTATTTTCCCTTTGGGAAAAATAAAACATATTTTAGAATTTAATTAAATAATGTCTAATTCTTTCATTGAGTCATTGTGCTGCACTTGTACTGTTTGTGTATTTTGTCTTCTTGGCCTAATTCCAGTCTGCACTAAATAATAATTTGTCCTTATCAGTTATTTCTTTGCCAGTAGAGCTGGCAGTTTTCCTCTATCCTGTTTTTTTTTCTACTTTGATTGAGCTTTCTTCTCTGCTTTTATGAATATCAATTTTTCATATGTGCTCAGAGAGTGCCAGCTACTTCTTCTGTTTGCCAGCTCAAGTTGGTGGAAGCAGGACTGGACCTGTGCCTCAAGGCCACTCACCATTTAGGGAAATGCACTTCTTGCAGATCTGTAAATGCTATTTATTGGACTTTACTTCCTGATGTGTTTAATCAATGAAGTGGCTCACAGACTTCCAGTGCAGATTCAGATCTGTTGACACAACCAGACAGCTTGTGCTCCTGTGTGTGTGTGTGTGTGTGTGTGTGTGTGTGTGTGCGTGTGTGCGTGTGCGTGTGTGTTTTTCATTGGGAGGCAGGAGATGAGAAGCACCTGTAAATCTGTCAGCCTACCTGCCACGAGTCGAAACTGGTGGAGTGAAATGAGGAAAACAGGAGTGAATACAAAGATGATCAGTTCAGAGAGACATAAAATGACAAGTTATGGTTTTTAGGAAATAATGAGTCACAATAAAAATACAAATACCTTCTAAGTTCTCTATTTCTGTGCTGACTTTTCTTTGAGTCTTCTCTCCTACAGTATGGAATTTTGTACATTATATTTAAACCTTGACCACTGCCATAAATCCACAGTGAATTTTGGTATTTATACTTTTGAAATATTGCGCTAAAATAAAGAAATTTGCGAATATGCATTTGGAAATGCATGCAGTCTGGGCACATCAAGCATGTTGAGACTTTGTTCATCTCAGCTTTTCTGTTATTTTTTTTTTCTTTTCCCCAGGCTTCATATTAGATTAGGTGTGGGCATTTATTGTATTGTTTATTGTTTATTGTGAAAACATTCTTATCGCTATAAGAATTTAGATTTTTGTTGTCTTAATAAATTCCAATTAATGATATTTTAAAAACTGACTCTATAATCAAAAATTATATTTTTACTATTATCTCCACTGTTTCATGACAGCATAAGTAAATATCATTAAGTATGATGTAGATACTGTTTGCAGTTAAGTGATATAAATCACACTTCTTTAAATAAGTGGCATCCTGAAAAAGCCTATTTCATATAGGAATGTTTTTCAAGAACTATACAGTATTTCTATTTGTGGTGCCATGAATTCTATGCCACAGAGTCAGTCTTAAAGTTACCTAAAAAATAGTATGAACCATCTTTTATCATCATTTTCATCATTATCACAATAGTGTCACAACATATCATGATAAAATTCTAAGTCCATATCACCCACCGCAGCTACAGATTCTGATTTATTCCATTTCTCAAAAAGATTATTTGTTACCCATCTCTTCTCCATGTTTACCCTCTTCATAATTTCTCCTTTATTCCCCAGCTTCCTGTCTAGCATGCTATGTCGCCCCCTCACCCAAACTTTCTCTCCTCCTCTTTCGCTGTCCCCCTCCTGTCTTTCTTCTCCCTCGTAACTCGGTGACAGAGCTCTTTTGTGCTCCTCTGAAGCCTTGTCTGCACTAATGACGTCTGGCACTTCCGCTGGCCCTGTCAACAGAGACTGTGTGTGTGTGTGTGTGTGTGTGTTTGAGTCCAGAAGGATGGCTGTCTGCGCTGAGCTATGGAAAATAACCACCTTGTAATGCAATGACTAATGCGCTGCTGAGTTTTTTAAGGCTGCCGATCTTTTAAAGGGTGTATCTGAGTCGATCCTTCATCTTTACATGACAAACATCACCAGATTTAAATTATTGGATCCAATTTCACAGAGTAGTTTCTCCATGTTATTTTACATTTTTTATTCATAAAATTTGCATATTTTTGTTGTAGAAAGTACACCAGGTTCAGTATATGTTCATTATACTGAACCAAGCCAAAATCGGTTCATCCAGGTAAAGAGAAACACGTTTTGCTTTCTAATTTAGCTGTCTGGCACACTGTTACTGTTAGAATTATCCCCTAACAAAGTGTTTGCCTGCTGCAGTTTTTCTTCGTCTCAGTCGGTTCAGTGGAGAAACCATGTTAACAAGTCCAAACGGGGCTCCCAACAAGTGCTGCTTTATCACAGAGGAATGACCTGTTTTCAATCGCCTTGTTCTCAGTACAGCGTTTTACGTCACTGGCAAGAAAGCTCCATATTGCTGCCAGAGGATTATTTTTCTAAAGATGAATGACAATAGTGTTAATTAAATCTCTGTTGTCATCAAAATATTCTCTAAAATGACTTCAAAGTCCTGTTGATTGTTTCTTTTGACATATTTATATCAAAAGATATAATTACTGATTTTTTTGGTTTCTTTTTTATTTCCTTTGTTGCCATTTCCAACATCTTTCATTTTTGTTCATGTTTGTCTCTTATTTCTCATTGAACTATAAGCACAGTGAGAAGTTTTGCCAATGACCAAATGTTTCTACAATACAGATTTGACTCTCCTTCTGACAGTATTTATCTGTTCAGGCAGGATATCTACTTGTGGTCCAAATTCTGGGCATGGTGACCACTCCTTGTCTCTTGGAACTGATCATAATTTGTTTGCCATAGTTTATTCACAGCACAGTGTTGCCTTGACACACCATAATTGGTCTCTTCTAAATGGTCCTCAGTTATATGTGCATCATTCTGCATCTGGGGTTCCCTGTGCAGAACTGGCAACCTGTACAGGCTCTACCCAGCCGCTGGGCTGGTACCAACTTGGACATGGACCCAAATGCAGAGAAGAGGATGGGATAATAATGTTATAACCACATGGTAAGACATTGAGAAATGGAGGAGATACAAGGGAAACAGACAAGCCAGACACCACTTTTAATTACTGGGAAGGTGGATGGGTGATAAAAGAACCAGGTGTGACCAGGCAGGAGAGTTAAGTAGAGCTGGGAAAAAACTGAATGAAAACTGACAGAAGGTGACTGATTAACAAAGAGATAAACACAGAGGGGACTAAGGCCTAGTCCGCACATATCTGGCAAAACAAAGATATTTCTATGCTTCATTTGGATGAAGACATTTCTGAAGCTTATCCTGTGTGTACATTTTTTTTAAACGAAGGGACAAAGATATACATTTTTAACAAAGACCTGGCTACTTGTGTACAAGGCCTAAAGAGGAATTAGCCTCTAAACCAAATACACAAAGAGCAGAGTACAAAAAAACTCAACCCCCCAAAAAAATTAACTGGTGTGGTTAAGCTGCAGTAAGAATAATAAGCTCCAAATAATCCTAAAACCAAAACAAATGACGCAGAACATAAAGATGCGTCTGTGATGACAGATGGGGTTTGATATTTTGAGCATTTCCTTGTCAGCCAGCCGACATTTCTTCTCATTGCTGTGATCTTTTAGCACCTGATCGCTTTTACTGAAGAATTAGGAAAAAGACACCTGTTTAGTTTTAGACAAATGATTTTCCAATCACAAAAAGGATTCATCAGATAATTGTGTCCCCAGCCTTTTCTGTCCATCCATTTGCTTCTTTCAGACTTCCCATTTGTCTTTGATGTTTTTTCTTCGACAGAAGTGGCTACTGCTAGTGATGAGCAAGCTCTGCACTGGTGGCAACATAACTCCTCAAAGATATGATAATACCAGTACTTCTTGGATTTTATGAAATCGTCTTACTTTCAATTGAATTGCTCATCATGAAGTTCTTGATGATCCAGAAAAGTGATCCTTGAGCAGCTATAATTAGTTTTCTGAATGTCAGACATGATTCTGGTGCTTGTTGAACCAGGTGTTATTAAGCCAACTTGATGCAGCTAAGCCTCTTTTTGTGAAGTTCTTGGTAAGAACAATTATATTCTTAACAGTACTTCCTCTGGAAACGGATGATGGTTCCATAGTTTGCTTTGGGTGAAATTCAACATTTCTGTTGCTGTCAAAACCTTTCAATGAAATATGTAATTTTTCCCATCCCTTCAATAATTTTCATACATCTCTTTTCCTTTCACTCATCTTTCCTCACCTGCTGCAATCCTCTTTTCACTTATCTATCTTATTTTCTCACTCACCCCCTCTTCAGCTCTGCGGGTTCAGGCGGCGTAGGTGACCGGGTCCTGGCTCAGCTCCTGACAGAGATGGATGGCATCGAGCAGCTCCGAGATGTCACCGTGCTGGCCGCCACCAACCGACCTGACATGATCGATAAGGTAAACAAGACACCGGCACTCTTTCTTCATTTCTCCATCCCTCTCTTTGGTCTGTGATTGATAAGGCTGAGTGGATGTTTTGTGTTTACTTTCCTTGTCTCCTCTTCTCCTCTTCCTGACTTTTATAGTGATTGATTGATGAGATTAAAGGTCCTTCCTCTGGTCTGTCCTGCTTGATTCACCTTGTAGATATTGGTGGTGTCTTGTAGCAATAACTGCAAATGTCCTATTTCCATTGAACTTGAAGTCATACTGCAAGATCCGAGCTGACAAGTTGGACAGGTCTGAAACACGACAATGCTTAAGAGCTGAATATTAATGTAATCGGAGGGTTGGTTCCTGAGAGATGTATGCACTTGTGTGTTTCAAAGGATTTGCACATAAATCTTTGAAGACACATAAATTTGAAGTCTATAGGTGCATTGACAGCAGCCCTGTTTATTCCACTTTAATCAAACTCTAGTTCATTTGCTTAGAAAGTACAATTTGGAGAGGTGTGAATGCACAATGAAACTTTGATATGAACCAAATAAGCAAACTTTGGTCCTCCTACAAACTTAGGTCTCAGTTTAGTTGAAGCATGTGGTTTGAATGCATACAAGCGGACTGGAGACCACTCCAAAACCACAAATCAGACTATAGCACACAGCATTCTGGGTAAATACAACAATACAACAAACACACAGTCGACCACTTACAGGAGTAATGGCTCATGGTCTTTTGCCAAAGACACGAGAGAAAGTTTACTGCTGCTAAAATATGATGGCACTCCATTTCTGTTTAAATTTTGTGAAGAAGGAAGTTACACTCCTTCAGAGGTTTTCCTGTTATTTCCTTCAGTTGTTCTTGGCACAGCGCCACCACAGGCAAGGAGGTGAACAGGTTTTTCAAAGGGTTTTGTTGGAGTGTGGAAAGCAGACTGGACTAGCTGAAAATGTTACAAATGTTGCAATTTTGGTCCCCAATCTAACCGAGTCTACCGTATTATGAGGTGTGAAAACACCCGATGAATGACTCCTTTTTCTTGGCAACACCACGATTATCCTCCAAATAAGTCACAAGCTTTTAACATGCAGCCCTTCCTGAACCTCATAAGTTGTCACTGATTCTCCTTAACCAAACAAGGAGAACATGCTTTTGCTCCAGTTTTAATTTGCCTTTACCAGAGCTACCTTGCTATAGTTTCAGTTCAGTTTGTAAGTTGAGTCGCATGAGTTATGCAGCAACTAGAACATATTATTAAGTTAATATGGCCTTTCAAACTGCTAGCGATTCCTTGCGACTGTGTAAAACACATCCGCTTTGGGGGAAATGACAAACTAAAATTGTTTACTCTCAAAAAAAGTATGGTAGGAGTCCAGAAGTACAAAGTTTACTGACAAAACCAGCTTGTGGGTATGGTGGTGGGATTTCCGGTACATTCTGTCATATGAATACTTGATCTCACGAGTCTGGTGGTCTGTAGAGGGAGGTCGAGTTGGAACCAGTATGTCAGGAAAAAATCGGATCAGTCCGTGAAGAGTCTGATGGAAGTGGCTTGTCTTGGTCTTTGTCTTGAATGGCCTAATTTTTGATTGCAACATTTTTACATCACAATTAAGCTGTTAAATGGAAGTGAAATTTATAATCATAAACAGATTTTACCTTCTGGTTAAGAAAAGAGTTTAATTTAAATTTCACTGTTACGGATTGGTTTTTTCCCCTTATATGTCCTCTTGTGGTGTAAATAAGAAACTGATGGAGATATTATCATTACCCTCACTTCATTTTCTATTTGCACTTTTTGTTGTCTCCTTTGCTTCCTCCTCTCTACCACAGGACCTTTATTTAGTCTCTTATCCACTCATCTCTGTCTTAATGAAATTTCCTGAGTGCTGATCAAAGACGGAGTCTGTGTTCTGTCAAAGAGGAAAGCAGAATGTCACGGTGATCTCAGAGCTCCAACTCGGCCTGCTTTCTTTTGTCTTTCACTTCTCCTCCCAGAAAAATTGCACACACTCAGAAAAGAAGGAGTTTCAGTCTAAAATAGCACATCCATCAGAGGACTTTTATACACATTTACATTGCAGCTCAGGACAAGAACTGGCATGTTTGCTGCTGTTTTATGTAAACTGATAACTGTTCGTTTCATATCCATCAGCACAAATCCCCCCACATGCAAATTTTGGCTAACCCTCTCCTCAAACTCCAAACCCAAACCCATTTCTGGCACACTTGTGGAGAGCTGATCCATTGCTGCGGTGGGGGGATGACAGCAACTTCCTCCACCTCCATAACTGGTTGCCGTCTCATTTCAAACTCCATTAGTGGTGTGGCAGCTTAGAAACACCCTAAGTGTGTAGTTTATTGTGTGTATTTGAGTAAAAAAAAAAGAGAAGGACGCATCAACAGGAAGAGAAAGACACACTATTAACAGTAGGCGGGGGGTCAAGCCTCAGGGTGGACAGATGGGAAACCCCCGGCTGCTCTCAGGAAGTGTTCCCCTGTGCAGCTGAGAAATCAGATTACCTCCTCCACCTCACATCCCCTGCTGAGTGAGTTTGTCTATGCATGTGTGGTTGGTGAGTTTCACGTCATTTGTGTAAGAAATATTTACAAGAATAGCCAAATGGGCAGCCAGACACCCAGAAACCCCAACCCAGTACACAATATCAGCACTCTGCCATGTTTCACCACCAAGCGCTGGTCAGTTTGCACCACCGCTTAGTGACGCTGGAGGCTATTTCCATTCAGATGTCAGGATATGATGGAGAAAATGAAGATTAATGAGACACTTGGGTGTCAATGAAGTCATTGTCAGGTTTTAGTGGCGCAGAGGAGGTTCCTGCAGGGGCCTTGACTTTTTCATAGAGGAAGAGGAGGAAGCCATGTTTACTTTTAAATAGCAGATTGGTTGTTGTCGATTTCAACTAGTATTTGTATTTCACCCAAAACAGAGAAAAAACATGTATGTTCAAAACATGTTGGCAGAAAGTAAACTCTGGAACCTCCTCCAAACTTTCCAGGTCCTCCAGGGTTAGAAATCACTAATCTACTGCATTCTCTTTTCTGGATATCTATGTGAGACGATGTCCGAAAGAAGATACTTTAGTCTAAAAATGCCCACACCTACACCTCCTTCCACTCTATAAAAACAAGTCTCCTCCACTTCCTCTCTTCTTTTTGTGGCACCAGTCACCCAGCCCCACCTCCGACCTGCCACAGCCAAGCTCTGATGATTGATTAGCACCACCAGGAATATTTGTCCACCCTGTGCAGCAGAGGAAGAAGCCCTGTCGCTGTGTTTGTGAAGCAGCTGTCCAGTGAGCTGGTTGTTGACATGAACACGCAGACAAACAACAAGTCCAAAAACTACATTTCAACATATTTTCCTCCCTTAGCTGGTTGTCATTGGGGATTCAAAGTAATAACATTGTTCAAAAGCTATGTTCTGATTCTTGATCAGTTTCCGCAGGTCCAGATGGAATATCTTATATGGCTCATAATAATGTTAATTTTATGATAGAACACAAAGACATGTGGCTTGCATGACAAAACAATAAAAAGCAATAAAACTGTCTTAATGACTAATTCATCAAATTATTATTTTACATTTTATTCTGTAGGTTGTAGAAAACAAACCTTGTCTTCAAATATTGATCTTTCTTGATTGTTTATTTTTTAGTCACTACTTCCCCTCCACTTCAGCCATTAGAAGTTAGTCTGTTAATCACCTGCTGTGAACAGTCAGAATTAAAACATTTGTTTATAATGTAAAACACAATCATTTACAGTATTTGTAATGTTTTAGTTATATGTCTCATTATGAAAGCCATAATTGTGCAGACAAACTGTGCATTGATTGTTCTCTGCTAATTAATTTTTTTTGTTTGTTTTTTTGCTGTCAAAGTCTTTAAGCTAGCATTGCTAATATTACTGGACACAGAGCATTCATACAATAGTACAGGAGTTTACCGCCTTGATAATTACAATTTTAAACAGAAGCAGTAAAGGTTAATGGCATTGACTATATTTAGCTCTACAACCTCAATCCTGACGTATTTTACTCTCTGCACTTTGATGTTAGATATTCATTTATCTGCGTTTTTATCAGATTTCTACCCTGAAGTCTGCTGCTGGTGTTGTAGTGTTGCTTCTGAACAGAAGATGGTGCCAAACCTGACATGGTTCATTTCAAAGAGAAACAGGTTTCTGAACAGACCATTTATAATATTATAGAAAGGTTCTCTGAAGCTAGCGGGAAACAGTCTTCAGTTCAACTTAGTAAACATTTCTGTGTTTTTTGTATGTTTGTGCCTTTGCAGCTTACAGGAACTTTACATGCCAGTTTATTTTGAAGCTTTTTATGCCATGTGATGCAATTTTTGCACAAAGCTTGTCACTTATTTTAGTCTGACCTCATTTTATGTTCATTGTTGTGATGTTTTATGTACCTCTGAGGTCCTGAAATTTAGTTTTCAGACATAGATGTGAGAAACAAGTCTCATAAGGGTTTATCTATAAAAAATAATCTCCCGAGTTACATAGTTCTACTTTGAAAAATGATTCAATGTCCCTTCACAAGTTGCCTCTTGATGACACACTTTTTATGGATGTCAACAAACTTCCAGCATAACTCTGGCTGGATGTTTGGCTACTCTCCTTGGCAGAATTGTTTGAGTTTATTTAAAAGAGTTGGTTACCTGGCTTTTAAGCATTAACCAACTATGATTTATCATACTGTTGGTATGGACTTTGTCTTGTCATCAAGTTTTAAGAATCAAACCATTAAACGAGGCGAAGCTCCAGTATTCAGAGTCTTAAACTGTTGATGCTGCTACTATGGTTTTAATACTTTATGGTTTGAATCCTGGTGATTCGTTGGTTTTCCCCTGACTTGAATGACCTGAATGTAAATGTTTTGACAGAAAACACCTAAAGCGAAACTTGTATTTGCCTGTATCCAAGAGAGCTTCATGTTGTTGTTTGTTGTGTGTTGGCTCGTATGAATGCTTCTGTGATTCTTCCATTCAGTTTGTACATTAAGACTTTTCCTTTCTTCTGAAAGACTATTTTCAACACCCACAATTTTTAAGACTTAGCTATTAAGCCTGGCATGAGGGCATGCAAGGATCCTTAGTTTCCCTGTCTGAATGGCTTTTGTTTTGTCTTTTCTTTAGCATAAACCTCCTTCTGAGCCGCCCTTCCACTAAACAGGAAACTACCCTTAGCAAAAAGAGTGCCTATAAGCCAGCCAGTCAAAACAGGCCATATTTTATTTTGTGCTGGACTGACGTTATCATCTCCCAAGCTTTGCTCTTCTCTCGTGACGAGCCAAGCATGATGGAATCTCTATTGATGCTGTCTTAAAGGATTAGAGCTTATTCACTGTTTTTTCCTGACTGCACAGTTCTGAATAGAACCCTGCTGCCACAGTGCCGGGTGTCCTACTGACGCTGAGCTGCCATTATTATCTGCACTGTAGCTATTAGCGTGTCTGAACTCAGATGGTGTTTTTATTCATATTCTCTTCGCTTAAAAGCTTTTGATCTCTGATATATTCTACAATATTCAGAGTATTTGGAGCCCCTGCCATGTTTCTAAGATATAGGACACAGATTTCCATTTGTTTCTGTCATGATCCGTGTTTCTGTGTATTTATTTTAAGGTTTTTCTGTTCAGTTTCTGTCCTGAGTCTGTTGTTTCTTCCCAGGTGTGTCTCATTCCTTGATTACCCTCCCTGTGTATTTAGTCCCACCTGTTGTCTTTGTCTCTTGTCGGATCCTCGTCGGATGTCATTTGTTGTCTGTCTGCCTGCCATCACAGTCGTACTGTAAAGTCCTGTGTTGGTTATCTCTCTTATTCAGTCCTCAGTTTTTCAGTCGCTACCGGTATTTAGCTGTGTGCTATTGTCTCTGCCGTGCTGCCTGATCTGGACTGTTTTGAGCCACATTCATTATTAAATTCATCATCTTCATCAGCGTTCTCTCTGACCACAACAAACCACACTTCATGACAGTTTCTACTGAAGTGCTAAGAAAAAAGTTGCATTTGGAAAAAAAAAGAAAAAAACGGTTTGTGTGTCTTTGCGTGCAAGAAATGGGATACCACCTAGGGATGAGCTCAGAAAAGGTGTGTGTGTGAGAGAGGGAGAGAGAGAGTGTAAAGGGGGAGCAGGATCCCAAGGCAAGTATCAAACTTCAAGGACTGTATTAGTGTCAGCTTACACATTTGTGTGTCCAGTACCACCACAATAAGCCTCCAATCCAACAACATGCAGAACTCTAAAAACCTGTATAACCAGACCTTGCTTATCCAAGAGTTTTATGAACAATAAACCTTTCTTTCCTTTGGTTTGCTGTCATAATAAAAAGGAAATCTTACTGTTTTCCATATGAGTTATACCTGCATGTCGGCTTTTACTAGTTTGTTTTCTGTCCAGATATTCTTTTTTCATCAGGTACTTTTATTTTGCTGAACAACAGTGGGAAAGACATGGGGATGCGAGAGGGAGGTGTGTGTGTGGAGGGTTGGGGGAAGCTGTGTTGGAGAGAGGGAGGGATAGGAGGAAATGAGGGCTCTTTGTGCTCTGCTACCTGGCAGACATCTCCAGCATGTGTCGTCTTGCCTTTTGGCAAGCTGAGACCACCGGCGCCCTTGGAATGCTCTCAGTTCAGGAAATCTCGTTTATTCTCATAAATGCTGTTCCTAACCCCCCTCTTTCCAAAATACTGCTGAATAGCTTGTATATTCTTTTGTCCTTTTCATCTAAGTTTGTCTTTACTTCACTGCAATCTTCTTTCTCTAGTATTTGGTCAAAACACTTTGCTTTCTATCTGAAAGCTTTTTGTGGATTCTGTTAATGTGTAGTCAACATGTCTAGATGTCTAAACTCTGACAATAGGTTTGTGATTACATTAAACCAAAAAATTGCTAAGTTGCCATGAACCAGCTTATAACTACTTGACTGTATTGAAACAGGTTGTATCTCATACTGGAATAACTAAACACTTGAAGTGGACTTGCTGTTGTGCTTTGGATAATTGTTTCTTATTGTTTCTTGCACTAGTGGCCTTGAAATGGGTTTGTTTTATATTATGGATATCAGGGCACACCTTCAAAAAGTTCCACTCTTGTCTTATCAGTACATAGAATATTTTTACAAAGTCAAGTGGATGATAAAGTCTTCTTTTGACAAATGCTACAAGGATGCTATTTTTTTTTACTAATTCTATTATTAAAGTAAATCATTAACTCTGCGTTTAACTCTGGCAAGAAAGACCTGCAGTGCTTTACATTTCTGTGTTATTTTGTGACCTCCTGCATGCGTCATTGATGTTCTTGGAGTAATTTTAGTAATCCAGCCACTCCAGGAAAGATTCAGCACACATATTTAGTTAGCTAAATATGTGTGCAGTAGTGTCAATACTGCAGATGTCTTATGTTGAAAGAACTCAAAAACCTATGTACACATGCAAATTTGTAGCTGTCTGTCTTACATCTTGAACGTTATGTTGAAAAACTAACATTTATTCTAGGATGAAATAGCTAACATTCTGAAACAGCAGATGGTTTGTTCTTGAAACAACTAATATCTTACATATGGCTAGCAATGAAACAGCTAACATCTTGAGCTGAAACTAACTAACCAATCAAATAGCTAGCTATCGTAAAACATTTAACTAGCAGTAAACTAACTTACAACTAGATAGTATCTAGGTAGTTACATCTACATAGTGTTTGCATTTTTCAACATCTTACTCCAATCCTGGGTTAAATATCTGAGGTTTGTGTACGAATCGGCTATATCAGTGCAGTGAGAGTTATTGGAAATCATAGCTAGCATTTTGGAAACAATAAATATTTTATGCTGACACAAGTTAATTTGAACTTTGAAATAGAGGATGTACAGGATTGAACAGTCAGAATAATAGATAAATATTGAGTCTGTTCATGATTGACAGGGAGAAACTGATCTACTTGGTGTATCTCCTGTCTGTTCAATTATCCTGGAATAGGAAGGAGTCATCACTCATCACCACCAGGATACAGTCAGACCCTCATACAAAATAGAAGTTGGTCAGGGGGCCAGCTGGGGGTTTCAACAAATAATACCCTCTTTGTATGTTTGAAATATCCCCTACAGAAGCCCCCTGAGCCTCGCACTCAGCTCTGGGGATCCCAACACCACATTAAGAGCTGCTTACAAGTGGATAAGGTGTAAGACTGAAGGAGGAGTGGAGGGGTGCTGCGGCTAATGTCTCTAAGGGAGCTACAGTGTGCCTCCTGTTTTTTCCTGTGATATAAAGCCGGTTTGTGCTCTCGTTTCTGAGCACATCAACAGGTTCAGTGCCGTGTTCAGAGAATGCTTAGACAAATGGGCTATTATTTGCTGCAGTCATTCCAGTGGGGACTGGCCAGGCCAGGGGAGAAATGGGTGACCACAGTATATCCTCTGCCGGCTTCAGTCGTCTTCATCAGGATTAGGTTACCCATTGAGGACGACCATTTGGCTGTCAGAGCTCGGGTTCTGTTTCAATGTGCTGCTGCTGCTGCTCACTTTTTTTTTCTGTGCTGAATAGGAATTATTAACATGAGGACTGAGACATCAACATATGATTAATGTCTAACTTCCTTATATAATTATATTTCAAACAATAGTATTTCATCGTGAAGTTATTGTGGGCTGAAAATATGTACAAAAATACTCATTGTATACAGTAGATGAATCAATTAAAAGACACTGCATCTTTCTTATGTGTCCTGATTTATATTTAAAAGTTTCTCTCAGCTTTTAAATACTGCTTATAGTCATCTTAGACCAAAAGAAAATCCAAGAGAAAAAAGTTTGGAAGTCGTTTAAGCAAAACCTGAGAAACTGTTGATTAGGCTGCTTTAAATGATTCCGAGAAAGTCAGGATACTCTGAAGCAAGGCATAAAAAATTAGCCTGTTACTGTAACTCCTGTATACATTCTCCAGAAGCCTTGTTGGCTTCCCAAAATGACTTGTTTTATTTGGCCTATTCAAAGGTAACTGGTGCACGGTGTAGATTATTGGTGTTTTTATGAAATGTCTTGTTGATTAAAAGTTTCAGCACTTGTTAGTACACTTTGTAAAATGTAAAATCTATCAGTATCCAGCCCAAATGTGTTAATTTTGCTTTAGCTGGCCAAATTTGTTCATTGGTTCCCACAAATGTAAGCAATGTGGCAACGATTACTGAGATTTAGTTGCAAAGATGTTTATCCTTTGTTTGTTTAGGAAGTGGGTAGTGCTTAACTACATGAGGATAGTGCCAGTGACCATTCCTGACCTCAGAAGTTGCTGCACACTGCAGAAGCTTGGCAGGCTACAGCAGTTTGAATTTCTATTACTATCCATATCCTCTTTGGTTGCTTTGCTGGTGGAAGAATAAAACCATGAGAGGTTTAGTCCATGGAGTTTGCAAATTAAATCAGTTCAGGATATTTTTATTTGAAAGAATCTAATAATAGCAGAGGTCAGGAAGAGAGATGGAGCAGGTCTTTGGGGCCCTGTGTCCCTGCTACAAGGACTTGGCAGATGCGTCGGAAAGAGGATGATGGCAGGATGTCACCTCATTTCCTCCTCCACAGGACCTGCTTGATGAATGACCGTGTGAAAAGTTTTCTGTTTTTACGTCTGTTTGTGTATGTTTCTGTTAATAGTGTTACAAAAAGAGGGCATCAGCAATTTTTTTTTGTTGGTTCCCACCTTGTCATCTCTAAAGCCAAAGTATTTTATGGATTGTCAGGAAGTCCCCCGGAGCCTTCGCCTGCCTGAAAAAAAAAGCCTTGACTCAAGTGGGATCGGGGGTTGAACGGGTTGAGGGAATGTCCCACCCATGAAATGCTCTTGTGTATTTGTTGTGTCAAAAGGGCATCGGGAGGTCCCGTTCTAAATCCTGTTGTCTGAGAAATCAAAGAATTTCTGAGCCTGTCCACTGTCCTTTGGGTCGGTCCCCAGAACTAATCTCTTTCATCTTCTCCCTTACTGGCCGGGAGGGTGAGACGGGTGGCTATGATGAGGGAGCGCTGGGGTTGTTAGCACCTCTGTGTCCTCTTCCTCCTCTGTTGCCCCAGGGAGAAGTGGCTCAGCCCTTCTTTACTATCCCCTGTACCTCCACTGATCCCTCTGCACTGCTTCCTCACCTCCCTCCCTCTCAGCTTGGAGCACAACTGCTTGTTTCCTCCCTCCCTCTCCTTTCCCTCACTGGGCCTCTGAAGTTGGCCTGCCTTCACTTTGGCTTTCCCCTCTTCCTTCCTTCCTCAGTTCCTCCACTAATAGCTCCCTTGTTCCTGGCTAGTCAGGGCTGCCAGTTGAGCGGTCATTCGTGGAAGATTCATTCCCGGCACGGTAATTGTAAACAGACAGAAGAGACAGAGAAGGACCTTCAAACGATTACTGCTCGCAGACAGAAAGCAGAATGGAGGACCTCTTAGCTTTGTCTTGTTCTTGAACTCCTTTATGACTCTCACTTGTTTTGTTTTTGTTTTACCTATATTTCACTCTTATCTTTATCATCTTTATTACCTCAACCCACAGGTCTTCCCTCCTTTTCCGCTTCACTCTTTGTCTCTCATAATTCATGCACTGCTTTACATGCGTAGACAATATGTGTCTTGTTTCTCCACTAAATATTGCATGGAATTATGTTATATTCTCAATTGTTTACTGAGCCTGGCTACATAATCGAGTTGCTGTTTGGCCCTTTTAGAAGTGGAAATGTAAAGTAAATACAATACATTGAGGATTTTTATGACAGGTTGACCCAAAATAAACCACAGGGGAAATTCTACAGTATTCCTTCTTTTTTGTCTGTTTGTTTCTGTACAAATCTATTTCCATAGTTTTTGATAAAAATATGTTGCTTAATTTGATTAACTCTTTGAATTAACTCAAATAAAAATGCAAACCAAGTCTCACCACTAATTCAAGTATAAAATCACACAAAAAATGTTAGAAAATAAGTATTTTTGATCATTTTAAAGTGACATATATGTATATTCTTTTAAACCTATAAATTTCCATTGTTGCCTCAGTGACGAGGAAATGGGTTTGTTAGCTTGAGGAAGCAGTAAACATGAGACAGGATGACACAGTGGGAATGTGTGTGTGTAAGTGAGAATCCACTAGTGCCAGGCAACCGGACCTGTCCCTGACCTCAAGTGATTGCTCCCTGAAGCCCGGCTGCAAGCCGTCAGCACCGGTTGCTCTTTTCCCTCCTCTTATCTCCTCTTCCTCTGTCCTCATTTTCTCTATTCTTTTTCTTTCCCACACTTATCTCTCCTGCATACTGAAAGTCCAGCAGTAGTTGTTTGGGGAAAAGATCTCCCTGGTGTTATCACACTCGGCATGTTTTGGAACCAGCAGTCTTTACCCCTTATGTCTGTTTCAACAATCATGCAGTTACAGTTTCCAGCTGCTTTCTGTGCCTTTTTTTCATTTAAGGTCATAGAGGCCGCTATAAACATACAATAGTGTGCAGTGACTTTGTATTATACTCTGTTTTCACTCACATTCTGCTTTTTGTTGCATGCAATAAGCATGCCTGTTGTTTATTGTGGTTGTGGGTAAACATTTGTATTAAGATCATGTGCTTTTTTGAAGACGTCTTTTAGCGTGGGCAAATTCTAATTTTTCATACAGAAAGTCATATTTAAAGGAAAAGTCACCGCTGGTTACATTTTCCTGTCCTTATGTTGCTGCTGGACTTTTAAAATGACAAAGATGAAGGCACATTGGTCCACCTTCTACATACAGTGTGAAGACTGTAAATAGAGCAGCAGAATATATTGAATGGCAGCCACCGCCACAGTTTCAATGTTTTCAGAATTGCACTTGCTTGGAAGCAATGTCACATGGTTTGGATGCAGCATTGGATTTACTTTCAGTGTTTTTTTTGTTTTGTTTTTTGTTGGGGGTTTTTCAGCTTCGGATATGGATCAGAGACCCCAGAAAGAGACATAGGGCATGTAAAGTAAACCGGTACTACTGTGTAAGTTCAGTTTGATCTCAATTGATATTGAAGTCATTGAAATATTCAGCATTAATATCCCAATCTAATAGAGTGTAGCCCTTACATAAATGTTGGGCATTAAGGCCTAATGTGGGGAGAAAGAAGGAGACTGACTGTTTTCTGCCTGTACTACCCTTGATTATAGTGTATGGTTTCTTTCAAGACAAACACGGCGCTCCAAAGCGAGCATGGCCAATTGGTCCAACCCTGAATTGAAGCAGAGGGAAATGGAGAGAAACCAATTAGGAGACAGAAGCCACTAATTAAAAGCTGCATGCTCTACAGATTGCATCAATTTTATTTTCTTTAGCAATGGCCAGAGCCATAATTTTAGAGCTTGCACGGATGCCAGTTCACATTCCAGGACAGCTGCCTTCTGTGTTTCTGCACAGAGGCAGCACTGTCTGTCTGCACTTCTCCCTTGTGGGCACTTCAAGCTGAGGAATACAAACAAAAAAACACAGAAACCGAGAAAAGTTGGAAAAATCCTTGCCATTCAGAATAGATGAGAAACCATTCATTAGAAGTTTACAACAAGAGTCTGTTTGCAGAAATGTTTCCACTTCCTGGATTAGGTTCCTTGGAGTCCCGCCAGTACATTTTGTGTGTTGTGAGTCGGAGATTGCATTATGCTCGAGTGGTTTGGGTGGTTAACCAATACGCTTGCTTTGGAAGGCTGCAGGGAAACGTTGAGCACCTGAGGAAAGCCACAGGGTTTCTCTTGAACAGTGGGCTCACAAAAGACTTGGGCCTGCACTGGCAGAATGCTTCCAAAGTAATGCTGTTTAGTTGGCAGAATGACCCAGAACACTTGTCTTTGGGCTGCTATAGTAAACCCAGGATACACAAGGCATTTTTTGTTCTTTTGTGGTCAAAGCAGACAGGCAGCACAGAAATAGGTATCCAAGTGAGCCAAAGCATCTCTAAACTATTTAAACAGTTCCTTGGCAAATGTTGGAGTGCAATAAAATCAGCTCTTTGGAGAAGTTTTATAGTCTTGAATACAACATGAAGTAGATGAGATAAGATCTTTATGAGAAATTATTTAATTCCTTTTACTGGTATTGATTTTGTCTTCTTCCCGAAAGTAATCCAGGTGGTTTTTGTAGCACCGAAGATATAAAAGTGAGTAAACACACCAGCAGATGGACACATAGCAAACAGGCCCTAAGACCCCATGGCACCATTTGCTTGGGCAGTTGTCCCATTTTGTCAGAATACACAAGTGTGCACTGACTCCTCTCGTCATTGTTTCCTTTTCAACAGCACCCACAGTGACACTCCAAGGAAGCTTAAGTACTTGAACATTTTTTTGTTTTTTTTTTAGATGCAGAGAAAAGTCAAAAGAGGGGAAATATATAAGACCTTGTCTCTTTCCTTCCATTCCAGTGATGTTTTTTCCAGACCTCAAATGCTGGAGGTTGACCTTCCTTCTCAAACTGGATTTTTCCTGTGCCCTGCACCTTGGATTTCAGGAAATGTACAAAACAGGATAACACAGCAACATATTTCTTGTCAGTTTTTCTTTTCCGAGAAAACACTTGAGGATCTAATGACATCAGCAGCAGAAGCTACAGTGTTTCTCCTTTTTTTGTGTTCCTTTGTAATTTTGTTAGAGTGGTATTCTAATCTAAGCTCAGTAAAATTTATCGTAACATAAAGTGCTACACTGACGCTGAAACTTGAGCTAACATATTTTTTTTATTAATGGAGCCCTCCTCAACTATTCACTCTTTGCGTTAAAAGAACCTATACATAATTTCAAGTTTAATTGTAGCTCAATGAAAATGTATAAACATCAACCAAATAGTATGAGTAAATTTATTTACTCATAGTCGGTGAAGAAAATTAGATATAACAAAATGATACAGTGCTCACTGATCTATGCATTGCACATTATTTTATAAGACAGAGGGAGGGATCATTTAATCTCCCAAGACTGTCAAGAGACCTTAGTCCTCTCTTAGGATGAGGTTGATAGATGTTGTGCCTGGTTTGTTGATTTGACCATAAGTTTTTCATTGCCCTGTTGAATAATTTCTTTCTTTTTTTTTTCCACAGACCACCATGTTTTTTAATTAAAATTTTAGACCTCAGAAGCTAGCACACATCATCCCAGATCCTCCTTCATATTTAATAATATCCCCCATCATATTATTGAATCTCCTTGTACTTCAAGATTCACAGATTTGGGTATGTATAGCTCTGTTGTTGCCTTCCGTCATATTTGACAGTTTAGTTCCTTTTCATCTCCATATGTTGAACTATCTTACAAAAGAATGAACTAGTGTCTCAGTAATTCAACTGGTGGCCTTCCTGAGCATTAACCTTACAGCACTTGATGTTCCTCAAAACCAACAAGCAGCTGTCTTTTAATCCACACACAAAAATCACAAGGTCATATGCAATGTGTCAACAGCTTTAGTTTCATCTGGCCAACATGCACAGTTCTAGACAAAGACCTAGCTGCGTTTAACAAACTTCACATGTTTAGTTTGTGGTCCTTTTGGGTAGGATGTGATAGGCTTACTCTTAGCAAACCTTAAAAAATGGAGAACATGTAGACAGGATCTATCTCTTAGAGTTCTAGTTATATTAAACTTTTTTTCTGATTCTACATATGGACATATTGAAGAACAATGAAAAAGACAAATGAAAAGCCAGTAAACAGGCCTTGTATTACAATTATGTGCTTTGGAGCCAGCTGCCCCCAAGTTTGATGTGACTTGCATGTTGAAACGTTCAAAGCGAACAGTCCCTGAGCTCCTCTGTAATTAGTGGCCAAAATGCCTTGTTTGTTACTGAAGCCAGTATGGGGTTTGCATATTGTTCAGGACAGAGGCTCCATTGAAAAACACAGGAGCACATTTCACCCTTTCCTGTATTCCTTGGCTCTTTTCATTTGAGTGATTTTCCACGATGCAGCCACCATTGGAAGTGGACTGTACAGAGTATGCAATCATTTTACCTCTAAGCATGTGACTCTGCCATGTATTTTATTTTTAGCAGTTATTGACTTTGCAAACTTTATGCCAAAAGTGATAAACTCTTAGATATTTAAAAACAGCTTTCCCACCCATTTCCTCAATGCACTTTTAGTCAGAACGGGTTTCATTGGAACAGCTGGTCACTGCACCTGTCACTATTTTGGGTTTGACCATAACTGTGTTGCATTCATTGTCCTACTTTCCAAGTTCCTTTAACATGTTTGGTTTTTCCTTTTCCACAATCAAGGGGGAATTATCTGTCTTCCGGAAAAAAGAGGGAGCCCACTAATTTTAGATTGACTTGATTGAGCCTTGAGGCCAAAGGGATCAAACCCACATCCGCTGAAAACCAGGGATGCTAATTCTAACCATAACATAGCTAACATATGTTTTGCTCTCCCCAAGCACTGATTTGAAACCTGCTTGAAGCTGAGCTTTGGGTCGGCTGCCTTTTCCACTGCACTCGCTGCAAAGGACCTTTCTTTCTTGTGGCATGTTTTGTGGGTATTGGCCCACCATGTGTATATTTATAGAGACTGGGTCATGACACACGTACATAGAATACTTGTTATTTTCAAAAGTTATTTCTCTAGCCATTTCCTAGACCTTTATGTTTTTGTAAGTGTCAATGTAGACATTTTAATGTAACATAATTCATTTTCAGGATGTTGAACCTTAATTTAACAGAATTTGTCAGGAACCCTGTGTAAACGTCCTTGTAAATTTCAAGTAAAGACAAGGTTTTATAAAATCCATTTCGCTATTAACTTGCCTGGAAAGTTAAAGAGGACTTTATAAAATCCGGAGTATACAAGCAGAGTATAGACTTTTGAATTTAACAGCTTCTCTGTTTTTACCCGTCTCTCATCCATGCAGCAGCACAGCGCTCAAGCTGTAATAAATAGTAGGACTTTTATTCAGTTTCTGTGCTGCTACAGGAGAACATTTTGAGTTAATAAATCCATTGTTTACGCCTTCAATTCCACAGTCTTCAAATTTAACCAGTATGAGCATGAACAATAGTTCAATGACAAAAAAAAATGTGTAAACTCCTCTGTTTGTGTGAACTCTGAGATCTTGGAGATATACATTGTCTTCCACTTGGTCCTACATGATGTACCCAACTTCTGTTAGGTTTTACCTGCAGTAGAAAGGCTTTTGTTCCTGTGCACAAAAGCTGTTGACACCAGAAGTTTTTAGGATTTTGTCTGTCTGAAACATGTTGGTGTTTAATATTGCAATGCTATAGACAAATAAAATCAACATTGGCTTCATAGAGAAACAACGGTTGTTGCTTATTGATATATGGAAAAAGCTTGAAGGCAACTTCTAAACAAATGGTTTTACAGTGAGCAGAATAATTCTCTGGTTGAATCAGTCAATCTTCCTGTGAATGGAGGCCCCAGCTAATTCAGCCTGAGGGCTCAGTTAACAAGATAAATGTTCAAAGTTTGTGACAGTAAAGTGAAAAAGAGTCTGAACAAGTATGGCTGATTTAGAAGGGATGCCAGAAAAAAAACATATTTTTTTCTAAAAACAATAAGACGAATATTGAACCTGGCTTACAAAGTGGACTATGAATGAATTAGAAGACTCCCCTGGCCAGAAACCAAAGTGGAGATATTAGTTCTTGGGAAAACATTTGGTTTGTACCTAGAGTGAGAATTTCAACAAATGTTGGGGCTTCTTTTTCTCATTGTGGCCTTCAGCTGTGAAACCAGAAGACCTGATGGTAGCTGAGAGTTTGCAATTTTTTATATAACTGAATTATATTTTATCATTTTGCTGTTTTTTAAGTTATTAATAGTCATAGAGACATTGTTTTTCCTTTATCGTAGGTAGAGATTCAAGACGTGAGGTTAATCCACAGCTTTGCATCACTTATTTTGTAATGAGTTCCCTGCTTGTGCAAACTTAGATATAAGCAAAAAATAAAAGTTGCCCCAAACTGCAGCATGTCAGCATCTAATAACAGACATTTAATAATCAAGCAAGAGCGTCCATTATCAGAGGTTTGTCACCAGAAGCAATTCAGGGATTCTCCAGACATGGAGTGAAATGCATGACGAATGGTCAGCCTGCTACTCTATCTTTGGCGTCTTCAAAGGAAGCCTAGTAATAATAATGCTGGTAGTGGTCTGTCCCCCAAGGCCTGCTGTGGAGATGCTTAGCTGTAGCTGACCAATTACTTACAAAGACAACCTTATGAAGAAGGCACTTGGTGTGGATGCCAGAGGAACAGTCTCCACTCCCTTGCACCCGCCCACCCATTCAGACTGATGGCTCCAAGCTAAACTCTGATCCACAGCTGGCTGGAGCCCAGAGGCCATTCTCAGCTCCAAATCTAGCTTGGTGTCGCCACTTTTCCTGTTCAAACTTACTGATACTATAACTTGTCGAGCTGAAATTTTACCACGTGTTTATTGGTTGAGAGGGGATTTGATAAACATAGGTTTCAGGGACTTTTGTTGTTTTTCTTGGGGAAAAATGGGAGGAAGTCACTGCATATATCCTGCAATTTTTAAACTGCAATGCACAGGAGAAGGCAGTTGCTCTCAAATGGAAAACAGTTTCATTAATGACACTTACAAATCCTATTTATGCTTTCCTGAAACGACAGAGCTGTTAAACACGGATGTTTACCTCTAAGCTCCTATTAGCTGCCTGCATGCCTGTATGCCGTGCAGCAGCCGGGGCTTTTAAGCTTGTATATTTAGAGTCTCACAGACAGGAGACTTTTGAGGCGCCTGATATTTATTGTTTGCGAGGCGCTATAAAACAATGGGTGTTTGTGGATCGGCAAAGGCAGGAAGTATACAGGATCCTTTCTGGAAAATACACATAGCCCAGTCACTTCATTAGTCTTCTCTTGTACAGGAGCATGAGAGGGATATAACACAATCATAGTCAATAAGGGAAGTCAACTAGCTAAGAGTGAGGTACTATTCATCAGTGCAGATACTGAGTATGTTGCCGGTAGAGCGAGCGGTCTTGTGTCATCTGTAGAGTCTTCCTCAATCCTTGTGGCTTAGTCGCCATCTGGCCAGTGTTTCCGTGCTAAAGCTGTGAGATGAGTAGGGTCTAATTCCTACACACTAAAGCATTACCGTCTGTCCAGGGCCCACAGAGACAAGATGGTCGCCAGGTGTCTTCCTGTCTTCAAAGTGTCGGTGTCGTTAATCATGCCCCCCGCCCCTTCTTCTTTGTGTCTCACATGTGTTTTATTTTCCCGGACCCTTGCCACACATACTCATCTCTTAATCCCTATTTCTTTATTTTTCGATGGTCTGTCACCCAGCTGCATTTCCTGCGGGGTTTATTTACAGTTTGGGCCCAATTGGAACCACATTGGGGAGCAGTGTGCCATCCTAATGAATTCACTCTGATCAAAGTTGTTGTGTGGTACACAGCAAGACTTTTTGAGGACATAGCCCTGTCTGTTCATAGTTAATGGTGTTTTTTGTTTTCATGTCTTCAACTTCATTTTTTATTCTCACCATCTTCAGTCCATCAGCTTTTTCAGAGAAAATTTAACTTTTGTACCATGTATGAGCAACACTACATATCCCCACGGCCTTTCATGGCTTCAGTTAAGTACTCGTCTAGCTTTATAAATGTAGAACTGGGGAGCGGCATTCATGAGCTTAAAACCTTTGCCAAATCCGTTTCAGTTTACAAGCCAGCAACAATCCAAGCTATAAGTTAGTGGGGGAAAATAAGTATTAAATACGTCATTTCTAGTGAGGTTATAGACATTAAATTTACACCAGATGTTGGTAACAAACCAAGTAATCCACATATCTAAAAAAATCTACTCAAATTCCTCTGTAGGTCAAGTTATTTATGTTCAGTAAATTTGAATACTATTAAAAAGTTTAAGTCAGAAATTCAATACGGACTGATGTTTTCAAGCCTATATTTCTCTGAATTATGGTGATTTTTCACTTGCAGCTAATGAAAGCACAATATTTGGGATTTCAAGACGTTGGCTTGATTAAAAGTATCACACAATGATATTCCCACCTCGAAACTTAAGTGTTGTGTCTCAGAGATTATGTCCAATGTCATGTTTGTAATGATATTGAGAGTTCGATTTTGTTTTTATAAGATGAAACTATATTCTCCCAGTATTTAACGGACTTCTCCAAATGTTCCTAAGTAAACTTAAACAAGTTACAAAATACTTGTTTTTCAGCTGTTGTAATGTAAATTGTACTTTTCTGAGCTTTTTATCATATTATAATATTATTTCCTTATCAAAAACTTACCCGGCGTGTTGCTTTGATTCTTTCATGCATGTTTGAGAAATCCTTGAAGGCTTGTCTTGCACTCAAAAGGCTTCCATTGCTTTCTAAATACTGACAGATTTCAGCTTTTTTCTTGCTTTCTATTTTGTTGACACCTCCTTTACTCACATCTTTAGTATTTTAATTTCATCGTTACTCTCTTACGCATAATTTATGAACTTATTTGTTTTGGTGCCTTTGTGTGTGGATTACTTAGGAACCACTACAAGTATTTTGTGCTGTGACGCAGAACTTTTCACCGGTTTGTGTTTAGGGAGATTTGTTCTGTTTTAGTCATGAAGATGTGCACATCCTCCATGTGAACTCTGGTTCTTTGTAGTCCTTGTCAAGGTTGAATCTGTATGTTTTTTTTTCAGCTCTTTTGGAATGTAATTTGCCACATTTGCTGCCAAGGTCTGGTTTCATTAACGATGCAGAGGGTGCACTTTTGATGCCCTCAGTGACGCAAGCTGAACGGGTAGAAAAAGAACTCTTTCCTTTGAAAAAGCACCAGAGGGACTATTTCTGTAGCTTTAAATTGTTAAAAGGGGGGACTGGGGCAGAGAGAGGAAGGAGAGAGGGCGGGGGGGCAGCATTCGGTTGTGAGCAGCAGACCGTTTCACGTGCCAGATCTGTAATGCTTTCCTCCGAGCTGGGAGCTGGCTGAACTCTAGGCCGTGGCGTTCCGGGAGAGGAAGTCCCAAGCCTGGGGAGTTTCAGACATCCTGTTTTCGGAGTGCCATTGGCCAATATCAGAGCTGTTGCACGCCACCTGCAGACTGCAGGATCACATCTGCCAAAATAGCAAGGACAGCAGCCAAACGTCATGCAGTTGTTGGGTCTCAGAAGCTGCCTATCATTCTAACCATAGTTCAGATTGTTATATGTAAAAATAATCACTCCTTTAATTTTTCTTCCAACTCAGTTTTGAGGGTATTTTATGAGGATATCATTCTGAAGTAACATTTTTTTCATCAGCATTTTTTAATGCAGCATATGTTCTC
Source organism: Poecilia formosa (assembly GCF_000485575.1). Classification (NCBI taxonomy): domain Eukaryota; kingdom Metazoa; phylum Chordata; class Actinopteri; order Cyprinodontiformes; family Poeciliidae; genus Poecilia; species Poecilia formosa. Next base: position 204,548 of record NW_006799978.1, on the reverse strand, counting down.
ATCTTTTCTGTCATTTTAGAAACATTTTGTATTAAAATGAAAGAATGCACCTAACAAAATTCCCTGATTCACTTCTTGGGCTATGTAACTAAAGAATGCATCTACCATCAGTACTATTCAGCTTTTTATCAGGGATCTGCTGTGATGTAACAGCATGTTTACTTTCTGACCAGCTCTCTCTTGTTGAAGACCCCAGGAGCTAATGGGTCAGGAAGTTTGGGAGATATAGTGCTTCCTTGATTGTTGCTATTTAGTACAACAGGAAAAGGTCTGTGTCAAGCCCCAGATCATTTCTTGATCAGCCTGGAGTATTTATTCTGCCTCTTGTTCACCGGTCCACATGGAATCAGGTCTTTCTTCTGCAAATGGCTGCTGTGTATGTGACCTTTATCTCAGGTTACTGTACTCTGGTCACGCTGAACAATGTGCACTGCATTTGTTTCTTGCAAAATTTGCATAAAATGCTACGATTGAAGCAATGGCAAAAGCAGGAATTCATGTGAATGTTTTACAGCTGTTGCTTTTTTTTCTTTTTTTTAGTGTTTCTCGTACGTTGTTACAGACTTTAAAGTGCGTGAAAGAAAATGCAGTGGTGTCATAGAGCTGTGGGAGACTCATCTGGCAACCGTTAACTGGACAGAATGGCCCTAAATGCTGAGGGGGCTAAACTTCTAACCCCAGGAAAACACCAATAGACCCTGGTGGGCTAACTTCAAAGGACCAGCACATCAAACAAACCCAAGAGCGTAGATTTTAAAAAAAAAAGAAAAAAGTTGAGTATTAATCCCACCATTTGTCAGTTTGCTGATTTATATACATTTTGTTCCCTTTAATATATTTTTTTTTTAGCAGGCCACAGGGTTTATGCATTACACTTTATAGTAGGTGTGGACAGTGTACATGCAGGCTATTTTTGCTGCTGATATGTTGCACCATTTGGACTAAAGTCATATTTAATATTTCATCACCTATATAGGTGCTTACCCGTTTCCCCATAAAACTAAAAATTACAAGGAACATCTGTCTGTATGTTTTATTATCTATCTTCAGCTCCTTTATATCTCTATATACCCCTCTCCTTTCCCATCTGCACCTCCCTCCACCCCTGACGCTAGTTTGTCTGAGTGGCCTTTTGCCATGCATTCCTCCCTTCCCTGTTTGGCCTCTGTCTCAGGAAGTGGCCCAATTAGTGCATAAACACCATGGAGGAGATGAGGAGGCGGGGGTTGGGGTTTTCGGGGGGTTAGTACTGCTGATGGTGATGGCGGTGGATAGGGGCTCCAATTACATCTGTATGGACGTTCGGGACCATGGTGTTGCACAGAAACTCATGCCCCCAATTTACTCTATATGCCAGTGTGTGCCCCACACTGGTGTTGGAAATCTTTGATGAAGGGAAAACTAAACCTGTGAGATTCAAGTGAAAAACCAGTAGAGCAATGATTCTCCAATTTTTTAAGTTTCCAAGACATTTTAAAACACGGCTGTGATAGGTTATTTATTAAAAGACATAACACATTAAAAAATATATGTTAATGTGAACTTGTATCCTGTCGCCCAGGACTCTAAAAGCCTGAGGGGTATAGTAGTTAGCATAGGGCACCAATGTTAGCATGCTAATGTCATGGCTAACCATAGCATTAGCATTAAAACCTGTCAAGTATAAGATCATTTAAACATTAAAACCATCTAATTGGCAGATGGTATAGTCTTCTGTTTAACTTGGCATCAAATACACAATAACTTAGCAAAAAACAATGCTAAATCAGAAGAATGTTTTGAAGAAAGGGCAGCTTCACATTTTTGTCTTATTAAAAGGAGTGAAAGGATATTGCAAACTGTTATGACTGAGCTTTTAATGCCCAATGACAGAACAACAAATTACTGTTGTACTCCATAATGCTATGGTTAGTCCAGGGGCAACTGATGTGACAAATTAGCACAAAATAAAGTTGAGTCTAAATCAGAGGCCAACAAGTTCACACTGCAGTCCTCAGATCTGAAAACAATAAATTTACCGGGTTTGAAATGGCTTGTATAAAGGACAAGTATACAGATCATCCAGCATTTGTATTTCCTAGTGAAACATAATCAGGTTTGTTTACTGATTTTTATCTATTTACATCCTGCCAGCCTTCTTTGTACTTTCATTCAGACTATGTTTGTATGTTTGTATGTCTATGTTTGTCTTTTACTTTTGAGTTTGCAGAACTATATATGCTTTTTGTTAATATGAGTACAATTAAAAGGTGGCATGTTCTTCTTTGCACTCAAGTCAATTTACATGATGGAATTTCACTTTCTCTTTTTGGCTTGTTATTGTTTGCCTCAAGTGACGTATGCTCATGTATCTGCGGTCAAAACTATTTGTTGAATGAGTTTGCAGTGTAGCCTCAGGACAGGAAATGAGTTATCTGCAAAACAAGCACTCCTCATTAGCCTTTTTTGATGATCAACTCAAGACAAATATTTTATAGCTAAGAGCCTATCTAGTTTTATTTTAAGGAATTGCTTTTATTAGGAAATTTCCAATTTTTTAACTGTTGTTTCACTTTGTATAAGCAAGCAGTGCACAGTATTTGTATTTCCTCTTGCTGCAACCAAGTTCGTGGGTGTATTCAGTTGTAATAAGTTGTATATTTTCCATCTAAATATATTTTTTGTAAAGTTTTCTGTATGGGAGATTTATCTGGTGCAGAAGTACAGTGTGCCATGGAAAAAAAAATTCACACTCCTTAAGCCTTTTGGCATTTTGTCACACCAATACTTTACAAGGCACTCTAGTTTGTGTATATAGTCCACCTGGTTACAGATTTTCTGGTCATTTGGTCACAGAGGAACAGAGTCAACCCTCATTTCCTGGTGCAAATGATGAGGTGTACATACGTCACAGCCCTGGTGGATAAGCGGACATGGTAACCATTAATTCACCTGTGGAGGGACAGATTAAACTCTATGACCCCAAATTAAATGAAAAAAAAAACAAAAAAACAATGTTCGCTTAGTTTGTGCTGATTGACACTTACTAAAGGAAACAAAGGAAACAAGTTTATTTAATTCACTATAACTTAATTTTCAAAACTGGGATGTTTTTTTCTAGCCTTCTTTTCAATCAAATCAATCCCTTGGTATTTCTCAGGTTTCTTGTGTCCCTTTCTCCTGATGTTTCCATCACTGGGGATGATCACAATGATCACAATGGCTGTTTATCAATGATCATACATCACCATTCTCTCTGTTTGTATTGGATTGGATCTTAGTTCGGTCATTCTCAACCGCCTGGGGACGTGATTCCCAATTTGACCTTGGAGTCTCCAATTTGGATTCCACACAGATGTTTCTGAAAAAAACTATACCAGCGACTGGTTTCCATTGGTTCCATTGCTTCCCTGCTTTGTGGTTCTGTACTGTATGTGTGCAGCAGAGCAGTATTCCATATGGCTGTCATTGTGGATGAAATACTTTGGGTAGACCCTCTGAGAAGCACAGAAATACCAACACAAACTGGAAAAGCAGTTTAAATGCACTTCTTTTTACACTGTGCACAGTTAAAATCTGGGGCTCAAATGGACTTTATTGAAACAAGGGACAGCTCAAATTAAGTTTTGCTTTGGCTAAATTTTCCAACAGAAGATTTATTGAGAGTATGATATGAAGCTTTGGTTACTTAAAAAAAGAATGTAAGTATGGTTATTGTACAAAGCATCAGGAAGGGGGCAAAAAGGCTGAAATGGACAAATGATGTTTTAGGAATGTTGCTGAAACCAAGCAGCTCACAGGATATAAGACAGTAAGTGTCATATTATCTAAATTGCATGAACACAAAGCTTGAAACAAGATCTCCCAAATTACACATCTCAGTGTTTGCTACATAAATAGTCATTTCCGCACACAGACCCAAAAACGAGAGAAAAAAAACATGCCTCCCACTGAAAATGGGATTCCTAGCTGTAAAAGTCAAGCTATTCCTGGTATGCACCACTTTCCACCTCAGATATATCACATATTTCACCTCCGTTCCTGTTTTTCTCTTCCCCTCATTCTTGACAGACAGTAAAAGCCACCTCTAGTCAAACTGCAAGCTGCAGGATTTAGTCTGACAGACAAATTGTAACTCTTAAGACTGGGACGGCTCGCCCGTTGTCATTGCAGCAGTTGAAGCCTCATGCATGCACACACACACATATAGTGGCCCACTCCCAGAGAGATTTACAGAACCTGAAGTGCCGCAGAGTTACAGTACAGTGGAGGCCCACTCTGATGATGGCCTTCGACAGAGAGAGGCATGTTGGGCCCTGGGTTAGGGGCTCTAAAATGTTTTGAAGTCATAAATACTTGAAAGTGCAGTAAAGCTGTCACAGTCTTCCTGAAGCAAACATCCACTCTTATAGGAACACACTCATGCAGTTGGTGCATATTTGAAGGTGTTATGAAGAGCAACAGAAATAGGAACCATATTATTAATGTTTTTTACTTTGCAATGTCTTGCTTTTTTATTTGGGTTTCTGTGAAACATCTGTGGCATGCATGGATTAGAATACACACTACACCCTTCTACAACTTCCCGTTTAGTCCTTCAAGTTTAGGGGACACTGGAATCTTTGACTTAATTCCATTTCAGGGTGTGTATTCATCTTATGTATTGACCAGCTCACTTCAACCTTGCACAATTTTGCACTGCTTTTGTAAAGTATATGTGTGGAGTTTTTTAAAGATCAACATCTTATGAACATACACTTACAGATGTAAAACGTTCACTGTTTGGTGATATGAAGGTTTGGTTACTTCAACAGAAATCAGAGGTATTCTCAAATTATGGCAGACAGGAACCAGTTCTCGTTGAAATGGTTCAGAATCTTCTGGAGGTTTGATGCAGTTTCTTTGAGTTGCTGCTAGAAGAGCTGAATATATTAATCAAAAGTTAAAATTTTTGACAGTGGGATTGGTTAGATTTTCTCTCACTTCTCTCCAAACAATCAGAGCTGCACAAAACGTATATTTGAAATATTACAAACATGCTAATGTATCTCATCTTTCTGAGGGTTTATTTTTTACATAATTTGCTATTATATATATATATATATATATATATA